>NW_023596136.1:11461318-11591318 GCF_011947565.3 Pollicipes pollicipes | reverse complement strand
GCGACCATTTTTGGACAAAACACAGACTGAAATCCAGGGGGGTACATACTCTACCCATTGCCTACCTATATCTTTATACCTATACCCCTTTCAGATATCAAAGCCATCTGCAGAACACAGGCCCATCCGGACAGGAAAATAGGTAAATTCGTCTTTGTCAGAAGTCAGCAACCAGGTTTTAACGTACAGGGCTCATCCTAGCCAATAATGCCATCGTGACTAATGTCTTGGCGTGTGATGCGTTCTAGCTTGAAATCGCGATAACGTATGAGTGGTGCGTGATGTGTGAGGCTTGTCAACTTCAAATCGCTCACATGTATGAATGATACATGATGCCTGAAGCCTGTTTACTTGAGCTCGTTTCTATGTGCACGTATTTTTCGCGCATTTGAATGTTTAGTTAGATAAACACTGTGTAGTAGTCATGGCTGACAATTACTCCTTGTTTAATCCGCTGAATGCTGGTGACCTGTAAAAACTGTGGTTTGCTGTTTTAACAAGCGCCCGGGTGGCCGAACGGATACCCTTTGCTGGGGGGGGGGGGGGGGGGGGGGAGGGAGGGGCAATTTGACTTTCCCCTGGGATCTTAGGAACTTAGAAAGCTAGAGACACCAAATTTACAACGTGTGTTGGCCTGTACGTGAACACACTTAGGTCAACGTTTGAGCCTCCTAGGTCATGACCTTCGGGTCATATATGGTCAAACAATGTCAAACTGCAAGTTGGTCCCCAAAATGCTCTCAGAACCTAGATATCTGTTCCAAGCAAAAGGTCACATGCTTATTCATGGTCAGCAAAGTTGATTAACCTTTCGAAGGTCGTGGCGAACAAAATCATAGAAGACTGCTTTCAGTTTGGTATTTGAATAGGCGACAAAGATTAAGCTCCGCAGTATCTTCCTAACACGAAATGCTGACGTGGGTCATTTTAGGTCAGTGACCCATTTTAACCCACAACAGGTCCATGAGGGATGTCTAATACGGTCCCTGTTATCGATAAATCTGAAATAAGCACCCGAAACCACTCCACACAGCAAGCCCTAGAGTAATAAAACATGCTGGTCTTGACCTAAGTCTGAACTTTATACCTGACCCCAGGTCAATGTAATTTGGTTATTAAATTTCTGCGCTGCCTGCGAAAGCATCTCAGAGATGTATGGCTCCGACTGACACTCCGTTGTTTCATCAGATTGAACGATTCCCTTGAAATTGACTTCAATGAATCCTGGCCAGACTTTGATTTACCGTCGGTCAGTGACCTTACAAGGCACATCCAATTTTTGGATGTCACACGATCTGCTACTCAATTTTCTACTTATGTAAAATTTGGCGCGGCTACACCGCGACGTTCGAAAACCATTCCGGAAAAACCCTCGAGGGCGTGAATTTGACCCCCACACCGGGCGCGTGTTTAGAAAGACAAACGCAACCTGGAAAATCGAGTGGAATGGACAGGAATTTTGAAATCATTGGTGATAATCGCTTCAATTAAGGCATATAGCCGAAATATCAAAACATCCTCCCCCCCCCCATTCCCCTGCTTCTTTTACGAGGAATAATGCTATTGTTACTCTTATCCATTCGAAGGAAAAGACCTACGGCTGGTCCGTGACCAATGTTTGAGCGCCATTCAGTGATCCTGCACTATTGCCGTCAAACCCGGACGTCTCGTGGCTGCGTAGTATAGTAAATCATATGCCAGTATCGGCGCAAATTTTACGACTAGACCATGCGTTCACATGTTGAAATGTCATTTTTGTCGCCTAACACCGGAATGTGAAAAAAATGTACCCATAGGACACAAAAACCGGGCGCTTCCGAATTAGATTAATTTTCTCTCCACGTTTAGAGGCCGGAGTCCCACTCCAAATCGAGTTGGTGCACAACATTCGTGCAAAATTACAGAATGTGCTTAACATGCGACCTGGTGGCCAGCTGAATATCCTCACAGACGGTAGGAGGGTCAATTTGGCCCGCTGGGCTCTAAAAAAAGCAAGGCAGCTATAAGCACCAAATTCACAGAGTAGATTTACTTGCATGTAAACTCACTTGTGTCAAAATTTGAGATTCCTGGGTAATGAACTTAGAGTAAATAAGGTCAGATAGGGTCAATTCCAGATTGGTGTCTCAAGTGCTCCCAGAACCTCTTATGCAACCGTCGTTAAACTAGATACCCGTACTAAGCAAAAGGTCAATGAGGTCGATGACCTTACAAGGCACATCTATCTTTTACATCAAAAGATCCACTATCCAATTTTCTAGAACTATGTGAAGTTTGGCGCGGCTGCGCCGCGCCGTTCGGAAATAATTATGGAAAACCTTCGGGGGACGGTGCGGATTTGACCAGCTCCTGCCCCACCCGAGCACGTGTTAAAAGCTAGTTTTTACCAACAGCGTTCAGACAAGCGCACTAGAGCTGCATCTTTGAAAAAGCACATACCTGTGAAGGCGTTACATGTAAGCCGCACAACAGCGCAAAGGATGTTTTGCCAATCGAAACCTCCTGTTGGTATTTACGTCCCCTTGATCCCTCAATTTTGCTCTTAATGATCGTAGCATTTCTATTACAAATCGATCACGCTGACCATGTTACTGCAGCCAAACGTTTCATTAAATTTCGCTAGCTGCCTTGATGTTATCACAAGGTATGTCAGGCACTCAAAAACTGTTCGAATCGGTTGGCAAGCATGATGAGCATTTTCATTCCACACGTCACGACATCAAAAATGACAGTTGCAAAAACTCGAAACCGGTACCAAAGCTAAGTACAATACTGATAGGGCCAGACTCAAATTTCAGATGCTTAGAAGTAAGTTATCTTACAACTTGCGACCACTAAAATAACTATCTACAGTCCAAAACAACAACTTATAACCACCAAAAGTTGGTTTAATTTGCATAACATATGCCTTGTTGTTCGCATATTCTTTCAATTTCGAGAAAATAAGCCGTGAAAACTATCCGCCCGAGACGCATGCACTTCCCATCATCATTGCTTGTGAACAAAAAATAAGAAGAATTAAAGGAGAATAAATAAAAAGAAGAATTGTCTGTGGTCATATTCATGAGCGGTCGAGAAAATCAGACAGTGCTCTAGAATTGCAGACTTTAGGCGTAAACAACATCCTATGAGGAGGAATTTTTCACTCCTTTTCCCCGCATTTTATGTGAATTTTTCACTCCTGCCTGACATTGTCTAATCGCGCATGCCAAACTCCTATTTCTCTTTCTGAGGTTTTCAGGTGTCATCCAAAACCGAGCTCACTTGAAACCACCAAGCATAAATCATGCAAAAGGTACTGACTTTTTGTTTTGGGGAGCAGGAAAAAGCCAGCAAGTCTCCTGTGGACCAAGTAATTGCTCTGTTTTAATCCATCGAGTTTTGTCATAAGACAAATCATGATGCCACAAGGCATGCAATGGAATTATTTTGTTCCATATCCTTGATTATTTGCCCCAAATTTCTTGAAGTGGTCCTCACGGCTGCTTCAACCAGATGTTTTCTATAGTTATCATGGTTCGCTGCCTGGCAAATGGCTGTACTGTACATATGCACACAATTTTTAACACAGGGATACTCTAAGCTGCACAGCAAGTATAATCTGAGTTAAATATTAGTATGCAGCAAATAGGCCATCCCATTTAAATTGTGGAGCCAACATCTTAAACTCTGTCATTAAATATGAATAAGCAAGCCTAAATAGATGCCTTTGCTGCAGCTGAAAAGACAAGCAGCAGTACTGGCATGGCCATCTAAAAGGTATATTACTTTTGGAGAAGAGAGATTGTTTTGTGGAGCATGCCCATTATTGCCCTTGCCAAAGGTTAAGCATGGCAATCAAAATAAGTTGTTCAAAGTGATTTAAAGTGTTTTGATTTGTGTGTTGTCAACTTTGCCTGATGTCAACGAGCATGCACAAATGAACAATGAAAACGCAAGTTGAAACCAGTCAAAAATCAGCTTTATCATGTTGTTATCACGAGTGCTGCTGTCAACAGATAGGTGACCTGAGATCATGTTCAACATATGGGCTACTCTAAGTTAGGTTATGTTGGTTAAGTGCATGGCAAGTGGCAATAGGAATTGTGCAAGAATCATTAACTCACAACTGCTGCTGTGATCCAAATAGGGTAGACAGGATTATATGAAGTAAGGCCTCTTTAGGTAAGGCATAGTTAGGCTACTTTCATGGAAATAAGCATTGGTCTTTTGCCAGAAACAATGGAAACATATTCGTATTCCCTGACCCCATCTTAACAGAGGCCAGAGGCATGTTCATTGTGTTTGACTTGGTGATGGGCTGATGTGTAAGAGTCCAAGGTTGTTTTTTATTTGAGTGTTTTATGCTTGTGGAATTTTCTGTTGTTATTTTGTTATTGAATTCCTTTGCTTTGTTTTGTGTTAAAGGTGTTGTGGAAGGGAAGTGCAAAGTGCAGCATTAAATTATTGGTGTTAATAATTTTGTATGCTCATTACACTGTCATGAAATTACTATGCTTTAAAGCATTCTGTTTCACTTAACTGGCCTAAGATTTAAAAAGCAGAACAGTTTTGTCAGATTTCTGATATTATACCTTTGCCAACTTGAAATAGATCTCCTTGTTTTCTGAAGCATCAGTCTCGAATTCCATAGGAATTCCATAGGTTCCATCTTTTGTGAATTGATTTTTTCACTCCCGCACGATCTTTTTGCGATGGAATTTTTCACTCCCACCCTAGTTAAAAAGCGATTCTAGCTCCCTGAAATCAGAATGAGGGCGTGATATGTTTCACAATCAGGCCCGTGATAGCAGTTCTGTTCTTACTCACAAAGTAGGCAGTCCAAGACTATGCATCGAATTGTAGCAATGCAAATGCTGTTGACATTCGATGTGTGAGCTAACTATCCCCAGACAAAAGGCAATAGTCATTCTTCAAGGGGACGTTAAGCCGCTGTAATGTACTGAACAGCTTCTCACTTTCGACAACCGCATGCGTTCAGGGCTGGATGCCTGCCAGGACCAGTGGACCAGGCTGCACCGCTCAGTCGCTCAGGCCGTGTCGATTCCAGCTCAGCTCTGCTACATTTGACCATCTGCGCGTGACATCATTCCCGCCGCACACTGAATGGCAATCGCTATCAGCGAGCTGAGCATGGTCGTGATGAGGGTCGGAGCAGCGGCGATGCCGCTCGACCCGTCCAACCGCCACGCTGGCTGGCGCTGAGTCAACCTTTTTAGGCCTTCTTTTCGCCAGATTAAGCCAGAAAGTACATTTGGAAAAGATGTCGCCGCAGCGGGCCCGGCAGCCTCTGGGTGTTCTATTCCCTAGCGCAGTAGGCTGCTGCCAATGCTCCGGCTCAACTATATACAGTAAGAACCATTATTTGTGTCGATACCAGTTAAGTATTGCTTGCCAAAAAATCATAATAAGCATATCTTTCCTTTCTCGAGATAATGATTGATCTGCGACAATCTTCACTTAAAGTGGATTGTGGTGCTATTGTTCCATCGAGGGTGCTCTCCACCGTATGCGATGATTTCTCCCCAAGACGTGAGTCCCTTTCCTGAGCAATGCCTCTCCTGATCCCAACGCGTTTTCTGTTCAGGTACGGTGGTTGCCTGACGGGCTGGTGGTTAGTGGCCGTCGCGGTCATAGCACGCTTCGCAGCTCTGCGAGTGCAAGCTCGGTTATAGCCGTTGTTGTTGATCGTTTCCGTTGAAAATAGGCACATCGTCACCACAGGTATTTCCTAACCGCACCGAGCACGTCACATCGCAGCTTGTACGTTCAGTGCGATCACCAGCACTTACAGTCACTAATGCCGGTGTCGAGTGTGTGTTCATCGCCGCGATCGAGCAGCACAATGCCGGACCTGGCGCCGGCACCGGCCATGCATAAATGCATGAGGCCGGCCGGTGTCGGTCAGCGCGGCGGCCTGCACCGGCGCGGCGAGCACGTGGGGAGGGGGGAGGGGGGGGGGACCGGCGACCGATCGCCGGGCTGTGCTGCAGCGGGCGGCGACCACCGGCTGGCCGGCGCACAGATACTTTAATTGTAAATTATTCAGCATGGAGTGTATTGGATGTTGACCACGTGATCACCAATGGCCGGTGGCCGATGTGCCGTAAGAGAACAACAAAGGCACATTTTGGTGACGAGCGAGGCCGTGGCCCGGTCGTGTCTTAACAGCTCCTAATCGCACATTTCGTAGCTTCGTGACGCCCAAACCTGCAGTGGCCCGGACTGGCGAGTCACGCTATTCCCGTATTTATACCGAAACAGCCACCGATGGTAACGGCATCCAGTTTTGAGCCAAAAAGCGCATGTTTAATGAATGCTGTAATATTTTTGCAGAATGAACATTTATTCCGGTAAACAGCCTGTTATTTCCTGTCACTATACATCATCTCCATAATGTTACCTCCACCATCCTGCTGACATGTGGGACAAAACATTTTCTGATTGCAAAAAGGCTGAGGAAAGCTAGCTTTGGATCTCGTTTTTTCGGTGTGGTAGGATACAAGTCGGACACATGCCGGTCAGGGCGAGATCGGACAATCGTGCCGACAAAAACACGGGCCGTTACGTTCGACTGCTATCGCGTACCCTAGCGCAGACTATAGATTACTCCGTCTTGAAGTGTTTTAAGAACTGATGTCGGCATCCGCAACCAAGACGGATAAGGACTCGACACCATCTGTCAGGTGTAGATCAATGTAAGCTTGCTGCCTCCATATCCACAAACGCCCTCTACGCTCTTCAACTCAAAGGTGCGCTAATAATGGCTCGCCAAGCGGTCACTACCATTATAACACAAGCTGGCCCCGAACATGTCGCACTGTGGCCAAAAGTGAGAAATCGGTCACGAAAACAGCACCAACATTTACCCAGCATATTGTCACCAATGTTCACACAGACTCGACAAGCTTTGGGCACAGTCTCGGGAAACGCTAATAAGCCCAAATTGAACCATTTTGCTGGCTGCAATTACCATGCCAGGCACGCAACCAGACACTTTTGAAGTGTTCAGTGTAATATGTTCGCTAGTTCCAGCCTTGGGCGCAACTCTTCTTGCCTCAAAGTTAAAAAGTAATGAAACAGGCATGAGGAACAAGTTGGTTTTCCCATTGCTCTTGCATTGGTTTGGTAACCGATGAAATACGCAATTATTCGCTCCCCTTTCCCGACAATGGCTCGTCTTGGCGGCATGTGCCTGACAAAAGCGCCCCTGCCTGACAACAACAGCACTTCCATTAGACAACAGGGCCTAAAATGTTTCAGTTCAATTTTGCAAGAAAACTTGGATAACAGGTCAGGTACACTTGCACAGTATTAAGCAACATAGATAAAGTTGGGCCCCAAAATGTTTAATGTCGCTACAGTGCTCACTGCAATACAGGATATTGATGAACAATGTGTGTAATGATTTCCTGGGACACGGGATATCTTCACAAAGTTTCTAGTGGGACTAAAATAAGGCATCCGGATTTCCCCCGGAATCCGGTACATATTTAATTACGTGGTAAAATCCCCTGAGACTCAGTGTCCGCTCATGCGATCCGCATGCCTGTCAAGAAATGCGCTTCTAGAAAGTGTAACAGCAAGGCCGTCAAGTTGAAAACCGTGTCAATCTTTGTGAGATAACCACTCGACCAATGGCCTCGTTGGTATGCTCATTTACCTTGCCACCGCGCCCAAATTACATGCCACCTTGAACTGGCCCTTCAATCTACCAAAAATCCTCCTTTACCACGACCAACAAGACAAACGGATAACGTAAACCTGGTGCTGAAGTTTCATATCATGAATGAGACACGTTGCTTGCCTCACTGATGCACCTAAATCACACTTGGCTGTTTCCACCACCCCTTTGGAGTCACTCCGCTTCGCGTGCTTGCCAGTCGCCCATGACACAAGGCCCCACATGACACTGGATTTGGGGTATCAACGTTTGTATTGCCTTCTGTCTTGCCTGTACCGACGCCATTTTGTGCGAGCGAACTCTATGTTGGAATCACAGAGCAAACACTCCAGATGTGTCAAGTTCCGGTAGGATTGAGCCCAGAACTGATCAGTGCCCCGGGCCATGACAAAGTCGTCCTGAGCTGCCACAAGTGGTCCTGTAGCCATCCTAGATTGGTATGTGTGTAGTGGTTCCATCTTGCTGGAACTATGCATGACCAGCTCTAGCTACATCCACCACTCTTCTCGAGATCGTCTTCTGGACCTGACTATGCCGTTGTCCGTTGGCAGCAGCTGTTTCGTCCATCGTTGGTCCCAAGCGGCAAGAGTCCAGCAATAGCTCGCGAGCCGTCTACACGTCAATTTCTGAACTTCGGCTGTGAAGGGCTCACCCGGAAACGCCTTTCTGTGGTCACATTCCTCAATAACGTCTTTAGGTAGTCACATTCCCCAATAACTATAGCTCTGGGGGTTAAGGCTGCTGTTAAACTTGAAATCAGCTTCGTCAGAACGCCGGATCCGCTGCAGCCAGTCAGATTTTTATTTTGCCCTGCTTTTCTCGCAGTCCTCGGCGCATTCTCACCCTGTCTTGGTTTGCAGCCTACAGTCCATTTCTGTGAGAGGTGCATCTTACGAGGAAACATGCTTGGCTCCCCCATCTTTATCTCCAGTGTTCATACTGGGTGTCCATCGAGCTCTTGGGTTTAGTGGCGGTGGCACCTCGCATGGTTTTGGAGCAAAGGGTCTTACACTTTTTCATTGCAACGTCAGAAACAACTTGGGACGTTCAGCGGCATTGCTGCGAATGCCATGAACAGCACCATTATCTTTTAAATTCAGAACTGTCAATGCTGCGGCTTTCGTAAGGCGATGACATCATTAAAAATGACTTCAAAAAGATCGCAGTGTCGCAACAACGCCCTTTGTGTCTGGGAATGAAACGACAACAGACGTGATGAATCCCCACGAGGTATGCTGCGCAGTGTGCTTGGGCATTGAGTGACCTGCAGCCGTTTGAAGGGGCTCGTGAATGCAAAAAAGGGGAGCTCCACGCCCCTGCCCGAACAGTGGGCATCTGTGCCTGCCTCCCCTTCTCCTCATCCTCCCTGAGGCGCTGCACCTTTTGCTGCGCTGCACAATTGCAGACAAAGCCTTTCATGCATCTCGCCGACCAACCATCGCCAGCGACAAGTTCATGACGTATTTAGATGCGGCGGGCCGTGCGAGTTTAGGCAGCTTAGGCACCGGTGTATGCCGCGGCCGGTAGTATGTCTCGGCAGCGAATCGTGATGTCATGCAATTTTTTCCATGGTTGCAGTAGACGGACTCAACAATGCGGCCCATACGAAGAAGAATGCACGATGCAAGAATGCGTGATGATCGCAAGACATGTACGGCGTGAAGCTCACCGCCCTGAGCTGAATACCGCACAGCTGTCTCCCCAACTAATCTTCATTGGGCTTTGATAGCGTCAGATCAGAATCCTTTTCGAAAATCATTTATATCGTTACCATGTGCTCACAGCACATATCATCGTCATAGGTGCGCATTATAATGCTGTGCGATCGATGTGACTCATTCCAAGATGGCTGGCTGATAAACGTCAGGACGCGCCGTCGGCGAGCCGCTAGATTCCCGTGCGCGTACCGTCCGATGAGGCGATCGTGATGTATTTTTCGGAAGGATTTAGACGAGGTATTGGTATCGCGGATGGACCAACTGTTCGGGATATCATCCTCGTTTAGTGTGTTAGTATGCACACACTAGCATACGAGATGAAGGCTATAGTTCGAGCAGCTATTCCGTCCGAGATAGCTATGAGTTTTGTTTGAAAGTTAACTACGATACATTTGAATTCATGCAGCTAGCATTCGTCATAAGACGAAAAATATCTCCTATGCCAAGTGTGCTGCATCACATAATAAGCGCGAATAATATGATGCATAATATTTGTATTGAGAAGAGTTTGGAGGTGCAAGCATATAACAGCTGTCAAAAATCTTGAAAATTTAAGTAAACTGATGTGACTACCCAGAGCCTGCACGCATCAGCCATCTTCTCGCATGTAATTCACCTTGGCAAAAAGTCAAAAAGATAATGAACAGCCATGGTTCCCTCTTCAAAAAGTTCACAATGCAGACGGAACTTTTTAACCGGCTTTGCAGCCATATTTAATCTGGTGTCAAACAGTGAGCTTTTCGCCGGTTTGTGGACCACATCTGTCCGAGTCCAGCTAGTCGGAAATTTCAAAAATGCTTTGCAGCATGTAGTTTTGAGAGCGCGATATGGCATGTCCTCTTATAATCATACGCAACCAAATTCTCGGCAAGAATAGCAAACTTAATAAAATTTGTTAAGCACGCCGCGCATTCCATACAACATGGAAACGAACAGCAACAGCCCTTGTACAGAAATGAACCAGCTAACTTGGGGAGAGCAAAGCGTCAGGCATAACACTGAGGCTGGCGAAATGTGCAAATTTAAGCAGCCTTGAGCGCAACGCTGCAAGTCAAGCGATTCGTACTTGAACTATGAGAACTATGATGAACAAATTTCTGGTGGAGCGGCCCGACCGGGCGTCATGTTTTGTAGCGGTTAGTATTTTTCCAACCACGGCTCATGCAAGTTACATGCTTGCATGCTTATATCATTTACATGCGCCTGGGAGTCTAACCGCCGGGCTTTAACCTGCGCATGCGCGCTGGGTACCCGATCGGGGTCCCCCTTCCCACGGGGCTCCCGGCCCACTCGTGGCTGACGCGTGCGGCCTGCCCCGGACAAGCGGGGTGTCGCGAGGATGCGGGGTGAAGCGAAATAGAGGATAAGAGGGACGGATGACAATCACGAATCACTTTTCGTGTTACGTAATATAAGAAGCTGGACATGATTGGTAGTTGTCACGGAAATGAGACTTATATTTGAATAACTTAAAAAAGTGCCATAACGAGCATATGAAGGCAAGTAAGCTCCTTAAACTCATGAGAAAATGTGCAAAAATGCCACGAACAACGACCAAAACACGAGCATGTAACGATACTGAGCTCAGCAAACACTTCCGGCACTACCACCACCGTCTTTCGGCGAGTTGAAGTAGTACATATGTGTGCTAGGGTGGCAATCTCGCACGGCCAGTATGGCAGCACCTTAACGTCATACAAATGTTCTATGATGCAATCAAACAATGATGTATTGAAACACACATTACTTAATTGACGAAGTTTGTCATCTGGAGCAGTCTTTTCTATTAAAAAAATGTTTCAGTCGTTAGAAGTTAGCTGATTTCATCCCATGTAATGTTTGTTTCAACATCTTCGAACGTGGAACATTTCCTTCAAGTCAGCATTGTGGCGGTGGCTCAGGCACTCCAAAAGCATACAAAGTGACACCCCTCAATGGTCGTTCTCGTTTGTGACGAACTTTTCCTTCTTTTTTACCTTTTTTTGATCCGCCCTATCGAACACTAAAGAAGCCTCTCACCTGTTTTTGAGCAGTGGGTAGAACACCAGGGGCACAGTATGGCTCCAGGTCAGGGGCTGAAGGGCCGTTCTGTCCCAACCCGAGGTGCCTGCTGGCTGCCTTTCTGGCGATACAGGGACATGCCTGTATGGAGATTGGTCGCCTGCCTGACCCGGAGGTTCCTGACCCGGAAATTTGGGCTCGGATCGACGCAGGGCTTCTCATTGAGGCAAAACATATCACTTATCGGTGCAGGTATCTATTAATTGGCACAGAGACACCAGTTCAGCACACGGGTCTCCAGCTGATATGGAATGGAGAGCTCCCAGTTCTGTAATGAAATCTCTGACTGACTGAAACGCGGACCTGACCTTCTATTGTTTCATTATGGACTCTCATCACAAATGATCGCATCCACTTTCATCGCCAGAGGTCCCCACGCAAGAGCCTCCCTAGCATTCTGGATCCAGTCTCTGTCCCTTTTCAGCGAATGTTACCCTGGCTGACTCAGAGCCCCTTAACGGCACAGAACCCTCTGTTAGGCATTGCGGGCCGCTGACCGACACAGGAGCCTCATTGTTTCAGGGGTCCTGACCGATGTAAATCGCGGGTCCCGGCCTTGTAATTGCGTGGAAAACGGGCTCCCAGACCTCAGACCGACACGGAGCCGATTATTCGTTGTTGGTGGTCTCTGCCCAAAATAGAGACCAAATCGTCTTAGGGTATCGCCAAACGGCGTACGAGACTCTCTGACTGATTTATCAAGGGCCCGGTTCTGCAGGCAGGAGGACTGAATGTGACTTACAGCGAGCCCTTCGTACCTTCGAATCAAGCACTTGATCGAAGGCCCCTCTGTGGGCCCCTTCAAACACTGCCCTAGACCGATTCCGGGTTCCTTGTCATACATGACGCTCGTTACCCACTGTGATCCCCAGATCTACACGGGGGCCCCTTCATTGTCTCAAGGCCCGACCGATGTAAATCGTTGGCCAAATCGTAGGCCCCGACCTTATCCCTGCTTGGGAAATGGGCGCTGAATCCTAAACCTGACGTTGGAGTAATGTGGTGGCGAATCCGTCGCGTGTCACGGCCGATAAGCCTCGACCACAGAGGTGTAGTTTCGAAAAATAGGCTATGGGGGCTCAGCGGAGAAGCCCTAGCTTTATGTACATTTAAACAAGGTCAGATTTTCCGATTTGACCCACTTTCCTCTCAACGCAATGGAATGTGATTCGCACCCAACTGAGTAGCAAACTACAACACTGCTTTAATACGTTTCCTTCGCCCCGCCTCGGCGGAAGATGTTGTCGTTGGGTATCATCATCATTTTGCTTGGCGTCGATCGTCGAAACTATTTTCGATAACTGACGCAGGGTCGATGTTATCTGACTTCAGACGTTGTTGGACGTGTGCGGCTTTTGGAGTGAAGGGCGTAAGTTTTTGTGCGCGACAATTAAAAGCTGCCACGGAAACCTCCGGCTGGTAGCCGTAAGGCGGGCTGCAGACTGCAACTGTACAACGTAGCACTCGCGTTAAGCATGTTCGACACGGCTAATGCTGTTTTGGTGGTCATTGTCGGACGACTGTCACTACTGGGTTAGTCGGCCGTTGTCGATCGTCAGGTTTTCACCACTGTTTCATGGAACATTCACGTCGCGTTGGAAGTTGGTACATTTCAATGGTTCTTTTGAACGTTGCCGGCAAAAAAATTGTCCACGTTTTTGGATGCCAGCCTTCGACCGGTTTGTTTTCAATTCTCGATAAGACATGTTATCGTATCGTGGCAAAATAACGCAACTTACTGCGGTCCGTGAATCTTTAAACATCATTGAATAATACCAAAACACTCAGACAATAGCACAAAACGATATGACATCCAACACGACACATTAATCGTGCAACTAAAAACATGCATCATGCAAGAAACCCGACAAAATACTCAAGTAAACACGGTACGAACGCGGAGCTATCACGGTATGACTAACTCAGTCAGATGCACTCAATCAAACATGACATCGCAGTTTTCCTTTTCTTTGTTCCTTTGACCTGTGAAACAGTTAGTAGAAACCTTTGGATTTGAGATAATCTATACTTTTCATTTGTAATGCCTTACTTGTACTTTGGCTCCAGAAAGTTGGGGAAGCCAAGCTCACCGTTCGGGGCCAAATGGGATATTTGGGGGGGGGGAGCAGTGGCCCACCCAAAATAATACAAATCGACACACGTGGCTGAATCCATGGCATGACTTTGACCTCCCGTAGGTCAGCGTGTGTCTCAAGTCAATGGTCAAGGCACGTGTTGCCCTCAACACCCTTCAGACGTTATTCTAGGCTTTTCGGGGTCCCAGCGGCCGCAGACCGGCAGGCTGTAGCACGTGCACTTCAGAGTCAAGAATTTCGAGAGATTTGTTCGAGAGAGAAGAATTTCAGGGTTTTTTTATACAGCAAGCCACAGTTTTTTTTTTACAGGACACCAGCATTTAGGGATTAAACAAGGAGCGGTTGCCAGCTATTAACACGAAACAGTGCATGTCTTAGAGTTAGAATACACGTAAATACGCGTACAGGCAAATGAATGCAAGCAAACAGGCATCACGCATCACGCTTCACTCAAACATGCAAGAGCATCGAAGTAAATAGACACCATACATCACGCATCAATTACACATCCAAGTGATTTCGATTGAACAGGCATCACGCGTCACGCGTCATGCATCACTCGCACATGTACACGATTTTGAGCTCGTACACATCACACATCAGGACACATATCACGTTCGCCTAATCGGTCAGGATGAGCCCTGCACGTTGAGATTTGGTCGCCGACTTTTTATATGAATAGATTTACCTCTTTTCTTGTCTTGGTGGTCCCGTGCTCTGTAGATGACTTTGAGCTCTAAAAGGGGCATAGGGCCCATGCCTCCTTCGATTTCAGCCTGAGCGGGTTTTGCCAAAAACTGGTCACTTAGAGGGGTATTCCATGTTTTGTTTTGAGCGTCTCGTAGGTGTTTATTACATCTCAAACGAATAGAACGTATGCACTTCCCGACCTAGACTGTGTTCCTTCCATGTCTTTTTACACAGCTTACACTTGCTTTCGTAAACCACGTTTTTTCCGTGCAAACCCCATGAAACCCAGACTTACATAAGTGGCATCTATTGCCACCCGGGCGCTTAGGCTTCGGGATGGAATAATTCACCAGAGACTTTTTAAGGCTATTGACGTTTTTCCAAGCTATGCGTACACGCAGTTTTGATTTTTGAACGACGCGTTTGATTTTCCAAAGCACATACTCATCCATGTAAGGGAACGTTCAAAATCCGTCGTTCGATAGGACGTGTTTCCGCCTCCTACCATCCATCACCCCACGCGCTCTAAATTTTCTAAACTTCTTCCAACATTCTTCCTAAATGTAACAGAGAGTATCCATTGCCCAGCAGTTAAGTCCATCTTTTGTTTATGTTATTTCTTTCCTTTTCACTTGTTGATGAGTTGTTTAGAGCCCCATGGGACATGTTACGACTAACATGATAGATATCGTGATAAAGAGCTTCGTTTCTAACGTTGCGCGGATGTTCCTGCTTTCCACCGTCACAAGTATGAGTTGCTATCCGACTCGCCGAGCGCCAGCGACTGTGCTAATTCGAATCTGAATGTGCGGTGGTAGACCCTTGCTGCTCTGAAACGTTAATATCTCATTAGTACCTAGCTTATGACGTCACAGGGGTCATTAAGAACCGCGGAACCAAGTTCTCGTGTTCAGAACCACAAAGTCTGCGCACTAATTGCTAATGGCTTCCACCGATCTACACATTTGCGTGCGTAATTATTCTTGGACAACAAATTCACAAGACCGGACAAAACAGAAACAGTGCTGTCACGATCCCACCCCTCCCCCTCGTCTTTTCAGTAGGGCACACCTGTGCGCATTTTTAGCAACGTCGTATGACCCAAGCTAACTCACCCATCGACAGTGCTTTCTACGGGCGCAAAATGACCATTGCAATCGGCGTGTCCTAAAGCATAAATTAACAACGGCGCTTCCTAAAGACCATTTTCAAGAAGCATGCATGGCGATGAGTGGGCTCTTTCATTATATGTCTTTTGGTAAATGTCCACTGATGACGTACGGGAGCCCCCGCACGCAAAGTGGCTATGCGGTCGATGCGGCCCTAAACACCAGATTGAGAGCTCCTTTAAAACAACTATCTGCGCTGTAGCTCTTGCAAAAATGTACCCTCGCACAAGTGAACACTCGCGAATATTCCGCATCGGCTCTGCATGTAGACTGACTTGGGGAGAAGTTCAAAGGCCATCTTATGATGTTCGAACTTTATTGATCAAGTGAAGTAAGATATCACATATACCATAACCTAAAGGCGGTTCATTTCCCAACCCACTTGGTGTAGTTTGCAAACATGGCCTCCTGTTTATGCAACATTGAAACACCACATGCGAGTACCTTCAGTGCTTCGGGTATTACAAAAGCGCGTTTCGGAACCTGGCCCTAATCTCTTAAATCCTAAGCGTCAGCGACGCAAGACAAACACAGCTTTAATAGAACGGACTGCAAAGTCGCAGTGGTATAAGCGTTTGTGTTTGCACAAGGCAGACCACTCACGCTCGAGCGTACAAAACTCATCTGCTGGTTTGAGCCGTCTTGAAGAAAGTTGGCCGATGTAATGCGAAGCCAGGTAAGACACGGTATGTGAAATACTTACACAGGGTGGTTGTCTGATGTGACTATTTTCCGTCCGGTAGGAGTACGGACAGCCGTGCAAGAAGATGGGGAATTCTGGCTAGAAAACAAATGGAGGCACCTTGGACGACAAACGCTTTCGATCGTTGGTGGAGATTACAAAGTGATCTCCTGGGACAAGCTGCAGTCTCAGCTAAAAAAGAACATCCTCAGGCTGAGCGTCATTGCATGAAATCAGATTAGACCAACTAATTCTGAACTGAATGGTCACGATCAGCGGCCAGGATGTATATATATATATATATATATATATATATATATATATATACATGCATATGTATATATATGCATATATATACATATGTGTATAAATCTATTTCTCTCCCTCTCTCTTTCTCTCTCCATCTCCCCTCTCTCCCTCTCTTTCTCACTCATCTGCCTCTTCCGTTACAATAGATCATATCTCAACACTTTTGTTCGTCACTTCATCCTTAGCAAATAATATTCTGAGCTGGACTGCGGTGCCTTGACATTGTTGTATTTTAAATACAGATGAGTACAGTGACAAGAACATCATATTGATTGTCGACACGACAGGTCTGTCGTGTTCTTATGGCAGGGGAACATCAACACCCTCGACAGTGGGCAGCAGTCTCATCAATATCCGACCAAATTGAAGACAGTTGTTGGAAAAAATCCTAGCTGTGTGAAGCATGAGGAGAATTGCTTTATCATGGTGGACGGTGTGTAAAAAATGCGCCAAAGGAGAAAGGCAGAAGACCGGCAAATTTAAGCGAAACTCAATGACAATGACATGCAAATGTCATATGACCAGTAAACATTGCCAAAGCTAGTCGCCAGGAAAAAATGTCAACAGTAGATGGACTATTGGAAGGATTATTTATTACCAAAGGCTCGGTCACGACGCATTTATTTCGAATCATGTCGCAGGCAAGGCTTGTCCTAACAACAGCTAACCTGGCGATGTGTAGCCGCATTGATCGGTTAGCCACACACTTCAGTAGCTCGGCCCGGTCCGGTCCAGTGCGGCACGGGCTGATCCGGTCCGGTCCGCCCCGGTGCCCCAAGTTCTGGCGGCTACGTTTTTAAGGGGCTCATATCTGTGCAGCCGCTAACCGCCAGGTCGCTCAGCTTTCAGCAACAAGTACCACATTTATTTGAACTCTGGGCTGTAATTGTTCAAACTCTTGTGCGACCAAGCTTGTTTGTTTGTGTGCATTCCACCAGGTCTGCGTGGTCAGGCTTAGTCTACAGGGGCATTGCAATATCACCACAAATTAAGGCTCCCCATCCGCGTGCCACGGCGACCGGAAAAAAATCGAAAGTCGCTAAAGGACTGCAAAAGACAGGTTGAAACCGGAACGTCCTGATCTCGGCCACCCCGGGATGGCACACGGCCAACGCCGTCTCATGATGGAACAGCTGTGAGTCGATGGGCGAATCGGGCACTTGCGCGCGCGAGCCCAGCCGATGGATCCTCCGGCATTGGGACAGTTTGAACGGTCTGTGTGAAATCTCCGTAACTAGGAATGGTGAACAATAGATCAAGTAGATGATTTATGTGAGTGCACTGTCTGTATATGATGGTCAGCAAAGATGTATGGCATGCGTGGAAACATCGAACTTGACGTCCCAGTTACCGTTAAACCCGCGATGACGAACTTTTGCTGAACTGTATCGTGAATCACAAAGATGTATCGATGTTGGTAATTCTGTTGCAATGTTTATCTATGCGTTTCGGGCATATATAATTTCCTGGGACAGATTGATGAATACGGCATTTACGGGGCCCACTTTGTAGGGAACTTTCCCATGCGAAATACACGCCTCGGATTCAGTATGCCTTCTCGGCTTTCGAAAGGTCCGAGATGTGTATCATGCGGGCAGAACACATGCAACGGTCGAAGATGCACATCTAAACGAAGAGCATGTACGGGCAATGGGCCACTTACCCTGTCATAAAACGGGGCCGGCGTAATAAGTCTGTCGGCGGCCGGTCGGTGATTCATGGCTGCAGGCACAGGGCGGCGGCTGATCGGATGGCGGATGGGTGTGTGCAGCAACAGCCCGCCACGCTACTGGCTGCCGCTCCGAGCGACGCCGCCGCCATGTTTTTCACAACTGATGGCATCACACCGGTTCTTGTGTTGGAGGCTTCATTCGCCGGCGTTTTTATAGCTCTGAGACGGATTGCAGCCACAGAGGATCGCCCGTCATGGCTGTAATCGGATGCGTCCGTAATCCGCCGGCTCAGCTATGTAAAACAGCCAACAGCTCCAGAGAAGGACAAGGGGCATCATGACTCGTTCGAGCTCATAACAGGCTGAGATGAGGTATGATATGCGACGGAGACACAGAGCATTAGTCAACCAGCGCGTCAAACACTAACACGCTCATTTGAGAGTCAGCATCTTCTACCTCCATTGATCACGAGCAAGGTCGCAGACCAAGCATGCCTCAACATTAACTAGCTGGAATGTTGTGACTTCAGCGACTCGACCCGGCCGCGTCTGGCCAGGCCCGGCCCGGCCAGTCACGTTGACCAGCCGGTATCTCTGCAGTCCCTGATGCAACCGACCCGCAGTGTCCAGCATCAGGCTATGCTGAAGGCATTTGTGAGCAAGCTGTTGGATAACACCGTCTTTTGGGAGCGGGAGGTTAAATTTTTCAAAACAGTTTGACCTTGCACATTTAATGAAAATTAGAAACGTCGATTAAGGAGGGAAACCAGGAGGAAAGAGTAGGAAGGAAAAGGAACCTTCAGAAAGACCGAAAATGAATCGGAAACAAAAGCCACACATCCGTAGCTTTCTTAAGCCACGTTTAGAAAGGAAAAAAAGAAAATGAGCCGGGTCGATCCTAGATAATCGCCTTGGTGAAGCGAGCTCGCCACGGCATCAGATGAACAGAGCCCGACGGTGGGAAAAAACGGACAATCGGTTAGCCTATGTCTGAACACCTGCGCACAACCGGCCAAGCGCCTACAAGCGGGTTTTTAACGGGTAGTATCAGATCCCTACAACAAGGGAAAGTAAAGACACAAAACCAACTACGCCTTGTGCAGGCAACTGTGCTGTATACAAATCCGTACACCAGCTCAGCCCTGTCCTAACCATAACGACGCTTGTGGCCGATCGACAAGTGGCTAATATCCCTTTTTCGAGACCCTCTCTAGAATACGTTGAGGTCGAGGTACGTAAAATACGTTGAGGTCTAATACCGAGGGAGATGGCCCGTGATACATAGTAACTGTATCGCCATTGCACATATCGTGTCCGCCCCGGTGGCTCAGTTGATAAGAGCGCCTGCCTTCCGGTCCGCCCGCCCGTGGCAGGGTGGGTTCGAGTCACTTTCTGGCGCTCGCTATTTGCCCTTGGCAGGTATGGCCTGCGGCCGGCGGCAGCGGTTGCGCTAAAGGTCAGTTGACGTCAGAGGGCAGGACTGACCGTGCCGAGCATTGCAGCACGTTAAGCGTTCGCCACTGAATTTTGCCGTTGCCTGGAATTGTGCGATCGGATGGTGGAGTCAGGGCTCATACAACAAGCACTGCTTAGCGTGAGCGCTGACCCCAGAAATGCATGCATTCAAAGGGTTCGGGTCAAGTTTATGAAAAATAAAGACCACCATCAATCGCTACCCCCACATCACGCAGCAATGCTTGCTCACACAGTCGGCGGAAATGATGATCATTCCCGATTCAGCCGCTTGAGTGGCCGAATTGCCGGGCCCGACCCTTATCATGACTATGCCCGTGGTGAGCCGAGTTCCAAGCCAAACAGCACCGTTTGTAAATTTGTTGGCGGACGCTGTACGTGAGTGGCATGCTTTGGCTGCTGAAATCACGGCAGACTTACGTTCTGTCGCACTGATATGGACTTGTCTGTAGGTTTCCACAGCCGACTGCTCCATCCGATCGTGTTTCGATATCAGCCACCTGCGTGGTGATAACACCTACCACCTACGAGCCACCTACGTGGTGATAACACCTACCACCCTACGAGCCACCTACGTGGTGATACCACTCACATCCATGATCACTTCCTCTGTCCGTTATCGCAACACCGGTGATGCATATGTTATCGCTAGGATCGTTAACACATTTATACAAACGTTAAATTTAACAGCGAGGTCACAGGACAGCAGGGTGTGCTCCAGCAATGCATGGATATTTGTGACGGTAAGGCCTCTCCCCGATAATGGTTCTGGAACATGCCTCAACACATCGGCATTTTTGAGAATGCAATCTCCTCTGAATGATGTGCTTTGCATCACATCAAAGAAATACATGTTTTGCCCTATTTCATTTCAACTTTTCAAAGTGTTCGTGCCATACAAGCAGACCCAGCCAGGCGTTTACTACCACTGTTTCAGTCTGAGTACACCAGAATTGAGCTCCCTTGCACCGGCTCCAGGCGAAGCAGTGACCAAACGACTACAAGCCGCAATCAGTGCTTTTGAGGCTTGCTCCGGAGGCGGCCCCTCCGAGCGGTCCCATTCGCCGCGCCGGCCGGGGCGTCGGGCAGCGCCCGGCGAGCGGTGCGACGGCGCGCCCTTTTTGTGAGCACGCGGGCGCTGTGCTGCGTGGCGCGGCATGGCGCGCGACGGCCGGCCACGGTTACGCTTCTGTTCGACGCCGCATTCCCCGCCAGCCGGGGCGGCGTGCGGGCGGCGCGGAACCGCGCCGGTTTTTGTCCCGGCAGCCGACGTCGCCTGGGCGGCGCAGCGCAGCCCTTCCGCTGAGCCGGGGTACCCTGAGATCTGCTCTTCGTTGCGGACGACCCATCTGGGATGTGGATAGATGTGGTGTCACTGATTTGTACGCGGCCCGCACAATGCAGCACGCTGGAGCTCAAAATGGGGGCGGCGGTTGGAGCAGCTAATTCAATCACAGGTTGCATATAAAGTCCAGTGTTACCGCAGCCGCACATGGCTGCTTCACACCGTCATTGTCAAGTCACTAAGTTATAGCTATCGGCATTAATCACGCCATCCACAAGCAGGCGAGAACCGCCATTTTTCCGATATGCAAGAGCGGCAGCACGGGCTGGCCTGTTGCCAGCCGGAGCGGCATCAACCGCAGCGACCAGAGGCGACCCTGTGAGAGTGCGAAAACGAACAGACACCACCCCGCTCGTCATTTCCAAGGTAGCCAACGCACATGTTGTCCCACAAGAGGTCACATCGTGCCGACATGAGTCTCCAGAGGTCACACCATGGCGACAGGGTTCTCCGGAGGTCACACCATGGCGACAGGGGTCTCCGGGGGTCACACCATGGCGACAGGAGTCTCCGGAGGTCACACCATGGCGACAAGAGTCCCCAGAGGTCACACCATGGTGACAGGAGTCCCCAGAGGTCACATCGTGCCGAATGGAGTCTCCAGAGGTCACACCATGGCGACAGGAGTCTCCGGAGGTCACACCATGGCGACAGGAGGCCTCAGAGGTCACACCATGCCGACAAAAGCCTCCAGACGTCACACCATGCCGACAGAAGCCTCCAGACGTCACATCATGCCGATAGGAGACTCAGATAACCGGGATTGAGCATTCCATCAAATGAAAGAGGGTTCATGAGCACATAAGACATTTATGGCACACATCAGGCAGCATTTATTCCGTAGGAAGTTGAAAGAAGACCCAAGGGACGATCCAAAGAAGGCGCCTTTCATGCATAAAGTTTCCGTGAAGTCACAAAGTCATGAAAATGTAGTCACCATGAAAAAACACAGCAAGCCCTGTCAGCACAAGAAGAGGTCCCGATCAGAAAGACTGGAGGCGCCACCATGCCATTTCCTAAATTCCTTGTTCATTGTTTAATAGCTAGGAGGAAAACGGAAGCTGTACTGATACTACAGCTACAAGCCTTAGTCGGAGCAGCCAAGGCCACTCAAACAATTAAATTATCAATGGTTAATTCAAAACTGCTAACAGATTCCACTCGATTTTTCAAACATCCCCTTAAACCACGAGCTACAGTTTGAACAGGTCACCAGCACTCCGGGGACTACACAGGGAGCACTTGTCAGCCATTTTTACTCATCAGCGTACACCCAAATAAGGATGAAAAGGCCAGAACATATGCGCATACGCAAGAGAACTCAATAAGTAGCCATCACGAAAACCAACGAACGATTTCAAATAAGAACGCATTATGCACTTAGGCATTGGGTATCCATGGAGTATCTATTGACGAAAACTACACATTGCTTTAGTGCATGGAGTACAGACACGCACAGATTACGCGCTTGAAGAAGGTTTAGATTTCGTACAAAATCAGCTTCCCAACTTGGCCTGAACGATGAACCATACATGGGACGGAAAGGGAGTACCACATTTGGACACGCTTATAATGGTAGAAGTGAGAGCAGCCTATGATGTTAGAAATAAAGCTCTAAGTGAGGCCACCAACATCGATATAATTCTGCACTGCAAATCTGGCATCCAATCTCCACTACGCACAATACAATAATGACTATGTTTCTTGGGGCTTTAACAATACATTACATAGGAGAAAAAATAAAGCAAGAGCGTGAAAAACATATAGGCTTTGCTGTTGGGTAACTGATTTCCTCAACGACATTCAAGGAGATTATCGGGGCAGGTAAAAAAACATAAGGCATGCGGATGGGTGGCGAAGGGCGGTCAGAACCGGAAAAACGGTCTTCCAGATGACGGCTTCTCATCTCTTGACCTGCTGATAAGGGGGTCGATACGGACCCCTCTTCTTGATGTTTTTTTTTTTAAGGAAGCCTCTCCGGCATATCGTGCAATTGGGCCTAAATCTGTGGTAGCACACAGACACCAAAACGTGTCCATAGCTTTCTGATTTCTGGGTAGTTACGTGTTTCAGGAACATGGTATGGCAACCCAAGGCTGGATCGGGAAGCGGGGAGCGGCATACGAATCCGCAGACCGCACACATTGGGCCGGCATTGTTACATTACCGGAGCTCTACATGCCAAACTGATACTCAAATCACCAATACCAACTGTGAGGTATCTTGCTGAGATTTGTCCTCGTTTTTTCCACCAGACGCACCTTGGTTGCACCGTACCCCCGCCATCCGTCCGCGTTATGAAAAAGGCAGATCAGGGCGTGGCTTAATACTGCCTTACACGGATGAGTGCCTGTTTCTTCAAACTACAAAATATCGTTATAATATCAAACACATCGCTACTACATCAAAACATCGGTCACATATAGGCAGAAATGATGGAAATAAGCCAAAAAGGTGTCTACTGAAATCTCCCATCTCGAAGGCTTTAGCCAGTGCTGGGTAATTTTTATCACATTTTCAAGGAGATTGTACGCAGAAAATGTGATTTACGAAGTTAGGTGTAATTTGTGCGAAATAGTTCGCATGAGCGTGATCTTTATCGGGAAGTCTACGTCATACACGGAGCACAGGGCCATTCAGACAGGAGGACTCGTGAACTCGCTGCAAGGCTCATCACGGCTGGTTGGACGAATGTGATTTGTGCCTAAATAGATGTTTACGTGTAATGCGTAATTCTTTGAAATCGTTTGTATGCATGGGTCACGGTTACTGGATCTACAGAGTATGTGAACCTGGCAACCAGCGACGTATTCCCGGGGGAATGGGCTTTCTACTGGAAACGGCGTCTTATCGGCTAGATCGCTGTGCTGTTGCAGTTTCCCTTAATAATATGGCCTCGTATATAAAGTTGATGAAATACAATTCAAGAACTTGGTGTGTGCTGCAAGATGCTGGTTCAATTTCGCTGCTCAAATATACAACGAAGGTAAACCAGAGCAATTTAGTAGATATGTCTGTAATATGCCAAACATTTTAGAAGTGCTAAATTTGATACCGCTACAAAACCATTGTTGCTGTTGTTATTATGGTCACGGGCACGGGTCTCTGCAATCTTATAGCACGGCACAAGTTTGCGGAATAAAATTTAGACGATAAAAGCGTCATTTTTAGCTGATTCACATCGCTAACGATTTCCTGCGCGGAATCGTGGCGCGGTACACCATGAAACGAGAATACGGCGATGACCGTCTCATCATTATTTCACAATAAAATCAAGACAAGACGCGCAGTACGGCGTGGTTTTGTGCCTGGCATAAAGTGTCTTTTCAAGATTTCGGGGCTGGTTGGAAGCATTTTATTGCAGAATGGAAACGATCGTGCCCAAGTCTTTTGTGTCATATGGGGCATTCACTACTCGTGTCTGGACACAAAAAATGTGTTCATAGTATCTAGCTTCTGAAAAGTGATCTTTTTAGGAGCTCTACATGGCAATCTTCAGCCGGCGCGGGCGGCGGACGATAACTCACAAGGCTGCCGTTCGGCGGTGACAGGGCGTTAACTGTTACAGTAACAGAGCCCTTCATTATAAATTTATGCTCCAAACACACAAAACTAGATGTCATAGGCTCAGAATGAAACAGTTGACACGTTTGTGTAACTTTCGTGGCGGGTGCGTTGCGTCGATTCACCCTCCCCCTCCCCCGCCTCCATCAGTTTGTGTTTAAAAAAAATACAGCGAGTCAGAACAAGGTTTGAAGCTTTTAATCGGCATTCAGACGAATGCCTGGCTGTACCCTGCTCACTCATGCAGGTGCCAAAAGTGTTGACAAGCGCTAATTTTAAGTGTAAATGATGATGCCAAATAACTAGGCTCAAAATATCAATGGCTGGACAAGACGTTGGACAGAATCCTGGCCCTAAACAATACTTTAAGCCCCAAAACTGCACCTGCAAAGCTAGCAGCAGGTCTGCATCAAAGCATCGATCAAAACTCCGGACCACCGCAATGCAGCTAAAAATTGGCAGGCTAATACAAGCTTAGAACCTGCATCCCGAACTGCGAAAAGCCAAGTTGGACATGCAAAATTTGACGGGATATTTTACACCCAAACTCAACGTTTTAAAAAGCTTGGGCACTGGTATAGAGTACAGGCTTTGAACTTCATCAAAACAGTCCGCTCTTGTTGACCTTGAGCCTCAACATGAAATACTTCAGGCAGTTGTGAATACCTACTTTACCTTTTCAGGTTTTGAAATCGCGTGGGCATAGCGTTATTAGCCTTGCAATTTGTAGCGAGATCGTGAGCCCTGAATAATGATGTTCAGCTTGATATAAAACTGCTGCTGATTTGGCAGGCGTTCCAAAACTTGGCTTAGCCTGGGCCAGGCGTGCCATAGCGCTCAAGTTCTCGGCGCGCTGCCAGGCCATGCTTTTGATGGGACAAATCAATGTAAAATGCTATCAAGCTATTATTACAGGTATGCATGCTTACATAAAAAAACTCAGCGCAAATTTCGACGATTGCGTGGCTGATGATAGGTGTAGACGAGTACAGGCTATTATATCCGTTTAAAGTGCATCATAAGAAACGACGTTTGGTCGTCCTCTGAAATAATACATTTGTTTCGAAAAGATGCTACAGTGGGTTCTGGGAATTGGGTTAGGTGATGCTCAAAGTGCCTGAAAAGAGGCCCCGCCACTGACTGATTAATGTGTAAACATTTGACCAGCAGTCGCAGCTTCGAGCCGACTGAACTAGGGTCTCACCTTTCAGCTTGTTGGATGGAGAGAGAGGGGGGGGGGGGCCTAACCAGGTTCCACGTCCCGGCATGCTTCCTGGAGCTGGTAACCGCGCTTCTGGGCCGCGTGATCTGATGCGTAGAAGGCAGGCGACGCCTTCCCGACTACAGCGTGCTTTTCAGTTGACCTGGACGCAGAAGCTCCTGTGCATCCCCGTGTTTTCGATGGGGACAGTATGACGCCTTGCTTCTCCTCTGCTAATACCCTTTTGGTAATATCGCTGCTTCCTCCGCCTCCGTCACTTTGTGCCTACATCATTACCTGGCATCGTGTTATATGTCTGTGTCGTATTTCCATCTTACATGTGCTTCATATCCGGTACATCTCAATATATACACTGAAGTTACTAGTTTGCTGAGGCTATGATCTTTCTGCATATGGCCTGCATATCACACATGGGCAGGATTGTTGTTTGTCGGGACGAGTTATTCTGTCGCCAACCTGTTCACCTCATGTTAATGGTGAGTTCGAAATGTCACATGTCGATATCACGCGTTCAATATCCAGCCAATTTTAAAGGGTTAAAAGTCTCAGTCATGCCAAGGTAACTGTCAAGTTTCAAATTCAGCGTCAGACTTAGCAGATACACACATGTAGGTGACCAATGCAGTCACGGAACATCAGGTGACGCTTAGACTAGAATGTCACGCAGCTGAGCCGAGAATATGCCTCGGTGAGCAAGCAAAATAAAGGTAAGGCATTGACATGCAAGATGCTAAGATATTTCGAACCTAGCAAGCGCAGCTTGCATAGCGCAACACGCAAAAAGCTTAGAGGACCTAAGATGCAGGTTTCTAGGAAAACCGGATAAGTATCATAATCCCACAAAAAACACTAGCGCCAACTAAAAACCATGTGTTGGTATCTGTGGCGCAACCTAGGTTAGCGCTGCAACGCCTATGCAAAATAACTTGCAATACAAAGCTTGGGCACTGAGCTTTAAAAGCACACCTGGCGTACGAGAGAACACACGTTTTGTTTAATGCTGGAAGCATTTCAGCCGTCTTTACCTCCTCAATCTGCCCCAAGGCTATCTCTGAAAAAGACCCTTGCCTATGGGCTCATAATGCTGTGACTTGTCCAGGTATGCCGCGGTGACGTAACGGCGGGGATGCCAGATAAACTTCGAGGGACCCTGTGTATGCGCGATGGATTTTGAGCTTAAAATCTGTGGTATTTGCACGTATTTTCTAACATTTTTATCCTTAGATATACAGTAAATCATAATCATGGAAGCCAGTTACTTTCTGCATAGTCCCCGAAATGCTGACAACCTGTTGAAGTTGTAGCTTTCTGTTTCCAAGGAAGCTTGAAAAATCGAATAGAGTGGGCTGGCGGTTTTTAATTGAACTAAGAACAATTGTTTTCACAAATGTTTGTAGCCGAAATATCAACATCTCCCCTTTCATCTCAGTTATTCAACGAATAATAACGAAGTAGGTACTACTTTTATGCATGCATAATTTTTTTTAGCAGCTGCACTACACAACTTGGAAGTATACACGCATTTATCTTTCACCATGCGACATAAAGAATAAATAACGCTAGGTAGACATTTAGGACCGGTTCAAGCCTGCTGAAGCTAATCAAAATCGTACACGCCTTGAAGCATTCAGTGCCAGTATTTTGTCAACCTGGTTCTTGTATGCGGCTTATTTGTGGGATTACGAATAGCTAGTAACATGGCACACTTACGATTTGTGGTCATTGCGGTAATTGCTAAACTGCCATTTCCTACGGTTTAAAGAACAGATCCAGAACGCATCATCCATCTCTGACCAACGTTCTTTCGCATTTAAGGTCTTCTCTCTTTCTGTTCGTGCCGTGAAGTGGTGAAATATTGCAAATTTAATTATGCAAGCGAGCGTAACGCCAGCAATAATTTGGCATTGCGGTGTGCCGCCGTACCTGCTGTAAGTCAGCGTTTATGACGGGAGGGTCCCGGCAGCGGTGGGCAGGCGCTGACCGTACATCCCGCATCGGCCGATGAAATAGCGGCCCGGTTTTATCGTGTGCAGGGAGGCCGGCGGCGACTGTACGCCCGCTGCAGCCGGGCGCGGCACAGCAGGGTCACGGTCTCCACATCCCAGGCAGTCGGCCTCATCATCCCCGTCAGTCGGTTTCATCATCCCCGGCAGGTGGTCTCAACACCCTCGTAAGTTGGCCTGAACAGACTTCGGCAGCTGGCTTGAACATCTCCGGCAGTTGGCATGAACAACTCCCGATAGTCGGCGCGCACATCGCCGGCAGTTAGTCCGGTCTGAACATTATCCAGCAGTTGGTCCCAGCATCTCCCAGCCGCAAGTCTGGTCTGATTATTCCGGGCAGTCGGCCTCAACATTCCCCGGCAGTCGGTGTGGTCTGAACATTATCCGGCAGTTGGTCCCAGCATCTCCCAGCCGCCAGTATGCTCTGATTATTCCGGCAGTTGGCCTCAACATTGCCGGCAGTCGGTCTGGTCTGATTATTCCCGGCAGCCGGTCTGAACATCTGTCAGCAGCAGCTTTTGCTGACAGATTCTGCCCTCGATCTGGAATTTTACGATCGGATGGCGGAGACCAGGGCTCACACAGGGACTGCTGAGCATGGGCTCTGACCCTAGAAATCCATCCATCTGAAAAGCTCGGAAGGAATTTGTATGCAAAAAAAGAGGTGTTCATGACAGCTCGAAGAGGCTTGAAAGTCACGAATTGGTATAACCGTTAAAGAACGAACCATTAAAGCCGACAAAGAACGAACCGTTAAGGAAAGTACTCGGAAGTGACCTGTGGTGGGGGCGTATAGTACGCAAAGTAACAATGCGTACGAGTAGTCGGCAAGGTGTGTAAAAAGTGTGCAAAAGTATATAAAACATAGTTTGCTCTGGCCTTGTCTCGTCTCGTCTTCACGTTTGCTAGTCCAGGCACGGGCCGCAAGAGCACTCTTCCCGGGCTAAGCGAGGGCAAAGACTCTCTCAGCCTCCCGCACTTCGTGTGTCCCTGCCTGGCGGCTGACTGGAACTACTGAGCAGCTGGAGGGTCATCGTATGCATGGCTTCCGACGGCTGGAGTCAGTCTGAGCTCCGACGGCTGGAGTCAGTCTGAGCTCCGACGGCTGGAGTCAGTCTGAGCTCCGACGGCTGGAGCCAGTCTGAAATCCGACGGCTGGAGCCAGTCTGAACTCCGACGGCTGGAGCCAGTCTGAACTCCGACGGCTGGAGCCAGTCTGAACTTGCCCGTCAACTGAAGTTGACATGAACGACTCCGGACACATGAGGCCAGGCAGCGCGTTCCTCGACAATGACAGTGGGCATGGAAGGAGCTCGACTGATGGAGTCGACATAAACGTCCCCCGGCAACTGCAGTTGCTGGCGCAGCAGGAGAACACTGTTAACCTACCGACAAGCAACGTCCACATGCCATCGGGAGTGCATCAATGGGCTCCTAGCCCCTCAGTCCTAGTTATTTAGTTTCTGCCAGTTGCTCAACTACACAGCCCATTGGACCATTATGTATGGCATACGGGTAGATACATTTTCTGTCACACACATAATTCTTTAATTGGACTTTGCATGTCCAAGGATCCGAGAAACCAATTCAGTGCGTTGTCCAGAACCGGTCCAGTTGGGTCGTTTCTTTGATAACACTTAGCCTTGGGTTAACGATGCGTGCACCAATGTCGCGATAATTGCAGATTATGAAAGATGTACGTGCAAGTGGGCAGCATAATGCATTTTACGCGCGGATTGAGTGAAGGACTTTAACACGCACTCGGATGGGGTCAACTTGATCGCCCAAAGGTTTCTCCGGAATGGTTTCCGAACGGTGCAGCGTAGCCGTGCCAAATTTTGCATACCTGTAGACAGCTGAGAAGCAAATAGTTTTGAATAAGAAATTTCGATGCACCTAGTCGCCAACCTTTGGCGTCGAAGTCAGCCCATGGATTCAGGGAAGTCATTTTCTAGAAATCTCTCAATCTGATGCAACAACGGAATGTGAGACGAAGCCATACATCTCTGAGATATTATATTAGGCAACAATGTAATTAAGTGAGCAAATTCCATTGACCGAGGGTCAGGTATGAAGGTCAGACCAAGGTCAAAATCAACCTGTTTTACTACTCTAGAGCTGTATGGGGTGCTTCCTGGTGCTCATGTCGAATTTATTGATAACTGGCACCCCATTATGCATTTTCCATTGACTTTTCAGATGTCATAATAGGTCACTGACCTAGAATGACCGGGGTCAACATTTTGAACTAGGACCATACCGCCTAGCGTAGTCTTTGTCGCATTTTCTAATGCAAAACTCAAAACAGTCTTGCATTATTTTGGTAACCATGCCTTCAAAAGGTCCAACAAGGTCACTTTTCTGGTGCTCATTTCGAATTCATTGCTAAAAGAAACGCATTATGCATTTTCCATGGACTTCCTAAAGGCCATAATAAGTCAATGACCTAAAATGGCCCAGTCAACATTTTGTTTTAGGAACATACTGCCTGACGTAATCGTTGTCACCTATTCAAATGTAAAACTAAAAAAAAGTTTCGCATGATTTTGGTCCCCATGACCTCCGAAAGGTAAAACAAGGTCACTTTTCTGGTGATCATTTCAAATTTATTGATAATAGGAGCCCCAGTATACATCTCCCATGAACTTTTAAAAGGCCATCATAGACCACTGACCTAAAATGACCCAGCCAACATTTTTGTTTTAAGACACACTTCTAAGCGTAATATTTGCCGCTTATTCCGACGCAAAACTCAAAACACTCTTATATAATTCTGGTCACCATGGCCCTCGGAAGGTCCAACTTTAGCAGTCCCGAGTTTAAACTGTTATTGACATATCACACAAGTGGGGAGGCAATTGGAAAACTGATGCACTGGGTTCGACAGCACATTGCCACTTACGTAAAGGAATGCATATATACTCCTTTTCGCTTATGCAATAAGCGACAAAGATTACTGCTTAGCGTAATCTTTGTCGTTTATTCAACTGCAAACCTCAAAGTAGTCTTGTAATGATTTTGGTCACCAAGACCTCCGAAGGGTCAAACAAGGTCAATGACCACGTACCATTTTGCTTAAACAGGTAGTTAGTTTCTGGAGGCACTTAAAACACCAACTTGGGAGTTTGACCTTGCTTGACCTGACCCAAAGGCCATAACACAGGAACGTCAAATTCAGACTAAATCGAGTTCACGTAAAGGTCAATACACCCTGAGAATTTTGTGGCTCTGGCTCTCCTAGTTTCTGAGATCTCAGCTGGCTCAATTGGACCCCTACCCGAGCGAAGGGTATCCAGCCGGCTTCCCCAGAGAAAGGTATCCAGCCGGCCACCCGGGCACGTGTTAATGGACGCCAAGACTGCGCGACGACAAGTGCGGTGTTGCACACCTATGAACTGCAACGATTAAGTGTAGCGGTGGAGTGTAACGGCGGAGTGTAACTGGTGGAGTGTAAGGGTGGAGCAACAGAACAGAACACCCTTTGGGCGATATGCTGATGAAAAGAAACAAAACCAATCCGCACGTATATGTACACGTTTGTTAGAACACTCAAATATTATCACATTACAATGACCTGACAAAGCTGCTTGCCAGCATAACGTTTTGATATGGTGTCATAAACAATGCGTGAATGAATACAATGTATCACGTGAACGCGTTGAGCACGGGGAGAACGCTCAGCCACGAGCGTGTTTCTCAGGGGAGAACAGGGGAGAACGCTCAGACACGAGCGTGTTTCTCGCTCCCGTCGACCGCACCCGCGGCAGCCCTGGCGCGCGGACGCCGCGCCGCTGACAACTGGCGCCACTCTCGACGGGGTCCACCAGTTGGTGGGGATGGGAAGCTCCGTCAGCGCCTCTCTGAAACAAACCAACGACAGGGCGTCAGCAAAACTCTCCGGAACAGAGCAGGCTCGTGCACGCTATGAGGGCGTCGCACATCATGCTTCTCATTGACATGGTGCGCAGGCATTAAATATGTCGAGGGTTACCGTGCTTCTCAAAATATGTCACACGTATAATAGGCTGAAGCAAATATCGACGAGGTGAACTATGACGAACGAGTGTACACGAGCATCCCAGCCCTCAATAAAAGCTGGCTACATTTCGAAGTTAGACAATCAAGGTTTCCAAAATCATAGGCCACCAATGTGGTATAGCAGGGTTCAACGTGTAACGTTAAATGCGGCCTGTTTCCACACAGAGCCGGGACGATTTTTTTCTGTGACACAGGTTTCCTGCTACGACAAATATTCTGCTAGGCATATTCCTTTCCATCGGTGGTCACCACGCTCCACACTGGACTGGTCGCCACCAGACACGTTTCTCGGCTGGCACCACCGACAGCAGACAGATGTGCGGTCGAGTCGCACTGTACATACATGCTGATCCCTGGACATGTCTGGGCTTGCAGGCCATAATCAAAATGGTTGACTGCAGTGGGGTGACTGCATAACAAGCGGGATCAGAATCCATGCAATACGTGATAAACGGATACTGTATAGCGTGGACCCCAATCTGAAAGCCACACTCGCAAATATTTAAACAACCGATAGTTTTTTCCAGGATGGGTGGATAAGCGGGCATTTTTAGCGGGCGTTTTTGCTTTATACATCTGGCGACTCGGTATGCACATGGGCCTCGGCCGAGATGGTAGTTAAGATCGACGGGGATGACGACATAAATCATAGAGCCAACCGAGCGTGGCGTCCGGCCGGGCGGCAGAGACAAATAGTGTCGGCGTGCAGCCAGGGTCAAGCGGCGTCCAATGCGCGCCGCACCGCGCCGCGCCGGTCCGGCCGGCGGGGGGGGGGAGGGGAGGAGGCCGAGGCAGGAGCGGCCGCGAGCCAGCGCAGGGCCAGCGTCTCGAGCAGCGGAGCGGGACGAGGAGTGACGCAGGCATGTGTCAAGACGTGTAGCGCATGAGCTTTGCCGCGCCGGGATTGGCTTCCTGGGGGGGGGGGGGGGGGGGGGGCAGGGCGTCCCGCGGCCGATGTCTGCTCACCTGCCGTTGGCATCCGTGACCTCTGACAGGATCGGACACACCAGTCTTCTGCACAGCGAGATCGCTTCGGCTTGCAACCAACTCCGATAAAGAATCTCCCAGCGACGCAGCACAACGGGCACCATCCGTTTGAATGGTCCTTGGCACGATGCATCACGTGCAATTACAACATGCCGCCTTTTCACAGATGAAGACAACGTGACTAGATGATGCCATCACAGCACTCGCCAGCAAACAAAAGCACAGCACTTGCCGATAAGCTCGCGAGGGGCCGCCACCACCGTCGCGACGGCCTTTCGTTTCACCTTGCCCACAGCCCTCCGTGCGGAGGAGGCGGCGTCCTGGCCGACCGGCGCCGCCGCTGCACGGCCCGGCCGGCGCCGGCCGGCGTCACACGTACTCGGAGCAGAGCGGCTGCGGCGGCGGCGGCGGCAGCCGAGGCCGGCGGCCCGGCAGGCGCGGCAGCGGCCGCCGCTCCAGGCTGCCCGCCTCCGAGCCGGACCGGTTGCCGGAGTCGGCCGAGAGTGGCGCGCTGTCGGGCTCGGTTCGAGTGCGGGCACCGTGCGGCCCGCGGGCCGCTGCCGCCGCCGCCGCCTCCGTGGCCCCGCCTGGCTCGACCGGCGCATCGAGGCCGGTGATCGGCGCCCGGACGTCGGCGGCGGCGCGGCGGCGCGGGTCGTCGCCGTCGGCGCCGGACGGCGGCGGCTGTCGGCCGGCCAGCGGCAGGCGACGGCGCACAGCGGCGGCCGGCTGCTCGGCCGGCAGCGGCTCGGCCGGCGGCCGGGGTCGACTTCGCTCGCCGGCAGACGCGTCCGAGTAGTAGGCGCTGCTCGGGTCCGAACCGGCCGACTCACCGCCGGCCGGGCCGTCCGCCAGGTAGCCGGCGTTCTCGTACGTGCCGTCGGGCAGCAGGCGGCGCGGCTCGCCGATCTCGCTGTACGTGTTGAGCAGGTAGGGCTGGCCGGCCGGCCGACTAGCCGAGTCGCTGTTCAGCTCGGCGTAGACCGCGCTCTCTTGGTCAGACGTCGCGTACGGCTCGGCCGGGCGGCCGCGCTCCGGACCGGCGGCGGCGGCTGGCGGCCGGCGCGTCGCCCGCCCCCACAGCCGCTGCCTCCAGCCGGCCGGCCGTCCGGCCCCGGCCGATTCCGGGGTGGGCGGCGGCAGCGGCGGCGGTGGCGGCGGCGGCGGCGGTGGCGACTCTTTCGGTTGGTGTGTTGTCGCCAAGGGACAGAGACCTGTGGAGGTGATGCGACAGTGTGAGCGAGGCGACGCTGGCGAACGGTGACACGGTCAGTAGAAGCCTGCCAGAAGACGGGCAGCAGAAGGGGTGGGTGTGATTCTCTAGCACCACAAAACCAGTCCCTAATCACCCCGCCATTTTGTGGTCCGAAGCTTATCGTCTTTTAATAAGGTGCTTGTATTCGTGACTGGTTCGCGCCCGGGGCCTTCACGCTACGCCTGCTCGGTTATCTGGCCTTGATCCAGGAGCCTGCCGGCCCAAACACCGGGAGTCGCGGCGGCACCGTCCGCAGACCCGCAGCACTCGGGCGACGGCCGCCGCTGCCGCAGCCGGGGGCGGCGCCTCGGCTTCAGGCCGCATCGCGATGAAGTCGTCAGCGCGCCGTCCAACCGCCGCATCGATTCGCCACGCGGGATTAGGCGGGCGCGGAGCCGTCAGGCGGCGGCGCGTGCAGCGCAGCGGTTCGGCCGCCCGTGAGCACCCAGTCGCCCGTCTGCTTGGAGGGTAGCACGCTGGACCCGCGTGAGCCCATGCTGTCTGCACAGCAGACAGCGAGCTGCGCCCCTGCGGATTCTTGATCTGGTTGCATAGGGGACAGCGTGCTGATCCAATGTGGGCCCACACACCGCCTGTACAGAGAATAGGGTGTTGGAATCGTGTGGGCCCGCATACCGCCTGTACAGAGAACAGGGTGCTGGAATGGTGTGGGTTCACACCGCCTGTTTACTGCGACAGTGAGGGGGGCCCCAGTGGACCCTTACTCTGTCTGCACACGGAACAGCCTGCGGAAGCCGTCACGGCCTTATTCTGTGTGTATAGAGGACAGCGTGCTAAGCCGTTGTGGGCCCACACTCTGCCTGTATTGGGAACATTCTAAGTCCACGTTGACTCGCACTGCGACTGGAGGACCCGGCTCTCCCGCTCTCCGGCTTGCGTACCCGGCGTGATCCGCTGCGCGAGTCATAAGTGTAAGACGAATCAATCTCATATCTGTACTGCAGCCATGCCAGCCCTCCCCGAATACGGTCCTTTTGTAGATTCGTAACGAGAACTGAGGACGCCTTCAAGTCCGGGTCGTCTGTATTACTGGCTGCATTCGAGTGAATGAGCGTCATGTGGTCCAAAGAGCTTGGCCCGACAGGGTGTCTCCAATTAAACCGCGCGCTGCACGCGAATTAACATCAAAATGGCAGAATGGACGTTAAATCAGTCGATTAACCTGCGCGGACGGGATAAGCCAGGTCGAAGTGGCGCCCAATTTAGCAGTCTGGTAGTCGGCTCTTGATATATGCGGGTATGGGCTGCGTCAAGTGGAGACCCCAGCCATGATGCTCGGACAGCGTGGCGAGTGGCCAGGGCTGGAAGCTTTCTGCCGACGCCGGTTGACCATGAACGCACATCAGACCGGACCAGAGCGAACCAGAAAACAGCACAACAGAAGATGGCAAAGCGAGACGACAAGTGATACTCGGTTTCAGTCTGCTGTGGTCAGTGGTACCACCTGAACACACAAAGCTAAGGAATTCCGCAATTCTGAACACTTGGAGATATCTTACTTTTCGACGGAAGGATGCGCCACCTGAAAAAGAAAACCCGATCAAAACTATAAACCGTACAGTCATTATACGGGACATTTTCCAGACAAATCACGTGGAGTCAGGAAGCAACACAATATTACGCATTAAAACACAAGCACTGCAAACCCTACAGTACATATGACGAGACATGGCTGCCTCCCGTGACCGAGTCTGGGCTCCACATCTCAGAATGTCCTTTGAGTCGCGTGCAGCGGGAATCCAGACTCTGCAGGACCGTCCTATATCTCTGATCAAACCTTGGACCATGCAAGACTGCCGTGGCAGCTGATGTCATGTTCTGCTTAAAATAATCTTTTGACAAATTTGCTTCTGGTTTCCAAATCCACAGCATTTTAACGCAATTTGTAGCCAGATCTTAAATCTTGGAAGCATTTAACAAAGCCCTCTGTCCGTTTTAAGTTCGTTCTGAAAAATAAACACAACTCGCCGAGGATCTATCTGTGTCCGGCTGTCACGATGGCACCTGGATAACATCGCTCATCTGATGAGCGAGGAAAAGTCAGGTTCAAACGGTGAATGGCCAAGGTCGAAGGAGATGGTTCGATTCTAGTGTGGGATTAAACTTTTCAACGCATACTGAATGCACCACTTCACCTGGCTGCAAAATAAACATAAAATGCAGCATTCCCTTGAAACTCGGCCGCTGTAAAGGCACGGGTCCACGCGGTCCATCCCAGCTGTCACGGCAAGACTACAAAAATTGACCAACCGTTTAGGAATGAGACAGTAAGAGCCAGATGACAGCATTTTCAGTCACGCTTACAGCTGCAGATACAACAAAAACGGGCAAATGCTTGCGACCGCTGCAGAGTAAATCTCTCAGGCAAACGTCCCGCGAACACAGCACGTTTCGAAACCAAATTCGCCTCAATTTACGCGCCGCGCTCAGTGAAAGTCTCAATGCCGGTCCGACTAACGTCGCTGGACAATCAGCATGAACGGGCGCCTTCCCACGGGTGGGGAACAGTGCCCCGCCACCGAACACCCTCTCCGCTGCGCGACAGATCCGGCGTCGCCGGGTGCCGACCGCCACAAGCCCACGTGAAGCGCTCGGGTGTTTCACTCCACCCCGCCACCGAACACCCTCTCCGCTGCGCGACAGATCCGGCGTCGCCTGGTGCCGACCGCCACAAGCCCACGTGAAGCGCCCGGATGTTTCACTCCACCCCGCCACTTGCTTGTTATGGCAGCTTGTTATGGCTATGAAGCCGTGCCCCTGCCTGCGGGCGTGCCAGGCGTCTAGCCCGCGGTACTCGCCAGCAGACACATCTCGAGAGCGCACGAGAGAGCCGGGTCACAGTCAGCCGTGGTGTTGAGGAGGTCGGAACAGCAGCGTGACGTCAAAGGGGGCTGGCAGGCTGCGCCAGTTGTTACCTGCGGCACCTGATGACGATCACCATGACGACGGCGCCGAGCGCGGCCGACAGCAGCGCCACCGCCACCAGGACCGGGATCCAGGAGGAGGGCGCGCCCGAGCCTGCCGGAGAAGGACTGCCGTCAGGCGCCGGTCACGCCAGCGTACCAAACTCACTGTCCTGTCATGAGGCGTGTGCGCCCGTCACGGGAGCCGCAGCTGTCGAGCGTCGGATACGGATATGTGCCAGCCGATAATCGGACACAAAGACAAACGCTGCAGTGGGAGCTGAAACGCTCATTACCAAAACTATAAAACTTAGTATGAGCCACATCTGTTGGCACGTCCGTAGTTTCTCACACACAGGGGGGGGGGGGGGGGGGTGCAAGCTGGAATGTTTGCTCTTACAGGCCTCTTCCTCTTCCCAAACTTCCCGACCGGCTGTGTCCGCTTCAACACGAAGCGGGTTGAATGCGCAGCTACAGGTGTAAGCTTCCCGCTGATGATCCTGCTTCGTTGGAAAGTCCGACGACAGAACACTTTGCCCATCAAATGATCCGGTGAAGCTTCAACCACTGGAGTTTGTTTTCCATTTCGATCTAATCAAAAACAAGACACCCGCAAAAGTCAATAAAATAGTCACGTGCCGGTGGGGAAACACAGATTCCTTTTTAAATCAATTACGGTGTATCTTATAACTCAGTTTGCCTCTGACTATGCAGAGCCATAGCAAGTTGTGATCACCAGCCTCTGCGTGTTGACATGACTTCTGTAGTCGCTAGCGCCTATAAAGGGTTGCGCGACGACGTGTCTGAACTGCCTTTATAAGCAAAAATTGTGGACACCGCTTCATCACAACTCAACGAGTGCACGCTCGTGAAGAATATGATAGCAGGGCTCGCTTCAGCAAATAGGTGTCAGCACAAATTCAGCACGTTACCGCACATTGGTACCATTACAAATGTAGCAGGTTACTGCAACTAGGTACATTGGGAACAGAGCATGTTGCTGCAATTATGCTCAACTGCAATAGGTGTCAATGCAGAAAAATTAGCAATGTACCAATAAATACCAATATAACAAGTATTCTATCTATATATATATATATATATATATATATATATATATATACCAATAAATCAATAATACCAATATACCCATTTCTGTCAAGTCGGTCAAAATTTGAGGTTGAAAGGGTACGCAGATGATTTAATATGATTCCACGCTGACTAGTATCACCGATGAGCAAACCCGATTGGGGGTATTGGCACAGTCCACGACTGAGACTACTAGAAGCCACACCTTGGAGCCAGGACAATAAATCTTGAAAACAGACGAACAAGTCAATCCATGCATGCCAATGTCACAGAGCACGATAAATAAGGTCCTATCTGATGGCGTCGGCCATGGCAGACGGCCATATAAGGCCCATGCCGCTGATCGCAAGCTTGCATTATGTTCGGCAGTGAAAGGCATTTGAGTGGGTCAAGACCCGTCTCCACCGGTCTGTCGGAGGCGGCCGCTACCCACCGCTGACGGCGTATGACAGTAGGAGACCAGCCGTACGTGACAACAAGCCGTCAGCCATACACACGATCACCACTTCTCGAGCAGAGCCACGCATGACCCAGCAGCTGTCAGTGGACCACACTACTGACAGCTGGTCGCCTGCCTCCGAGGCCGGCCGTTGCCATGTTGCGGCAGCGCGCGGCGGTCGTACCCTCACCGCCAGAGACAGGCTTACAGCCTGCTCGGCGCCGGGCCGGTGAGGACCAGCGCGCGCGGCGTCTGGCTCTGCGCAATCACAGCACTATGATTAATAGGCGGCCGCGGTCTGGCGGCCGTGATCAATGATGCGACGGCGGCTCTGCCGGCGGCACGCCCGGCACGGCACGCGGCCGTCCGGCTCGGGCCCGCGCCATGCACCATCCACGCCAGCCCCGCGCACGGAGCGTTACAATGCATGAACAGGCCTGAACTTGGCCGTCGCACCCGTGACGTCGGCAGAATTTGGAGGCTCGGGGATGGGCAAAATGGGCGTCGTGTCATCAATGGTCACCGAGCAGCTCCCATCCGCTACCCACTCGTTAGAATTTTATCGTAATTAAAATTATGATTGTGATAGCTATTCTATGTTGCAATTGCCGGCAGTGACATTTTTAGGGGCAACGTGAAATACTGATTGCATGCCGTAGGAGGCAACCGGACATCTACTCCAGGAATAAATCGTTAAGATAAACACCGATGGCGTCGAACGGGGTATCCGTGTGAGTGTTTGGCGTGCAATCAATAGCACTTGTCATGCTAGAAAGCCTGCCTTGCCAGCAGGCTTCCAGTGTGTCCCGAAGAACGCTCCGGAAAATGTTAAAAGTACCCATTGTTTCCCTTACATCTTGATGCTATGTTCACTCTGTCATTCAGCCTCTAGGAGCTCCGGTAAAAGCCGGAGTAAACCGCAAAAGATGCCCTCTCCTCCCACCGATGATGTTAACATCTACAGACATCCAAAATACAGAACAAATAAGTACGTGTAATTCAACGCGCTTTGAAAACCGCTGGCTAAGGGTGCGTCCGGCTATGATCGTTCTGAGATAGACGCAAGCCCTGCGAGTAGTCCCGGTGTTGCAGTTTACGGAGCTGCCGCACACCACTGCTGGTCTCTAACACCAGCTGACGCGCACCACTGCTGGTCTCTAACACCAGCTGCCGCGCACCACTGCTGGTCTCTAACACCAGCTGCCGCGCACCACTGCTGGTCTCTAACACCAGCTGCCGCGCACCACTGCTGGTCTCTAACACCAGCTGACGCGCACCACTGCTGGTCTCTAACACCAGCTGACGCGCACCACTGCTGGTCTCTAACACCAGCTGCCGCGCACCACTGCTGGTCTCTAACACCAGCTGCCGCGCACCACTGCTGGTCTCTAACACCAGCTGCAACGTCCGCAACGTTCCGAGGGTCGAAAATAACCGTTTTTTGCTATCTTTTTTACCCTTAAAAACTTCCACCGCCGGAGATGGCCACGTCCGAAGGAATGTCGCAGGCAGTTATCCACCCGATTCACCAATATTTTCCGTTTCCAGAGTACTGGCTGATGAACAACTCTACCTTGGGGGATTCTAAAGTCATTAGGAGTTAGTACGTCAAGACGCGAGCGTTTGGTAATTTTTCTGTGTGATGCAAAGAGGAAGATAACCATACAGCCTTCCTCAACAAGGTCTCGGAACCACGTTGTGCTTTTTCTTCAGGTGGTGGTCTATTTCGTGATTCACAAGTTCTCAAGATGAAATTCAAATGCTAAAAAAGCACTTCGCTATGGGCATCATGGCACCAACGACAGAAACATTCTTAAGAAACCGCTTGCATGCAAATTATGCACACTTCAGCTTTTACACTGCTGATAAGCTTTACAGCGCAGATTCACTTCTCGTGAACAATGCTCTTAACCGGCGGTTGACGCTGTTACCACGGCAAAGACGCACACAACTCTCAGAAACCATAGAAAAACTGCAAACTCAACTTTTGTAAACAGCGAGCAGCCACGCTCATGCACTGCATTTTAAGTGATCGCAGCAGACGTAGGGATGTTAAATCGTAAGCTGCTCTCCCTGACCAGGCTCCACTCAAGACGTTTATCTCCGTTCAGAGAAGGTTTATGTTGCTTGCTTAACGCCTCCTGATCCAATTACCTCCGCTTCCTTCAGTTCTTGCTGTTACCGTTGACGCGAGCCTGAGTGGGAGTCAGGTCCTTAAGGCAAGTCCAACCGTGCTCTGCGATGACGGTCGTTTTAAAAGTTGGTCTTTAAGTAACGTGGGTTTCCCTACAAGTAGTGGATGTACGCCTGCAATGCTAAGTAAATAAGTCGTTTGGAAGTTGAAAATGTGTGCAATTTGTAAGTGATCAGGTTTTGGGAGTGTTTATATCTGGTAAGAATCATGTTTGGTATAGAGAAACCATATCCACACTTGTTCTGCTGTTTAGACTTCATCTTGAAAACTTCTGAATCGCCCAATAATAAACCGATGTCTAAAAAGCCCATAGGATGGTTCGAAAGCTTGGGCATATTGCATGTTTATATTCTTAAAATCACGGATGAAAATCCCAATAGCATAGTATGTCGAGATTGCCTTGGGTGCAACACGTCATTTTTATCATCATCCAAGCTGATGTGTGACCATGTGATAGATGACCATGTAACCATCCAATCATGTGATCCAAATATTTGTGTTTTTGTTTGGTAAGAGTTCTATTCGGCAACCATATCAACACTTTCCTACTGTTTAGATTGAATCTTGGAAACTTTTGAATCGCCTAATAGTAAACCACGACCTAAAAAGAACCGACAGGATGGTCCGAAAGCTTATGGGGCATATCGCATGTTTTTGTTCTTAAAATCACACATAAAAATCCCAGTAGCATGGCATGTCAAGATCGCCTTGGGTACAACGCAGCTTTCTTACCATCATATAACCTGGTGTTCAATTCCAGAAATATCCAGATTACCTTTCGGGCAGCAGTTACAAAATCCGAGCGTGTGCCGAAAACTGTGACGGTAGCTTTTAGTCTTGCGGAGAGCCTCGGACAGCTCGCGCCACTGCCGGCCCCTGACACTGGATGCAGCAGTGGCGAGCCTCCGAAGGGCGGACATTGTCCGTGTTTTCCAGCCTGTCGCAGTCACTAACAGATGACGACGCCAGGCATGATCATTTGAAATGCAGTGCAGCTGGCAGCTGTCTACTATATCCGCCTATCTATTAAGTACGTCTCCGCAAGTTCCGATGAAACGCGACGTTACGAGCGGTAAACATCCCGTCATTGATATGAATTTTGGCAAGCGAAATAATCAAAATAAATTTAATAGCAGAACACGGATTTTATCACATGCTCAAAACGTTGGACAAGGGTGCACTTTTGTACTAACGGGGAATATGATTGAAGTTTCAGAAGACGCCGGCTCCAAACACATTGCGCCTCCTTGCGGGTCTAACGCCATTCTAACCACAGCCGTGCTTCCCAGGGCGCGCAGCGTCCGCTGTCCCTGATTCATCGTCATCCTTCGGTCCGTGTCCGCACAACTTGTTGCACGGTCAACTGACTTGTCGCCTCGACAATCCACGCATCCAATCAAGCTCTTTGAACATGCGCAGGCATCAGTGAACTCCATTTTGGAACTTAGAAGAGCAGGTTGCACCACCGATTCCACCCCTTTCCCCCCTGTGACGTCCACGCACCACGTCTGACACCCACCATTCGAAGGTGAGCCTGAAATGGCCATCACAAGCCCGGAGGCCGCGCGGTCAGCCATCACAATACATATACAAGCATAAACGTAGAGCATAGCTGTCGTCTTAATCGCTACACATCATTTCATCTCATCAGCAACAACCTCATTATTGTCGCGTGCCATTTCTTTTACATCGTTCTGCACTTTTGTGGATTTTCACCGCGTGCAATCACGCTGTGACCGAGTCCATGTTGTATGATGTAGGTACACAACCAATCACTCCATGTCATTTTGACCATACCATAGGCACGCCCCCTTTTCGTTGGCTGTAGGCCAGTCGCGAAGGAACAGGTGCAAATAAAAAGCAAACAAATTGATTGACGGGTCACTCCACGATAACTCGAGCACTTACAGTCTCCGCTTAGCCAGCTCTTCCGTGCTAGACAAAAAGTTCTCTCATGCTCTAATCACACTCTGAAGTTTCTAGACCTCGGTGCCCAGCCGTTTTCCGTGGATGACGTTACAAAGTGACGTAATGACGGATACGCACTAAATGCAAGTAAGCAGCCATAGGATATCGCAACTATTGCTGAGCGGCATTATGTAGATAATATAATGTTCAAGTGGTAACATAAAGTACCTGTGAACAATTTGTCATCATCATTGAATAACTACGCTTTTCTGAAACAAAAATTCAACTTCCCAAGTTGATGACAGCTTCGATTCGTTAGAAATATCTATTTTCGGAATCTTCGTTTATATCGGAAAGCATCAAGAGATCATAGTTATGCGGATCAGCGTGGCGCGCTGCCCAGTCCCTGCCGGCCGGCCCAGCCCACGCTGATGCTACCGGCAGTTGTCAGCCCCCTTCCCACACCCACCCCCGGGCTGGTCCAGACAGACGATTCCGACGGCTCTAGTCGTTGCTTGAAAGATGATAGCGCCGCGGCAAGAGTCTTCTTCCCCTCATCAAATGACATCGACCGTCTCAGCTGTGGCTCAGTTATTGGCGTGAGCTTTGTCTGGATAGACGGTCCGTGGTCCCGAGTGGTGATGAAACGTTCCTATACTTCAAAAGGCAGGATGACGTTGGCGCGTTAGACCTGAAGCAAACCGCGACCAAGAGAGCGCTGCGATCTGCCACCAAAAGGCTCGTTGCTGGTCACCATTCACTTCTCGGACTTGCATCAGCTAGTGACAAGCTATGAAATGTAATAAAAAAAACAAACCCCGATGAAGGATTATTAGGTCATGTGGGTCATGCGCAACACGGACTTGTGGATCAAGCCGGTCCCGTCTCGGTCAGGCCCATTGAACATATCCGGCAGCCCGGCACGCGAGGTATACAGGACTCACCACATGTGCGATGTCTGCGATGCCGTATCTGCCATGTTCTTTTGTCACTGAGACTCTTGCTATAAAAGTTGAAATATGATGTTTCATTAATGCACCGTGCACACGTAAACATCAACAACGTGATGTAATGCGCATACATGTACCTAAGTACATACAAACATACACACAAATATATAATATATACATATATATATATATATATATATATATATATATATATATATTCATATATATTCATATACACAATGCATGGTTTTCTTCAGTGCGCTAGATTCCCTTCTGACCTAGGTTAGGAGTGAAAAATTTCATCGCAAAAAGACCGCACGGGAGTGAAAAATTCAGCTCACAAAAGCTACAACCTATGAAACAGTGAGAGATAATCCAGCAAACAAAGACAAACATTTCAAGTTGGGATGGACGTAATATCATAAGCATGACAAAAGTGTTGCTGTCTTTTAGCATTGTAGTTCATTATAGTGAAGCAGAATGCATTCAAGAATAGCAATTTCATAATAGTGTTCTGAGCAGCAAAAACTATGTAACACCAATGTTTTCATGATGCACTTTGCACTTCCCTTCCACATTATTCTTTAACAGAAAACAAAGCAGAGGAATGCAACAACAAAACCAACAACTCAAAATTCAACAAGCATAAAGCATTTAGACAAAAAAGCATTGAATTCCTGCACATCAATACGACAACAAATCAAACACAACGGATATAACTCTGGCTTCTGCTTAGATGGGGTGAGGAAACACTAATACTATGTCACTGTCTCTTGCAAAATACCAATCCTTATTTCCATGAAAGTAATCTAACTAAGCCTAACCTGAAGAAGCATTACCTCATCGCATCTTGTCTGACCTATTTGTATCACAACAGCATTTGTGAGTCACGGATTCTTGCAAAATTCCTACCGCCAGAGGAGGCCTGCGTGAGAAAGCAGCTTCGAAAGTGCACAATTTCGTTTCCAAACACTTCCGTAATAGCTCCATCAAGTCCGTCCCAAAGCCACGTCCGGCAGAAGAACCTAACGTGGTGAGGTAGGGAAACTGAAACGGCTTAGATTTATCGTTATTGAGCCCCGCCATGACCCCCTCGGCTAGTTGGGGCTTCAACAGGGCAAAAATTGCGGTAAAAATAAGTCCCGTGCTTCAAACTGACTCCTTCATTTCCAACCAACTGTTCACTTTGGGTAGATATCAAGCAGGTTTGGGCGGCTGGCGAATTAATCCGATTTATGTATAAAATATGTACAAGTGTGCAGTTGTCACATTTTGCAGAGACCTTGCTCAACATTCCGAGCCATAGATGGTATATTCAAAGCTGACCGAAGAGGAAGGAAAATTGAAGCTCTATCACACTCGTATGAGTTCATGAAAAACGAAAGTAATTAAATAAATATAAAAACTTATAGTTTTTGTCAAATTCTGTAATCAACTCATTTGACTACACATCTGTGATGATGAGCGCTCAAATTATGATATTCGGCTTTTGTATTTCATTAAGAAGGCATTTCTTGAATTTTCACGCCTACGTTTAGGGAGTGATGCAAGTTGGTGGTCAAGTTTCTTCTGGTAAAAGAAATACTCAGAGTAAAATTGTCTACCAGGCTTTGCTGGTGTCTGTTCCAGACTATGCTTTGCTTTGTGTGATGTTTGCATGGTGCGACCCAAAAAATTGGGGATCGTGAAAACCTTGCATTTAGCATACAGCTGCAGATTGTGGTGCATTTTGTAAACAAAGCAAACTTGATGCATGCAAGCGGCTGGACTCCCTGGGGCTCCCGGGCTTGGAGGTACCTGGTGCCCTTGCCCTGTGCATACATGAGCATGATCCAGATAAAGGTCAGGCAGAATAAAGCCAGTGGGTGTCCAGGTTCCTGAGACCCTTGTTTAAGCATGATGGTTTTAAGTGACCTCGGTTTTAGTTGACATCTTAAAACCTCTGAAAGGGAAATATGAGTTTGGTGTGTGTGGTTAGACAATATCAGGTAGACTGAAAAACTAGCATAACATATGGGGACAAGAAGTGGCAAATTATTTCTCATAGGGCGTTGCTTTACACCCAAAGTCGGCCATTCGAGGACCCTGGTTTTGTTAGTCCAAATTTTTGTCCCGCGAAAACCCGCAAGTCTGGCCCACATCCCGACCTGCCTGCAACTTCTTGTGGGTCAAATGTTGGCGGATTTAACGGTTAAAAAGTTGCGTCTCTTATCCAGGTCCTCACTGGCGATCAGACTGCCTGGAGTACCTTCAGGAGAAGATGCAGTGCTGTGGATGTTCATGAAGATCCATCTTCACAGTTGGCTGCTAAGGAGGTTCATGGATGTACACAAGTTCGTCGAATGGAGCGGGGCCTGGGCTCCGGCTGTGACCAATCTTCTAGATTTGACATGCTCTGCTGTGTGAGCGGGTTTGATGGGTCTGACCAAGACGAATCCGGTTTCGTTGAGGATTCTCGGTGTGGGAGATCAATGGCCTCAGAATTATTTCTCAGGATTTGCCTCCTGTATGCTGTGCATAGTTTGCCCCCGGCTGATACGGGCCACAGAAACGAACGGTAGCCAGCAATGAACACTTTGATGATAGATCACAACCCTCCATTGGCCGCTTTATGCGTCAGGTTAAACAGACTGAGACAAACCCGTCCCTTGTAAGTGACTGAACGCTTTACAGTCACTGACCACGCTGAACCGTCTACCTTGGCAAAACCGTTCATCCAGACGCCGCTAATTAGGCTACAGCTGAAACGACCGATGCCACTGGGTGTGGAGCAGAAGGCTCATGACCGTGACGCTACCATTCGTCGATATATCAGGCCAGCTGGAGTCACCTTCCTGGACCAGCATGGGAGGGAGCTGTCAGCTGCCGGTAGCATCAGCGGGGGCCTGGTCAGTCGGCAGGGAGCTGGGTAGCGCGCCAGGCCGGACGGTCGGGAGAGCCGCCTCACGCCGGTCCGGCCGGCTATAATTGGAGCCATACCGCACAGGTGTGTAGCGAGTCCCCACTTTCCTGTAGATAGCAGCTAATGTAGAACTGAACGACGATCCCGAAAATCGGGGGTTTCAATAAATATGAGATGTCAACAATTTGGCAAATTTGGTGTTTCTTATTGCAAAGCACAGCAATTCAATGATGGTGCGAATGATTCAACTTTACTTCACACCACCATCACGTCACATCACCACCATCACCATTTCCGCTATTAACATGGAGCAGTCATCGCATTGCGTACATATTGCCGTCTCCAGATCGGAAAATGTGCTTTGGTTGCAAAGTCATCATCGATAGTAATGCGCTAATAAAAATTTACGTATTTTCTTTCTTACGTCATTTTGTGATGTCATCACCGGCGGAAACTTGCTGGGTGCAAAATGTCAGAATCGTGATCAATGCACGCGATAAATCTACAGACAGTGCTGTCCTGATATGAGATGGTGGTATGGACTCGACTGGTTTAGCTGACGTAGAATGACACTAAGGCTACGTGTAGAAAACAACGATACCATGAAACACCGTTGGAACGTTCAGGGCTGAAACATGGAAACGCATGAGCGCATTCAGGGGGAGGGGGGAGAGCACAGGGGGCATGTACTTCCTCCCCACTTGAAGCGAATGGCGTCGCGAAACGATTGGGAAACCGGCGCTCCCGTGGCAACGAGCAGACACCGTAACGGAAAATAAACGCTGGGTGGTCATAGATGGTCGTCCTTCTCATATGAACAATCCCAAGCTACATAATAGGGAGAGAGGGGCATCCCTTCATGAAAGCATTCCCTTATTTGTGACATCAAGTCAAAAGGAAGCACAAAGTCCAGTTACTTAAAATGGTCCTCAGCTGTGTGCGTTCCGGACGTCAAACAATCGGCGTGCTTCAAAAGTATAGACTTCCGCCTGCATAGATGAGAAGAAATATTGACAAGGTACATGCGTGATGGTCAAGCGATGTCTCTTGTATACCTGGTCTTATCGAGTGTTACAACTTAGGGTCCATTTCATAAAAACTGCGGCCCGTGGCAACGACCGGCCCGGTGGCATGAACTGGGCACTCTTCGATCAATAAGCCCCTCTCAAATAAAAAATCCATGTTGCGCTATGGGCGCACTGGGCGTCCCCTCCATCACTCGTCCATGTCAGTGCAGTGGACCCTGCTTAGGATTATAAGGTGAAGAAGCAGCACCCCCGTGATCTTGAGAACTACGGCTACTAAGTGCAACTACTTGTGACAAACGAACATGCTAAAAAGACCGCCCAGTGGCATGCCAAGGAACTAGCCAGCTGCCGAAAATGGCACTTTTTAGAAGAATTTCTGTGTTTCTAAGCGCAACTTTTTTGCTCGCTGAAATCAAAACCTAACTCTCCTTTCGTAAATTGGTGTCTTGCAAACAAAAAATCAACCAGCGTAGCGCAACAGCGGCGCCGCCTCACACATATAGTGCATCATTGACAACACACGTGGCTAGCGACAGGTGATGGGTAATACAAATGACGCAAGTTTGATCTATAGCAGACCGTACGACCAAAAATTACACCTTCATAAATGTGAGCCATTTGACACAAAGCTGGTAACTTTACACACGAAGGGCACTCTTCATGCCGAAGAGGCTCCAGTAATGTCAGGAGAAGCTCATTTCCGAAAACGTGTTCCCCTTCGTAATGGACATTCCGTGAGTTAATTTGGAATCAGTACTGGAAAATAAGCTCCTTCTGACATGGCCTTGAACTGGCACTGCTTGCCCCTGATCGGTAATTTGCGACGGAAAATGGCGAAATTTAGTAAATGGCAGAGCATGAGAAACATGAAAAAATGTCCCCGTCTGAAGAAACTTCCTGGACCCGCCCCTGGTGAAATCTACCATTGGATTGCGCATGTCGGGCTGATACTTGAAATAAACAGCTCAGTGATAAGCGCTTTTGATCTCTGGGCAAGGCTGTACGCAGGGTTTTGCAGTAAGAGGAGGGGGGCACACTTTAAAGGTTTCACCGACAGTCCGGTCGAGCCTACTGCGGCCGCACGAAATTAGTCACGAAGCGTAAAATAGCATCGCATGCTCTCGTTCTACCCATTTTTGCGCGTCTACTCTGAGCGCTTCACCGTCAAAATTAATTCGCACACATTAAATACACGTGATAAATTTGATAAGGGAAAGGGAGCGGGCACGCCCTCCCTTCTCCTCTCGGGGACCATTATGTGAAAACACCCCTGCCTCTAGGCGCTGTTGCCAGCAGCTGCAGTTAAGTTGGGGAACTTAAATATGTGATGAATGATACCATCGTGAGTCACAATGCAAACATTAAATGACATCACGATCCACTCAGGAAGAGGATGCTGATGCCGTGATAAGACCAGCAATTATTTGGAAGAATCGTTAGCAATGCCCAACACATTCCCGTCGATGTACTTAATGCGGCCAGGATTGCGAACAATTACGCGATAACATCTCTCCAGCAGAATACCAAGGACGATACTCGGACTAACGATGTGCCCCTCTGTGTCGGCTTCCCAGTCGGCCGCAGCCACGCGCACTGATCGCCCAGGCAGACCACCGGCAGGGCGCGCCGGTCAGAGTGGTGCACGGCGCGCGCGGGCTGCCAGGGCGCGGAAGGCGGCATGCGCTCGCCAGTCACAGCTCCCGCCGCCAGAGACGCGGGCTGTCCTGCTGACCACAGCGCTCAACGCCAGTGGCACGGGCTGTCCTGCTGACCACAGCTCTCAACGCCAGTGACACGGGCTGTCTTGTTCACCACAGCTCCCGCCGCCAATGACACGCGTAACTACTAGATGGCCAGGGGAGCCACACTAGTCAGAGCATTTCCGGACGATTTCGCCCTAAACTGAGCTCTCATTATGCCCATCAAACACAGCTTATCGCTTCTATCTGATTCATCAACGCCGAGGATAAGGAATGCCGGTTAAACAAACGATCTCAAGTCACCATTCCAGACAAGCTGAACGACCGACGCTCATTTCCGGCGTGCAATGCCGCGTAACGGCCATCAAATCAACGACTGATTCCCGCTCAAAACGGTGGTTGTGGAGCATATGCCGGTAGATATTCTAGGCACTTGCTCGCTACTTGTATGACCAGACATGACATTTTCCTGCAACATTGCAAAGCTAAAATTGATTGCCGGTCGTGCGCAGCAGCACGGGGCGCAGCGGTCCGAGCATTTCCGGGCGATTTGCCGCCGCTGCCGCCGCCGCCGCCGCCGCCGCCACCTTGAGTCGTTACCGCCCACTCTGCGGCAAAACTGAGGCAGTTATGCCCGCCGCCGGGGGGGCTAATTGATACAGAGGATCTGGTCACGGGGGCGGGGCGGGGCCGGCGCACTGTACGGCAAAACTGAGGCAGTTATGCCCGCCGCCGGGAGGGCTAATTGATACAGAGGATCTGGTTACGGGGGCGGGGCGGGGCCGGCGCACTGTACGGAGACGGCGGCTGGCGAACCCCGTGGTCTGGTCGGGTCAGGGCCGGACTGACGGCATCCCCAGCAGCCTGCCGGGGTCCGCAGGCTCGAGAGCTTCAGCACGCCGGCCTTACTAGCAGAGCTGTTGCGCCGGCCGTAGCCTGAGAGGGTACTCCACGTGACAGCGATGCTATTCGTGGGTGGATGTGCGCCCGGCCAGCAGGGTCCACAGATCACCAACCGAGACGTCCCGCCTCCGCTCCTGCCCTTCCCATTCACATCAGCGCCCGGCCAGCAGCATCCACTGATCACCAACCGAGACGTCCCGCCTCCGCTCCAACCCTTCCCATTCACATCAGCGCCCGGCCAGCAGCGTCCACGGATCACCAACCGAGACGGCCCGCCCCGCTCCAGCCCTTCCCATTCACATCAGCGCCCGGCCAGCAGCGTCCACAGATCACCAACCGAGACGGCCCGCCCCCGCTCCTGCCCTTCCCATTCACATCAGCGCCCGGCCCGCGGCAACGCATCAGCCCACACGCGCGCACTCAAGCATGGACACGCGCGTGCATCCGCCATATTCGATGACTGATCTGTGAGATGGTGACTCCTGATTAATAAGAGCGATCACAGACTGGTGCACTGACAGGCTGGTTCGCTACGCATGGTTAATTTGTCAACTTTCAGCATCTGAACTCAGCTGATTTCTACGCTTTGCTTATTGCAGTTTCATTTTTCATTGGTTCCTTGCAATAATGTGCCACTCGATTCGATTAATTTTCTACTAAATTGCCGCCCCGCAGGTCCGGCCGCCGCACAGTGAGGACGTCGTTTACTGTATGAACAGGTGCACAACGGCTGGGCTGGTCGGTGGTGCGGCCTAGTCCGGCGTCTCCAGCACTCAGTCTCGCGCCAGACATGCCATTATTTCAGCCGCGAGCCTTCCGGTGGAAACGTCAGCCGTCTGTGGCCGGACTGTTTGGATCGTCCGCAACCGCAGGCCGCACTCTGTGCGCCGCCGTCTGTGGCCGGACCGCTTGGATCGTCCACAACCGCAGGCCGCACTCTGCGCGCCGGAAACTGGCGCAAGCCGAGGCCGAGTGAAAACAAAGGGGTACGTCGCCCGATAAATTCACAGCCGCTCAGATTGGCGGCCACAAGTGGTGAAGGGCATGCAAGCTTTTATGCAGGCCGATGCCAAAACTGCAGACCATTAACAACCAGTTGGAAGAGAAACGAGGCTCGGACATGCAAGAAGATCAATATAATTAGCACTCAATCCACGTTTAACAGCCGGGCCGTGCAACAAATCATTCGACCAAACCTGTATCTCAGGCAAATGCTGCAGGCTTTTTGCAAGGAAGGGCACTCCACCACACGTTCGTTGGAGCTGCAAACGGAATCAAAACCACAACAGCAACAGGAAAAACACCACCCAACGACCAACAGCCACGGAAGCATTGCTTAAAAATGGCCGCCGTACAGACGAACATGATCGTGAAACTTCAATTGTGCATCAAATAATGCACCAAACTTAAACTTCTTCTAGACAATGGCGTCATCAAAAAAACTACTTAGATTAAATGCTTGATTGTCCGTGACAAAATGCACACCAATGGACAGGCCACCGCCCGTGCACGCGAGAATAAGGAAACAGCCATTGATAAGGGTGCAATAAAAAGCACGTTTGCACGGCCGAATGGAGTGCATCGAATGCCATCAAATAACGTGGGCGCATACGTGCGACAATATTTACCAAAGTTCATTTGATACAAATAACGGTTAAGTTTTTGAGAACATGCCTGCTCAGTAGACGACTCAGAGAATTGAGTAAATAGTGAGTAACCATATGGAATGGGTAATGAACAAGGTTGGGTACGGATTTGTGGAAATTTGTGGGTATGGGTACCGGCACATGTACATGTATGCAATAGCAAGAGGATATTGCAGGAAACACTAGACAGAATTACTGCTGGCGTCTCTTTCGCTCCAGCTCGCCCCACTGACAATTTTTGTCACTATCAATGAAAAAGCAAGTCTGGATGTAAATTTTCTTGAACCCCTGTCTTACTTAAGAAATAAACTGTGGTAACAATACAAACGTGTGGACGGCGTTGGGTTCAACTGAAAGGAATGGGTAGCGGCTGGGTATGAACGTAGCTGGCGGGTGTATTGGGTAAAGGAAATAGCACCCGTGAGGGCCCATACCAACTAGGCTGTCAAACTCCAATCAGGACCTAAGGACTGCTCCAGCTTTCCATCTAGGGCAACTTTCTTAGCTCCTTCGCCAGTTTTTTTTCTGTTTGCCCTCCAGCCGCCCCTGAATTGCACATATCTGTCAAACGTTGGCACACGGAAACAGCCAACACCAACCAGCCCACCTCACACCCAAACCCGAACCCAAACCCACTCCCGTTCCTATCCCCATTCCCTCTCACACTCACACTCGTACTCCCCCTCCCGCTTCCATTTCAATTCGCGTGCCTATTTCCGCTCCCACCCTCGTTCCCATCCCTACCCCTAAACCAGCCCGCACTGATACTCCCACTTCCCTCATCCCCACCTCAAACCCCTCTCACCCACACCCACAACCGCAGCCATACGCACTGGCAGAATGGCTATAAGGTAGGACAAACTAATATGCATGTATACATGCGCACATTTAAGAAAGTTAATCCATGTTTTGGATCCATTTTTTCATTCCCGTCTATATTGGGCAAAAGTAAAGATTATAACTATGCAGTGTGTGAGCATACTGTGTAAGCGAGGATTACACAAAACGCTCCTGCTTACGCACTGAGTATTCTCGTTATGTGAAGATAATCTTAAAGTAATATCAATTTTACCTTGTAGTTCTATATCACTTGTCCCACATTTTTGGCGGGAGGCCCTCGTGGGGTGCTCGAAGTACTCCAACGGACGGTCTTTCATGTGCCAACTGAGGAATGCTCAACCCCGTAACAGCCCATCATGACCGCGCTCTGCCCTATCTCCACCGAAGTGACAATACCGTGCGCTAAGACGCGGACGAAAGCGCTCAGTTAGGAGAGTGCTTAACCACCATGTGGCAGACCCGGCTCAACTTCCGGCTGCTACCATTGGCTAATGCGATAACTGGCGCTTCCTGAGGAGCTGCGCGGATGCGCACCGCGCAATCATTGTACACTGAACTCTGCGGCGCAGGCGAGGCAATCCATGGCGCACGCCGCCGCTATCGCGCTGAGGCAACGCAGCAGATGCATCCCGCCGGCCGATAGTCGGCAGTCGACGAAGACGGCCGTGATGACCGGACAGGTTTGCTGCCCACATTACTGCATGGCCGGCCGACTGCACCCCCTGTCAGTCAGGTGCGCGGCCTCAGCCAAGGCTGCGCCCCTTTGTCAGCCAGGTGCGCGGCCTCAGCCATGGCAGCCGCCAACAAAACCCCAGTCTCGAGAAAGCCTAGCATTTGCCTCCAGTTTTCGTCAGTGCGAAATCGCACCTACGATCCCTCTATCCGCTGCTGTATATGATCTTATGAAAAAAAAATGTAGGCAATAAAACAAAGTCAATGGTAGTTGGGCTATCACCGAGGCTGGTGGCGTCTGAGTTCGGCCACTCCCGGTACAAGCGATCCCAGGAGAACGTCCTTTGAAACCAGAAAACACAGCTAGAACCGAAGCCTATCGCGGACGGCCATGAGGCATGCGCGCCAGGATGTCTGCCAGCCTCCGCCAGCTCACTCGACAGGAGCGTCGTCTCGACAGGAACCTTCGGCCTCGTCACCGTGGCTCGTGCCGGACGGGCGGGCGCGGCGGCGCGCCTCTCGGGGCGGCCCGTGACTGGTGGGCGCGGGTGGAGGCCCGCGCGACGCGCCGCTCCAGCCGCGCCGGTGGGGAGCGGCGGCCGGCGCGGCTCGCCTGTCGCCGCCGGCCGCCAGCGGCCTCCTCGGGACCCACAGCCGCCGTGCTCATACGCCGTCTGGCTCACGCGGATTGACTACCAGAAAGGTGGCTGGAGCGGCGCGACTCGTTCGCATGGCTTGTTGAAGGACAACTCTGGCTGGCAAATTGGTTACCTGGGTATGTGTCACTTGACACGGTATGCGCGCTCAGCAAGCATCTGCGCATGTGGCATTTCGTTCAAAGTTTACGGAAGGGGTTATGTGGTATAATTCCAAGTCGATTACTTCCACACCCCACCCTAGGACGCATAGATGAAGAAGCGTGCAATGCTTAACTATGTCCACTGCTTGACACATGGTCAAAATTGCGGCGTGCTCCAACGCCGAACAACGCCAAAATCAGCATTCAGCGATGAAATCCCGTGGGCAGTCAACTCGCTGAGGTCTGAACACTTTTTTTTTGGTCTCGATGGAATCTAAGGGGTGGTGGAACGCTTTTGTAGGACCGGCGTCTTCAACCAATCCTTCTCCAACCCAACTAACCACATTCTCAGCCATGGGCCTGCACGGCTCGGGCCGGCCCTTCACGGCCGGTCTCCGAGGCGGGACGTCTCGGGTAGGACGCGACCTGCAGGCGACTCGTGCCTTTTTCACCGCCCACTCCGACCAACCGGTGGTCAAAGCCCAACGCCCATTCAGCCCCCACCACCTCATCGGCAAAGAAGGCGGGTGAGCGCATCAAGCTGTCAAATCTGAGGGTGCACCCCACCCGCCGATGGCGGAGGGCGCGCTGCCGGACACGTCACGCAGCGCCGGGCGCGCCGGTCCGCCGCCGTCTCCGCCGGGAGGGGGCAGCCGACGGCGGCCGGTCAGCCGTGTCCCACCGCTGCCGCCCGGTGCCGGTGCCGGTGCCGGTGCTGGTGCCGGTGCCGGCGCAGCGCCAGCGCCACCTCAGCAAAGTGGAGTGGAGGTGTCCCGCAGCGCCGCCAGAACGCGTACCTACACCCAGCCCGTCCGGCTCATCCAGAGCAGCGCGGCACGATTGCTCTTCAGACTCAAATTACTGCTGGGAGTAACTGTGAACGAGCGTAGTGCATTGCCGAGCGATGGCAACCTAACAGCCGGAAGAAATACAACCAGGTCGACCAACGATCTGGACCCACGTTTTCGCAGCCCTGGACACCACGTAGGAGCGTCGCGAACCTGTCCCCATGCCGTGTCAACGGACACAAAGGCGACGCCCCAGGATAATGGCATTCGTGAGTGCTCCGGACCGCCGGGTGTCTGTCGCGGATTCCCCGGACCGCCGGGGTCTGCTGCGGATTCCCCAGACCGCCAGGTGTCTGTTGCGGATTCCCCGGACCGCCGGGTGTCCGTTGCGGATTCCCGTACCGCCGGGTGTCTGCTACGGATTCCACGAACCGCCGGGTGTCTGTTGCGGATTCCCCGGACCGCCGGGTGTCTGTTGCGGATTCCTCGGACCGCCGGGTGTCTGTTGCGGATTCACCCAACCCCGGGTGTCTGCTACGGATTCCGTTCTGGCCGCCGTTCGCCGCCCGTTCATTCGTGGCTTGGCTAGTCTGAATGGCAATTTACACAGTTGCAAGCCGGTGATTACCTTTTGATTAGCGGTGGAATGGCCAAATATATTAAAAACCAACCACACCGTTTCAATTTGCAACATGATGAGTTGGCGGTGGTGGTATTAGAGGTTTGTACTGTTGCCGGACAGGAAAGTTTTTCAGATTCGCTTGGTGCTGAAGAGGAGGGGGGGGGGGGGGGGGGGGAGGGAGCCCACAGATACCCGCCATCTCAAAACCAGAGCAAGGCGGAAAACGGCGAGGGATTGACCATACAAAACTGCCTGAGAGTGTTGCAATTCTAAGACGGCGTAAACGCATTTTGGGGGCTTTTTACGGTCATTGCAGTTGGCCTTATTGGAACACGTTGTGTTTTCTATTAAAGAATTATTGCCTACAAAAGCCTTTTGAGGGTTAAATACGGTCATTGCAGTTAGCTTTATTGGAATTTTTTAAAGATTTATTAAAGGAATCAATATTTAAATTAAACTATACTATATAAATACCATATATATATATATATATATATATATATATATATATATAAAGGAATTATTGTCTCCAGAAGTCATTTGGGGGTTAGATATGGTCATTGTGGTTAGCGTTATCGGAAAAATGTACTTTTTATCCAAGAATTATTGTCTTTAAAAGGTTGTTTTCAACGGTTTGTATCTCTACCGACGTTGTGCCGCCCAGTTCAACGGAAAATTTTGCTTCAGTCAGCTCGCCAGATAAGAGTGTCTTGCGTTCCGCACAATGATGACAGCATGGTCGTCCATTAACTGCATTGACAAAACTGGTGACTGTCAGCAGTTAAATGGCAGTAGCATAAACATTGACATGATGGGATGGATACAGCACCACATGCTGCTACAATTTGCACCAGCGTTCTAGTTCTAGGTTAGTTGCAGTGTTACACCGTAATGTAAGTTGAGTAGCAGCGTGCTATGAATACTTTAACCGCGCTTTGATATAAGTTGTGAAGCATAACGTACTGCACCCAGAAAAGTTATTGAACAACAAAGGTTGACAATAGACCAGAATGGTGGCATGCCAATCTGTTCTGGGTTGTCCAAGCTTGGTGGGGTGGTGGAAGTCCTGACCGCAGTTACGAAAACTTGTGCTTGTGCATGTGTGCAAAAGAATCATTTTCATTTATGGCTCTTGGCCCAGGGATGTTAGACGCTAGCAATGCCCTCGCTTTGTTTCTCTTGAGTTTGCCATCTATGTACCGAATTCCAGTTAAAGCACGAACAAACACTGTCTTTGCAACGATCCAACTAAGGCACAAACATAACAGTGAGGGAGATCTTCGGTCTGGCGATCAACGTAGAGCATCACAGACCTGACTTGCTATTGGCACTATCACGGCAGAGGGCAGATCATGACAGAGGTGTGACAGAAACCACATGCCGGTCAACCTGTTATAACTGTGTAGCATAACCCTAAAAACGATATGTCTACCCTACTGTCGCCCGGCCTGACGCACATTTTACAAGGTTTCCTACCACCGCATGAGAAACCGAACGACGTTTCAGAGAACATGATATGCATCATAATTTTCAAAGAATGCTCCAAAGCAAATATAAACGGATTCAAGACCTTAGAAGCCCTTCAGGAACATCATAAAAATAGACTAAATCCCAGACGATCTTTCGGCAGCATTTAGCCATGGGTCATGTATGCCAGAAGATCGCTCACTCATGACATCGTTTCAAAACATGTCCTGATCACACAAATGCAGTCTCGGAATCAAGGATCCGACCCCAGATTCCTAACTGAGATTTAGGCACATGCCCGTACTGCATATCAAACATACTATCACCCTGTTTGATCTTACGATTTAAGTTGTCTCATTTGCCTTTACCGCATTAATTTATTTCCACAAATGCCCAAATTCCTGTAGCCTTCTTATGGGGGTTCGATTTTTATTAGTATGATATCGTGGAAAATGGTATCGTTCTTTTCTTGATATGTGATGTTTTACCCTCATGAGATGTCCCCTCTGTGTCACGAATTGCAATTGACTACACAGGGATTAACTCTAATTGATTTCTCCAGATGATCTTCTCTAAAAGCTAAAAAAAATCCCTGATTTCTGTTGCGTTCTCTTGAGCCTTCCGAACTTCAAAGTCAGTCAGTGGCCAGTGGTCAGCCATTCTTTTTCTAGCCTGAGAAGTTGCTGTATAGCTCAGTATTTCAGGGCGTTGCGTTTTCGGTAGCTGTATTCCCCAGCATTCCACTGCCGTCATGTTTTCGGCGGCTGTGTACTCTCATCTTCCAGTGCCCTCGTGTTTTCGGTAGCTGTATACCCCAGTCTTGCAGGGCCGTCGTGTTTTCGGTAGCTGTATACCCCAGCATTTCACGGTCATCGCGTTTTCGGTAGCTGTATGCCCCAGCATTTCACGGTCGTCGTGTTTTCGGTAGCTGTATGCCCCAGCATTCCAGGGCCGCCGTGTTTAAGGTAGCCCACTCGGATGGGGCTGGCATACATGCTGCGGGATCGCCGACATGCCGACGTCCCAATCCGGTACATTATCAGCACCGATCGCAGCTCACACTCCCCGTTGTCACGATTGGAGGAACACTGAAGCCTCACCGGTCTCGTGTTCACTCAGTCGATCACAAGCAGTAACACGGTATGAAGACGGCACGCTGTCGTAACAACAGATTGAATCCAAAACTGTCAAGGTGAGCAACAGCGGAAACCCATATTTTGCTCAGAACATGAATACAGGCGCCACAAAAACCGGTCTAACTTCATGTATGACATCAATAAGCAGACGAGTAATGCAAAAATAAGCATGATTACAAAGTGCTGCCTTTTAGTTGTTCCAGCTCCCTCACCATTCACTCACGTTATCTGTGCATACACAAGTCTCCTATAATCATACAGATCCTTTTGGGTCTGTACCGGACATGTCGATTGGTACCAACGGAAGCGCGGCACTGCGCTGCAAATCATGACCCTATCTAGCCAGTCATATTTCTGGAGACTGCAGAAAGCGAAATGCTCACGCTTGCGATTAAGATCCCCCACGGATTGTTCGTTTGGCCGTCCAAGACATTGTTAGGTCAATCTTGCATCGATATTTTGGTCTGGTGGGGGCCTAGTGCACGTCGTAGGAGCTCACAACATTGAAGTTGCAATTTTCGATTCGCTCTGATGGCTACAACGTTATATGGCGCGAGGTGGTACGTCAGGTCAAAGGTTGAAATCTAGAACACATGGAGTTTTCGTGTCTGACGGCGAGATTGGCCCATGCCAAACATGCGTGAATATATCTTAATGATCTAGGAACAGAGGTCAAAGAGAGTGCGCTCGCCCACGAGCGCCTGCAGACGTGGTATCAACGCCTGTCCACCATGCAAGAAATTGAAACTCCCACATTGTTCAAACGTGTATTAAACGTTTTTCACATGTTGAGTGCGATCAAATCGCGCGCATTAAAACGCTTATAAAAACTTTTCAGTGACGCAGACCTTTTCAGCACGTGGCGAACCAGCCTGTGGGCGGTCTGGCACGCCCCAGAGTATCCCGATTTTTTGAAGGGTCGTTTCAATTCAGTTTTCAACGTGCTCTTCGTCCTTACTGCGCAGTCTACTCTGCGCACAACATTTTGACTGCTCACTGAAGGTGTAAACTCACCATATGTGCCCATATGACGTCATGCTTACTGCCAAGCTGAGTTTGTACATCAGACCTGTTTATTGAAGGAATATAACAACTTATTCAATTTATCAATACAACTCAAAGTACACTTTGTATTGATAAAACACTCATACTGAATCAACTTGAATCGCTGCACATATAGCGATTCAAAACTAGTGAAGCCATTTCATCTGTTGTACATAGCCTCATTTATGTCGGAGTGGCGCGGTTTGTCTTAAAGTACGACACTGCGGCATCAACCATTGCCAACATCACCTTGGTTCGTGTTCTGGCGTGTGTTAGCCGGAGGGATTAGGGGGAGCTGGTAAGCGCAGGTTGATCTGAATGTAACTTCCGATGGTTGAATAGCGTGAGTGTGAGAAATGTGAGGAAAAGCTGGCTTAGACAGGAGTAATAGCCTATTCCAGAAAAAAGAGGAGAGAGGAAGAGGAGGGTGAGGGGAGAGAAGCGTCCGAGAAAAACGAAGGAGAGAGATGAGAGAGAGTGAGAGAGAAGATGATAGAGAGGGAGGGAGGGGAGAGAGGAGAGAGGGAGAAGATTTAGAAAAGAGGGGAGAGTTGAGAGAGCAGAGAGAGAGTGAGAGGGGGGAGGGAGTGAGAGGAGACCCGAAGAGGAGAGAGAGAGCGGGAGGCGAGGGGAGAGATCGAGAAGAGAGAGAGAGAGAGAGAGAGAGAGAGAGAGAGGAGAGGAGAGAGAGAGAGAGAAGAGAGAGAGAGAGGAGAGAGAGAGAGGAGAGAGAAGAAGAGAGAGAGAGAGAAGGGAGAGAGAGAGAGAGGGAGAGAGAGGGATATATGTGTATATATATATATATATATATATGCGTGTGTGCTTATATTTCGGCAACATGCCTTTATCGAAACAATAGTAGAAGACTTGCGCTGTTGTTTTGATAAAGGCTTGTTGCTCAAATATCAACACATCTATATCTACATTCTCCCGGTTTTTCTCCAAGGAATGAGGCTCTCACTGCTATCTTATCTATGTGAATAATGCTCCTTGCAAATGCGCTTAACAACTTACGCAAAAGCTGACTACACACATTTGTGGATGCATGTAGATAAGGCATACCTGAGTTTGCACAGGTGCCTGTCCAACAATATGTGTAATGTAAATGGTTGTGAATGGGCCATGAGATTCAATATGTCTGGATGTTGATTACTTACTCTTTCTTCGTGTGACGATGGCCAGTTCACGGCTATTCCCACCTGATAGTACAGTTCCAACATCGAGTCTCAGTATGGGGACAGCATCATGCGGAATTTATTTATTTATTCTTTGAAAGACGCTGAAAAGTGACCAGATTTGAAAATATATTGTTGGGACAGAATATGACCAAAATTTCACTTCATTTTTAGTATGTGTAACTTTTGGGGATAAACTCAGCAAATGAGGGCGAAGAGTTTGATGTCCATTTCCAAGTTGAAACTTATCACTGCATGACGGACGGCGCCATAAAAGACGCAAGAGAGTGTTGCGTTTTGAGCAAGATTTAGGCTTGCTGATCCATTCCATTGGCATCTTCATCACGTTTGGTCAAGTGGGAAAAACTGATGTCAGACACCTACTGATATTTTAAATCAAAGTGCCATCCAGCATATGTTTGAGATCTTCCAGTATGCATATTTGAAAATGCTCTTGAAAAAAATGCTCTAGTGCATGAACTGAAGGTGCGATTTCAAAATTGCTTTTGTGTCTAAGCTTTGGAAACTTTTGTGGTTGAGTGCCAAGTAGTCTAAATTTGGTGATAGATCATATCTTGGAGCATGGTAGCTAAAAAGAGTCATAGACTGAGGATAGCGTATTCCACATTTGGTGCAAGATTCAGGATATTTTCAGACTTAAAATCTTGCCGACATATTAGCCACAGCTTGAATGCTGGTTGATTGCGTCAGGAAGATATTTCCACCCGGAAGATTGACGTGGTGTGTCATGAAAAGCAAAACACCTTATGTGTGGTCACATAGTGTCTTCATTTATACAAGTAATGCATTATTTGCTATGATTTGTTTTGCACAATATGGATGCCTAGAGCATATCAAATCAATATGGTAAAGTAGCGTTGTGTATGTGAAGTCAGGGAGTTCTGCTACGCCTACTTTTCAGTGGCATAAATAAAAGGAAGTCCTTGAAAACATTCCCGTTTTGATACTAAAATAAGTTCATTGGTAGAAAGGAAGGAGGCACAGTTAACTTCCCCAAAAGGTTAAAGTATGAATACTGGTTTTGAATGTAAAACCAAAGAGCTGTACCTTTTAAGTCTCGCTGAAAATCATGTTAAAAAGACGATTCAGGTCATTTAGATTTTGTGGAAGACAGTAGCAGGCTTTTTTTACCTCCGTCTCGGAATGTGCAAAGAAAATGCCAGTCGCGTGATCGACATTCTAGCCCTCTTTCCGCGAGACTGCGCGGGGGCGGTGGTTGCCTCGTGTTTCGGAGCACCCGCCCCCCCCCCCCCCCCGACTGCTGTTACTGGTGGCATGCCACGATTGGCACCATGGTGTCGGTGCCACACGTGATCGGCGGCCGGGCAGTGGTCAGTCGCCCACCGATCACGACCCCGTATTGATGAAGATGTTTGTAAGCGGGCCGCGCGGCTCGCCTGCTCTCGGCGCGTCGTTGACCTCTGACCTGAGCGGCCGGCCGGCGGCCAGGGTCCAATGGTGATGCCCTCACGCCGTCCCCACACTCGTTAGCGGAGCACCGATAAATCCGGCGGCTACAAAGGGCGGTGCGCCCTCGGAGCGGCTGGTACGGCCGGGCGCCGGGCGCCGCCGGCCGGCCGTGAGCGATGGCCCCATCGTGGCGCTCACCCGCCGGACAACAAACACGCCACGCCGCCGCCTCACGCCCGCATCTCGCAGCGGCAGTCCGTGAGAAAGGCGGCCGAGGCTGGGCCGCCGCGCCGTGATGGAGGCCGCGAGTAATGGGCAGGTGGGGGGCTTTGCATACGAGATTGCTGACCGCGCACGGGGCGAAGGATCCCGGAAGCGCAGTAACGGATGGAACTCAGCCGTGACATCGTATGTTACTTACCGAGCTGTCAGTGATGACGCGAGGCTCGGTATAAATTGCACGTCCGGGAGTGGAAAACAATGAGTGATCCTCCTGTGTGGAAGAGCTGGCAGATGGCGCGTCACAGTATGATGCAGACGACGTCCCATTTCCGTCTCAGAAATTATTATTGACAACACGGAGATGACGGTTTGGCAAAAACAACCGGTTACATCGATTTGTCAACATTATAATTGATTCAGCAGTGTTTCAATCCCGCTTTCAAAATGCAAGGTGTTGCTTTAAACGTCAGAAATGAAGTTACTTGATTAGCTCGCGTCTGGGTGGCCGGCCGAACGCGGCGTGCATAGCTGGGGGGTCAGTTTGACCCTCGTGCGATCCCAAAGACTGAGATAGAATTAGTAAGATTTAAAAAAAATTGCTGAACTGATGAGGTAAGATAGGCTCTATGCGGACGTATTTGCATCGATTTTTAGGTCCCTGAATCATGACCTTCAGGTCAAATAAGTTCAAAAAGGTCAAACTCCAGACCGGTGCCCAATGTGCGCTTAGACCTCGTTAGTTATGGGGTTTTCACTGGTGATCCATTAATCGATTAACGGGGACACGACAGCATAACCAATGTTGCGTGATGCAACAGTTATGTGTTTCCACTGATGGCCTGTTCTCGCCGTCGGCGTGGTAAGACGATACACTCAGCTGCTGAGGATGTACAGCGTCGCTTGCATTTCACCCTGGCAGGAAGGCGGGAGCCACGGAAATCGAGCCCCTTGCCGCTGATGTTCCAGACGCGCAGACTGACTGACTGACTGATTGGCTTTTCAGACTGCACTATCAGATCCTCTGTAAGCCCGCTGCACCCCCCACAGCCTGACTTTCATGGACACGGCCGCTGAGTATACGAGTACGCAACGTACACAAGTACAATAGCACACTGGGTACACGACGACTGAACTGACGACCTGTCTTGCTGGTCACGACCACCGGTCTCGGTGCTGGCCGCTCCTCCGGACCGGTGTTTTGTGGACTAATGACTTGTGCTCTGTGCTCACCACCACCTGCCTGGTTTCACGTTATCCATTGACACAACTGAAATCATGACCCGTACTTGCGGTCGTGACCAACAGACTGACGACACGTGTGTTCCATCAGCTCATAGTTCCTGTGAACGTTAACATCGAAATATGGAATAATACCCCTGTTTGGCTGTCGTGACAACCAAACTACTTGTGCATTACAAAAGTGCTGGCCCGTTTGATTGTCAGCAACACATTTGTTGGCATACACCCATCCCCCATGGTTCATTTTCTTAGCATGTTCCCTGCCTTACACTGCAGCGCTGCCAGCGGTGCACCAGTCACTTCATGGCCTCACCGGGGCTCTACATGGGACTATGTTTGCCACATCAGAATACGACCGATCCCAGTGCGGACTGCGATGGGAAGGCTAGCCCCCGGAAGGTGATGCTCCATTGGAGGGAATAGCCAGCACCACCGATCCCAGTGCGGAGAGCGATGGGAGGGCTAGCCCCCGGAAGGTGATGCTCCATTGGAGGGAATAGCCAACACCACCGATCCCAGTGCGGACAGCGATGGGAGGGCCAGCCCCCGGAAGGTGATGCTCCATTGGAAGGAATAGCCAACACTACCGATCCCAGTGCGGACAGCGATGGGAGGGCTAGCCCCCAGAAGGTGATCCTCCAGTTGAGGGAATAACCAACACCACCGACCCCAGTGCGGACAGCGATGGGAGGGCCAGCTCCGGGAAGGTGATCCTCCAGTTAACGGAATAGCCCAGCCCCAGGATGGTGATCCTCCAGTTGAGGGGATAGCCAGCACCACCGACCCCAGTGCGGATCGCGATGGGAGGGCTAGCCCCCGGAAGGTGATCGTCCACTTGAGGGAATAACCAACACCGCCGACCCCAGTGCGGATCGCGATGGGAAGGCCAGCTCCCGAAAGGTGAACCTCCACTTGAGGGAATAACCAACAGCCATCTGGGGCGAAAAACGGCAAGTACGGAGGGTGCTTCAGCAGCTCGATGCCGTCGTCAGCCAGAGTCTCAGCCACATCAGCGGCACGACAGGGTGTGTGGGGCGTTGGCATGGTGAGGAAAGGACCGGCCGCGTGTCTTCCCTGAACGGGGCTTGGCGATGGCAGGCAGGGTAACGTTTACTCTAAATAGTTTCGTACAATCGGTCTGTGACAGTGGTACATATGGGAATTGAGTATGCTAATTATTTGTTCTCGCGGTCCCAAAACGTGGCGTACATCACCTTTTGGAGGATACCTGCATGCTAATTTGTTGGAGGTGTAGAGTCCGCGTATTTCCACTGCGTCGATTACCTCTTGGTCCTTAGCCTCAACAGCGGAAACCAGCTTTCATCTCAGGTGAACAGTGACTCCAAAATGCAGCCTCCCTTCTCTTGATTGCGTTGCAGGCCCTCCAGTGCCAACATCTGTCTGCTTTGCTTCTGCTCATGCGATAACTATTTTGGTACCCATCTTGAGGCAGCTTTGGACATCTTCAGGCTGTCATGTCGAATGCTTCGTTGGTCATACCGAGATTCTGACCTACCTGGTCGTACCGAGAGTCTGACCTATCTGCTTGATCATCATCCGACGATCTTCCATTATCATAGCCTTCGCGTGGGTCACGTGTGCGAGGTCAGTCCACGCTGCGGGCCTCCCGAAGTGGAACACGTCCCGCACGGTCCACCCAAGGCTGCTACAGTAAAAGGCCAAGCAGACGTGACGTCGGGATGGAACTAAAGTCCTGTAGCCCGCAGCACGGCTTTTGGTTGATGCTACGGAAAGGTTGATATACACTATTTGCATGATTAAAAACAGAGATTTCGCCAATGAACTGGATGGCAATCCTATTCTATATCTTTATTTCAGTGTTTTGTAAATAAATATTGTAATTGTGCATTTCGAACCCTCTAAAGGCAAATCAATACTAGGGTCTGATTCCCAAGATAGATCCTACTAAACAACGTTTTCTAGTTTCAGCACCCGCGCCATATGCGTCGCGACAAACGCGCCTGAATATTAATATGTAACGCGTTTTTGTAAAAACAGTATTTATATGTAGATGAATAAATATCGTATGCAATGTTGACATTAAATTCATAAATGGGCAAGATTGCCAATATATCTTCGTACTGCAGTACCTATATGCAGTGAAATGTGAAAATAAGGTAATGTGAGGAGGGCAGGTGCCAAGAATTCCGATGCTGATCTGCTATGATCTTCCTAGGTGCTGGTTAACTTGCAGATCTGTAATGCCGGATGGGTTTCATAAGAATGGTGCGCAGATAACAAAGCCCCGATCGTCCTAATATGTCCCCACGTTGTATTTAAGTCTCCTGAGGTTCACCACTCACTTCCCCCCTCAGGGCAGGCTAACCCTGCATCCACCCTGACAACGCTCCACCTAAGGTTACAGGATGAGCATTCCAACTTCTCAATGTGCGTCCCAGGGTGCAGCGAGCCCGTCTGACCTGCAGTATCTCATCCCCACCACATTTTGTTCCTGTTGTATGTTGTACTCTTTTACACAGACTGTTTCTAAGCACTTCCGGCTACAGTTCTTCGGGATAAATCACTGGTGAATGGCTTAGCTCAGCTCTTAGTGGGGAAAGGGGGGCTGGCTGGAAGCGCATTTCAGCAATAATTTTGTAGCTCTGGTGCAAACCAACGTCATTTCCCAGCTGAAATGCTCCATTCAACGTGCTAGGTCAAAACAAATTCGGTTTATAGAAACATTCATGCTTAAACCAGCCCGCACAGAACAGCGTGCTCACGCCGCCGTAGCATTGGTACTATATGACTTAGCCCCAAGATGACGTCACGGCATCGCTACCCAGAATGCAGTTATGCGTGGGCTTGGGTCTACCAACACTCCCCGAGCGTTGGCACCCACTTACGCACCTTTGAGTAAAACAGGCATCGTCGACAAAAATTTGGATGAACTCCTCAAGAGTTTGCACATTGCTTTTCTTTGGTGGCAGTTGCCATCTGCAAAAAGGGTCAAAACTAAAACAAAATTCGCGATAGTGTGCAAAGCAGACCTCTGAAAGAGCGTTGCATCTATAAAATCAGGGGAGATGCAGCGCTGGAATCTTGTGTACAAAGAAAATAACTTGAATCTGAGTAAAGACAAAAGAAGCACACGCTACCTCTAGTGGCCCTTTCAAAACAGCTAAACAAATTTACTTTCCGAATCCAACTTGCATTATCTATAATTTTTTTTATCTGTGGGCACCCGCGTCCACGGAGCAAGGATTATCATATCAGTTGGTTGATCGAGTCCACACGTAGCGCATCACCAGACGGATGCGTATATCCATCACCCACGGGCTCACGCTTTCTTCACAGGTCGTGCCTAGGGGTAACCAATCAGCCCGGTGGGCGTGTCCACGGAGAGCGGTCGTCTGTCGTGAACTCTTTCTGCAGTTGTATTACATTGTTATCCACAAGGATCGGAAATGCCGATTGCTGCACAAAACGTATGCGCTTCGCTACTGGGAAGATGCGATCCCCCGAAAAGGAGATCCTCATATATTTCAAGATCATTGTTGTTTTGCATCATATTACAAATGGCGTTTTGCGCTATAATAGGCACGCTCCTCAAGGCCTAGACGCTATTATGCGCGACCTATAACAACAACCATGGATATGCGCTTGATGACGATCGTGCCCGGTGGCATTTCGGATTGATCCGTCCGCTGGTGTCCCCGCGGCTCTTCAGCCAGGATCTCCTGGGCTAATATTGCTGAAGACCGGTTGTGCCTGGATGACTGGATGGGCTGGACGAGTAGTTCTTTCTGATTGCCAATGGTGGTCAGCTTTACCAAGCACAAACGTAACACTCTGCTTCAGCGGTAAAGGTGCACTTTTTGTCGCCGACTGAATTTCCTCAGACAAACTTGTCACCAGCAGCGTAATGCGATACCATATGGCATAAAATGGTACTTAAGTCCACACCCAGAAGCGCCATCAAGAACCAGCCTATCACCGAAACCCTCTTTCATTACTATGACTTTCAATATCATGCACGCAGCCAAAACGCCCATATACACAATGCAATTCATCTAATGCAGGGAAATGTGCTGCTGTTAGGAAAGCAGACACGCCAGCCCTGGATAATGGGATAGCCCAGTCATAAAAGTACCTTCTTCCAACGTCGGGACTTGCCTGGGCCTTACGTTTCAGCTCGATCTACCGCTAGAATTTCTTTTCTCGACCGCGAAAAACTAAGAACCTCGATGGCCAGGGCAGCTAAATACATGGCAGAATTTCAAACGGTGCAGCAGCACCGGGGGATGACGTACCTAATGTGGGCCTCCCTGCAGCCATGTCCCCTTATGAAAATTATGTGTGCGTTTCGAGACCCACTTCACCTGTCATCAAAATCTCCGTCATACCTTAGCACGGACCCGGGTGGCCGGCTGAATACTTTTCGCTCTGTTGGAGGTCAAATTGAACTCCTTGAGATCTCAGGAGCTAAGAGAGCTAGAGACACTAAATTTATAGGAAAGGTTGGCCTGTATCTGAACTCACTTAGGCCAAAGTTTGAGATTCCTGGGCTAATACCTTCGGGTCAAATAAGGCCAAACAAGGTCAATTTCCAGGTTGGTCTCCAAAGTGCCCCGGAACTTAGATACCTATTCTAAGCAAAAAGGTCACATGATTATTTAGCCATTAACCTTGTTCGACCCTTCGAAGGTCATGGCGACCAAAATCATACAAGACTGCTTTGAATTCTGCATTTCAATAAGCGACAAAGATTACGCTAGGTAGCATGTTCCTAAAAAAATGTTCACCTGGGCCATTTTGGGTCGGTGACCTATCCTGAACCTTGACAAGTGCATGAAAGATGTATAATGCGGTTCCTGTTATTGATAAGTTCAAAATGAGTGCCAGAAACTATCCCCATACAGCAAGCCCTAAAGTGCTAAAACGGATTGGCTTTAACCTTGTTGGCCTGACCTTCAGAACTGACCTTAGATCAATTGAATTTGCTCAATCAGTTGTTGTATTGCCTAATAAAGTACCTCAGAGATGTATGGTCTCGTTTAACACCCCGTTGTTGGATCAGACTGAAAGATTCCTTAGTAGTTGACCTCGCAAAATCCTTGGCCTGACTTTGACCTGCCTTAGGTCAGCAACTTTACACGGTGCATCTCAATTCTTAATACCAAATAATCCGCTTTCAGTTAGCTAGCTACAGTTTTGCAACATTTGGCGCGGCTGCCCTGCACCGTTCGGAAACCATTCTGGAAAAGCCTTTGGGGGGGGGGTAATTTTGACCCCCCATCCGGGCGCGTGTTAAGCGTGCTCCAAGCCTGGTAAGATATGTGTTGTCTGGCGGCCACCTTTCGCCGTGCCCCAACAAGTAAAGTGAACGAATTTTTTTAATAGCTTCACATCAAGCTGCTGGCTGTTTTTGAGCAGCATACTCACCCTGACAGAAGGGGGAGGAGAGAGGGGAGGGGGGGGGGGTGATACGACGCCCTCTTTCCATTCTGAGGTTTTCTGAAGATAGGGTATTCTGAGGATGCCAATCGGGCATATTGTGTAGTCGCGCTCAAATTTTTGACATCCCCTGGGGTATTCATTGCACTTGTGCTGACACCACAAACGTGTCCCTAGCCTTTCTGGTTTCGGAGTAGCGGCGGTTCTTACGAGCACTGAAAAGCGATGCACGGCCCGCGGGTTGGCGGGCGGCAAGTGACGATTTCGGAGATCATACAGATAACACAGAGGCGATGCACGGCCGTCTGGGGTGGCGGGCGGCAATCGACGATTCCGCGGACCGCGTGCAGAGAGCTGACACTTCTACATTAACGAAACCCTACATTATAAAGATAGGCTCGAAACGGACAAAACTACATATCACTGTACTCATAATTGAACAATGAGCATGCCTCTCTATGTGATATGTCCTTAAGGTGCCTGATTTCGCACACATGAGCATGCAAAGCTTATACAGTTTGGAATTAGCTTCGAAAGGAAGCTAATTCCCAAAAAATTGAAAATTTGAAGATTTGACTCTTCTTGTGGTCTTTTGGGTCAGTTTATAAGATGATATTTTTTGCCAATCGCGATATCTCGTTAAATATTTGACAGTTTTTTCCACGTGGCTGAACCTTTCTTAGTTTGCAAACGGCGAGGCGTCCTCCCCTTCCTATCAGCCTGCGTTAAGAAAACTGGCTAGAGAGGGCAAGAGTTAAAATGATTGGCTACCATCCTATCTCGTTTATTTTACAGATGATCTTGTAGGAATCCGCATTTCAGATTATCAAAAATCAGGAGGTACAGCAGAATGACACATTTCGTTACGAACATCCATGCATTGGCAGAAATTCACTCAACAAGCCAAAATTGTCCTTTGCACGCTAACTAGCATGCGAATTTGAGCTCACCTGTGAGACTTGCTATGCATAATGCCTACGTGTCAATTTAAGCTAATTTCTGGCGCCCTACCCAACTCCCACGTTGAGCTGGGTCCCAAATATATTTTCAGTAAGATAACAATTAAGTTAGGAATAGAAATAGCCTGCAATCAAAACAAAGCAAACTAAGTCTGATGACAACCACATTTAGGAGTGGGGAGATTGTGTGGCCGATGGGTTGCTGCCTGCCCTCTTTATGCGTAAAAATTGACACATCCGTCATTGTGTCACCACCAGACAAGCTATATTGATTTGCATTATCGACGTAGGCTGCATAGAAGTCAGGTTGTCCGCCTTAGCAGCCTGTACTAATATATGCAGCGATGGCTAGGGTTCCACCAGGAAATTTTTAACCTCAGTGTTAACAAAAACAGTAATGAATTATATCATATCTGCATCCATGCCGATGCCATGCCCACAAGCAAAAAGAAAATATGCTGATGAATAAGCACCTTAGAATGACTTACTTTCAAAGCTTTCATGTTACAGTAAGGGTACCGGCATTAGCAATAACCAGCATTTTACTCGGGGAGAACCAAATGTCAATCTGTCACTGAACTCTTATGACAACTGGAAACTTGGCAAAAGTGGAGAGGGCCACGGGGGAGCACCTGTATCCCTCCCCTCTCTCGCTCTCCATTGTTTACATTTGCTACACCACCTCATTCCTCACTTCTCATTGCCTTTCCATTGCGTACATCATTAACAGTTGTTTAGACTCCTGCAACGAAGATACATATTAACAACGGGTCGAACTGTGAATAACTGTGTTTTAAATGCCTACAAAACACTAATGAATCGATTGTATTTCAAGCCGGATGTTTGTAGCTTGTAGTTTTTGAACTTTGAATATAAGTTGGGGGAGCAATGAGAAATTACGCAATTCATCCCCACAATGTGGATATCTCTCTAATTATCACACTCCTTCATGGACTAGAGGAGAGGCTGGAGCCTCGAACTAAATGGAAAACTAAATACACTCCTGATTTGAAGATACATGTGATTGGTAACCATTCTGAATCAGGACAACAGCACAAATGGCATAAATGGGCACTTCAGAACCACTCTCACCTTGTCATTCCTGTTCATGAGGAGTGCCAACAGCCTTCAACATCGAACCCATGGTACTTTTCAAGGGGAGAATGGCTGGGCGGTCGTTAGCGCTGCAGCGAGTCATCAGCCTTTTCGGTGTCTTGAAAAGGCGGTGTGAATGATCACAGGTCAATATCTACCTCGATCGGATCATCTCGCCGACTTACCCTAAACATTCAATGTCTATTGCAGCTGACGACAGGATGCTGAACCGCGGAATCGAACGCGAACTAACGAGGCCCAAAAATTAAGCCTCTGACAGGTATTCGTGACACTGCAAAGCGCATGCCACTCGCAAAGTCCCCGTGTACTGAAGGTCTCCGCCCACCCCATATCAGTCGCACCGCAACGATTGAAACATGCCATTGCAGCCAGATGAATTCTCATACTAAGTCTTTTTCAGCATTTTATACTGTCTAGTTCTGGACACTGAAAGTCGGCTGGTAAAAAAGCGAATTGGCCGGCCAGCTAAGGCGTAGGAAATGCGCTGGTTTGTTGCCTATCTGTCACCGAGCTTAGTGACCAACTAGAAATCATCGGATACTTTTGTCGCTGGGCTGGGATGAAGCCTGAAAAGATACTATGGTGCTGCATGGTTTGGTTAAGGGTCTCTGCCGAAAGGTTTGTGTCGTGTGACGAAATGTATTCCCATGAAGGCATAATACCTATGTATGGAGCTCTCATCACATGTTGTTTGGAGCGCATTGTGTAGTGGACGTCACCAAAATTTTCTGTGAAAAGCATTTGTAGCACCAAGCTTCTCGTGAAAATATACAGCTTTGTCACCGACATTGGCCACCAAGCTGGCAGGTTGTACCACCTCTGTGAAAATATGCAGCTTTGTCACCGACCTTGGCCACCAAGCTGGCAGGTTGTACCACCTCTGTGAAAATATACAGCTTTGTCACCGACCTTGGCCACCAAGCTGGCAGGTTGTACCACCTCTGCTCTGCTTGCAGGCTTTACGAATCCAGCGCCAATTATCGTCCGTTCCAACTGCACGTGACATTGTGCTCGTAAATTCTATACGAATAAGTGTTTGCAGAGACCTTTGGCAAATGTATTTTAAGGATAACAAACAACGCCCGGATCATCCGCATTAGCCTCCTCTCCCGGTCGCGCAGCACCCCTGATGACACCGATAAATTTCAGTCGACGAGAGCGTGCTGGGTACGCTGCTGATCGCACTAACCAGTCGCAGTGCGTGATGAGGCGACGGTGAATTCGGTAAACCTGTCGGTTGACAGGCGGTTATTAATGACTGCTGATGGTGTCGCAATTGCAAAGCTATGAGCTATGTTCGTTAATCGTTGCAAATCGCCCAGTCCCGGGTACACGGATATAAGCCGATTATGAGGGAGTTATTCAAAATTCCCGAATAGGTGGTCGTGTGCAGACAAGCAAATGGCCACGGCAGCTTTCGCTCATATTTGTTGACTGAAGGCAATTAGTTTAATCCCATGCGCAAGCGTAACGTACTGAAATGCAGCCCGTGTACCAAGGCGGTTCGTACAGTAATCCAACGTTATTCATAACAGGAGAGTTGAGGTTTCAAAAATTAAATTTAGGTATGAGTGATGTTATGGATCTATTTCCTTACATGCTAGCAGCGTTAAGGAATCCTGTCCGCACCATAATGTTAGTTGAGCTTGCCCACGGCCTTCAGCTCCAATCGCCATGTGACATACCCAGACGTCACGGCTCATCAGCGCTTCTGTTGTACATCCACAGACTACCATTCAGACCACTGAGCGAAAATTTCATTCTCTGTGGGCACAACTGAACCCGTCGTTGTCACTGGGGCATTAAGATGCACTCGCCTGCCTCTCACTCTAGCAGAAAGGGGAGTTCAACCACCCCGTGCCTATGGTTTACCTCGAACCCCGTACTTCGAATCCCGTACCTCGAATCCCGTACCCCGTACCCCTTACCACGTACTTAGAACTCCGCTGTTGGCACTACTCTCTAGCCGGCCCTGTCCCGATGCCGGCGCCGCTCTTCGGCCGGCCCTGGCCCGCTGCCGGTACCGATCTCCAGCCGGCCCTGCCTCGCTCCTGACGCCGCTCTCCGGCCGGCCCTGCCCCGCTCCTGACGCCGCTCTCCGGCCGGCCCTGTACCGCTCCTGACGCCGTTACGCTCCGGGCGCATCGGCCTAGCTCTGCCCCCCCCCCCCCCCCCCCCCCCCCCCCGTCTCCCCGCCACCTGCACCGCCCACCGAGTGGCGCTCGAGTCACCAGGTGTCCACGGGATTATGAGCGGCTTTTGCCGGCGGATGACCAGTTCTTGTCATTGCATCACAAAGATGTGGGTCGCACGTGATCTTACGAAACCCGCAAGTGGTGACGAACTCGAATCGCGCGACGGCACAGAAGTGCCGCTCTTGTCAGGCATCTTCATATTATTTCCCGGACAATGCCACACTTGACCAAGGTGTACAATACGACAGCGGGCTGTCGACACAGCCGCAGTGTGAATTGCGGAACAATTATTTGTTAGTCTGTGAAAACCAGCTATCTCATTCAAATGCCGACTGGCCTCACACTGCACTCAAATGCAGGCCTTTGGTTCCAGCAGCACCATAGTGTAATCGCACCCATGTCACGCTATATACCCATCTAAGAGTTCTCACAACAGTGCGTTACGTAATGCAGTATGTCAGCATTTCGGCACCTGATGTGAGAGTTACACACAGCAATCAAGTGAGATGGGGTACCTGAATGGTCGCCGCAGCATATCAGAGAAAGTCACCAGCCAGCCAGCCACCGCCGCAGATCAGAGGGTGAGCCCGGCCGGTGGCCACCCGTTCGTCAGTGGGCGGCCAGGCCCGCATCGCGTCAGCAGAGGGCGCCTGACCGGCTGCGGCAGCGGGTCACAGAGGGCGCCTAACCAGCTGCGGCAGCGGGTAACAGAGGACGCCTGACCAGCTGCGGCAGCGGGTAACAGAGGGCGCCTGACCAGCTGCGGCAGCGGGTAACAGAGGGCGCCTGACCAGCTGCGGCAGCGGTTAACAGAGGGCGCCTGACCAGCTGCGGCAGCGGGTAACAGAGGGCGCCTGACCAGCTGCGGCAGCGGGTAACGGAGGGCGCCTGACCAGCTGCGGCAGCGGGTAACAGAAGGTGGCTGATCAGCTGCGGCAGGGGATCACAGAAGGTACCTAACCAGCTGCGGCAGCGGGTCACAGAGGGCCTCGAACCATCTGAGGCAGGGGATCACAGAAGGTGCCTAACCAGCCGCGGCAGAAGGTGGGGGGCCGTGCCTAACCAGTCGGGCCAGCAGAGCACGGATCCCTGTGACGGCCCGGTAAGCTGCTGCCACAGAAGCACGTTAATCTGATGGCACGGTGCAATGCACACGTGAGGCCCACAAACCACCCGGGTGGTCTTCATATCATGCGCTAATTCGACATAAAGCTGGTGCCTTGATATTTCAATTTCGCTAGACCACCGGCGTTGTGACATTAGGCGCTATCGAACAACTTACGCGCATTGCCCCCGGCTTACGTTTTTTTTTTTAATTATCTTCATCGTCATGAGAGTTTTCGTGCAGCCCCGATAAGTTACGGGCATATGGATATCAGCAGGTGTGTTCAGGGTCTGGTATTTGAGCGAGTTTACCGCGGTCTCACAGTTACGCGTCACGTGTCCCATGTCCCGAAGCTAACTCTGACGAGGAAGATTCCAGCAACGCATCCACACACGCAACAGTTTCCATTTGCCTCCATTATGTCAGGCTTTTCGGGCAACTTGTCTGTAAGTCCGAATGTGCCGAGGCATGCCTGCGTCCGCACGCACCCTGTAGACAACCTGGTTCCCAGCTGCGCACAGTGACGAGCCCAGCCCAGTCGCCTGCCAGCACGTCCCCTAGCAAACCAGCACATACCGAGGTCTGCCGGTCGGCGCCCCGCACCCCGGCACTCACCGCGGCCTGCCAGCGGGTCCGAGTCGTTGGCGGCGGCCCAGTTGCAGAGCAGACACTCGCCGCTGGCCTGATGCAGTCGCTGCACGTACTCCTCCATGAACTCGGGCACGGGCGGCGGCGGCACCAGCACGGGGAAGTCGGGCGGCGGCTCCGGCGCGTCGCAGTCGTAGCTCCGCTCGCCGCCGCAGCTTGGCGCGCCCGTGACGTCATCTGTGACGTCAGCGGCGGCCGCGGCGCCGACGAGCGAGCAGAGCCATGCTGCCGGCCTCTGCAACACGAGGCGCAAGGAGTCAGTGCCCGCCGGCCCGGCAGACCAGGCCTCTGCAACGCGGAGCGTGCGGAGTCGGTGTCCGCCGGCCCGGCAGACCAGGCCCCAGCAACAAGGGACGGGTGGAGCCAGTGTCCGCCGGCCCGGCAGACCAGACCCCAGCAACAAGGGACGGGTGGAGCCAGTGTCTGTCGGCCCGGCAGACCAGGCCTCTGCAACAAGGGGCGGGTGAAGTCGGTGTCCGCCGGCCCGGCAGACCAGGCCTCTGCAACAAGGGCCAGGTGGAGTCAGTGTCCACCGGCCCGACAGACCAGGCCTCTGCAACAAGGGGCAGGTGGAGTCAGTGTCTGCCGGCCCGGCAGACCAGGCCTCTGCAACAAGGGGCAGGTGGAGTCGGTGTCTGCCGGCCCGGCAGACCAGGCCTCTGCAACAAGGGGCAGGTGGAGTCAGTGTCTGCCGGCCCGACAGACCAGGCCTCTGCAACACGAGGCGTGCAGATTCAGGGTCCGCCGGCCCGGCAGGCCAGGTTTGGGGGTTAAACCTTGGACTCGGCTCCCCACGAGCGGCACGGTCGAAGGGCATGCCACTGCAGAGAGACTACAACTCGGTGCACTTCTCCGCCGCCAAAAATCGTTCTAGGCTGGAACAAATCGAGGATCTGAGAATAGCCTATCCTGTGAATGGATCCGGACCGTGGCTCATAGATAATAAATATTGCATCCTGCACTATGCTCTGGTGTAGACCACATTTCGCATATGTGCACACAGTATGGGCAAACCCCAAAGAACCATGTACCACCAAACTTAAGCCCTCTTCACCTGGCCCGGAAATTCCAGCGGTCGCCGTACCATGGCAGTCTATCGAAGCACGACCTGTCTCCAAACCTCTGCAGACAAAATGTGAATAGCCACTGCATGATGCATGCGCTGTGCTGTGCTCATTGGCTGGTTATTGATAGTTGGAGTTTTAAGACGCACTCAACTGCTGAGGTATGGCATCGTCTGCTTCTCACTCTGACAGGGAGGACGGGCACAGCGGGGAACCAAACCCTGCGGCCTTACAAACACCCAGTAAGACTGCTGAGGTACCGGTGCCATGTTATACTGTGTGCTAAAATTTCCTTTTGTAGCTGTTCATAACGGTCCAAAAGGTTACGTAATGCACGCAACTAAGCCAGACGTAAAACTGAAAGGCTCCTGGCCTCTAGATCGCGAAGCAAAAACCGTGGCAGGATTATGACAGGGTCAGCGTCAATGCAATTGGCAGTAATGCCAGGACGGGTATCCCTCAAATACCAGCCATAGTAATGTTTAAGACGTTTTGCAGTGAAGTAATACCACTGTCATACGCAATTAAATGTTATTCTAGGTGAAGGTCATGATAGGTCACGCAATCATCCACGACCACCACCGGTCATTTTTTTGACACATAACTAGTGGTTTAGTTGACTTGAACTATGTCATTTACCCTGAAAGCCTGTGGAAGCTTCCGACTATCTGCGAACAAAATTTACGTCAATCTGTTTAAATCAACTTGCCAGATCAGCTGTAGGGTATATAGCTTAACATGAAGTGTACAAAAGCTGAGGTTTTATAAGGAAAATGTTTAATTCTGTCAATCAGACATATACGTTTTTGCTCGGAACTCGTGGGTACCGTAGCAAACTTTCTGAGTCACCATTTACGTTTTGATTTATCGTACAAAGGCACACCGCTGTGATAAGGTGGATGTTGGCTTCTATTTAACATCATTATATGTCTGATATCTGATCACGATCACAAGGGTTTTTGACATCATTTCGTTGAAAGCCTATGTGACGCGCCACAGGTTGAAGCGGAAGCTGGTTCAGGTGCCGGGACTGTGCCCGTACCTGGCCGCTTTCAGAGGAAGAGACCGCCCGGTCCGGACGTCATCCAGTCCCCGGGGCAGGACCCGTGGCCGAGGGCTGAGGACACAGCGGAGCCTGCCGCCAGCCTGGGCGGCTACTGGACTCCTCAGCGGAGCCCGCAGCCCGGCCCGGAGTGGCGCCGCCAGCCTGGGCGGGCCTATCGGGTTCGGCCATCGCGCTGTCGCCGCCTTCATACACGGATCAGCGGTCCGGCATTCGCAAGGCCCCGTCTAAACGCGGCAGATTATGGGCGCAGGGCGCGCTGCAGCCCTGGGATCCTGCAGCAGCGAACGCAGTCCGACCAGTCGGTCACGTCCGTCGCAGCATTCGGATGGTGGCGCAATGGGGGAGACAATGCGCTTTTTCGTCACTCGTATCTAACGCAGCTAATGAGGGACTAAACTGAAAGTAGTCAGAGAAGCTAATGAGGCAGGAGTGTCCATATTTCAAGTAATGGTGGAGATCAAATATGAAATTAGGAAAGACATTTCAATCACCGTAAATTCCAGAACACCACGACGTTGTATAACTAGGCGATTCACTGAAGCCTAAGAACTCCATAACGCTCATAGAAGCCTTAAATTCGGACAATAAATTGACAAAAATTAATATAATAACGCTTAAGGAGGCCCCACAATGTTATAGGACTAAGCCCAATAGAAACAACTTTTCTGGGACAATGGTACTGGTAAAAAAGTGCGGCATTTTTTCCTCGTTTTGAGCCATATCTCTCATTTAAAGCCTTTTTATCACAGCGTTGCAATATATTCGAGCCTTGCCGCCTCCATGTGGAGCCTGATCGGAGCCCAGCACACCTACAGTGCTCCGGCATAGCGGCGTGGTGCACTCGCTGGGCGACTCAAATCTAGCGTCAAAGGACTTCATCAGATAATTCTAATATTCTCCTCGCAGTCTAATGGACTTCCAAGATGACTCCCAACTAGGTGAAAAAATAGTGCCGATTTGTTGGTATCTGTGCAGGTGTTTGTCTTTGGCAGGCAATCGAATGTTGTTTTTTTTTATTTTGCGACTTCAGGTTTTGGTGCTCGAGTACTCACTAACAGCGAGGTGAAATATTGGAATGTGAATGTTCATCTTTGATACAGAGGCACAGGTCCATTACCAATTATCTTTGTGGGGCATCTTTCTTTTATTTTTAACATGCCCACGGGTGGGGGTCAAGTTGACCCCCTCCCCCCCCCCCAAGGCTTCCCGGAATGGTTTCCAAACGGCGCGGCGTAGCCGCGCCAAATTTTGCATAGCTATAGACAATCAAATAGCGGATTGTCTGACAAACAAATTTAGATGAACCTTGTAAGGTCGCTGACCTACGGCAGGTCAAAGTCAGGCCATGGTTTCATCGAAGGCACGTTCTAGGAAATCGTTCAATCTGATCAAGTAACGGAGTGTTAGATGAGGCCATACATCTCTGAGATACTTTATTAGGTAACACAACAATTGAATTAACAAATAGCATTGACCAAGGGTCAGGTATGAAGGTCAGAACAAGGTCGAAACCAACATGTTTTATTACTCTCGGGCACATTGTATGAGCTGGTTTCTGGTGCTCATTTCGAATATATTGATGGCAGGAACCGCATTATCCACCTTCTGGATTGGACTGAACTTTTTATAGGTCAGAACAGGTCGCTGACATAAAATGACCCGGGTCAACATTTTGTTTTTAGGAACATACTACCTTGCGTAATCTTTATTCCTTATCCAAATGCGAAACTCAAAGCAGCCCTATATCATTTTGGTCATCATGATCTTTAAAAGGTCAAAAAAGGGCACTGACTTTATCTGAGAGTGTGACATCTTGCTTAGAACAGTTACCTAGGTTCTAAAGGTCCATTGAAGTCCAGTCCGGAATTTGACCTTGTTTGACCTATCTGACACGAAGGCCATGGCCTAGGAATTTCGACCTAAGCGAGTTCACGTACAGGTCAACACACCCTGTGAATTTGGTCTATCTGGCTCTTTTAGTTCCCGAAATCTCAGGGGAGGTCAAATTGACCACTTCTGCTTGAGTGAAGGGTATCCAACCGGCCACCCGGACGCCCGCTAAAAGGTTTGACAAGGTCACTGACCTTAACTGAGCGTGTTATATTTTTCTTAGAACAGTTGCCTGTGTTCTGGGGCCCTTTGGGGACCAATCTGGAATTTCACCTTCTTCGACCTTATTTGACCTGAAAGTCACAACCCAGGAACCTCAAACTTTGACCTATGAGAGTACGCGTACAGGTTAACACACTGTGAATTTGGTGTCTCTAACTCTCTTAGTTCCCGAGATCTCAGGGGGTCAAATTCTCCCCCCCCCTCCCCCCCACCCGGGCTAAGGGTATCCAACCGGCCACCCGGGCGCGTGTTAAGCTTCATGCCACTCAAACAGTCACGGCACTACATATGTGCATAAAGGAATATTAAAATGTCACATTCATACCAGTGCACCAACCATTTGCGGCCACAGTGATGATCACTGAATTCGACATGTGACGGGCTAAGCTCCGGGCCATCAGCCTCCCCTCCCCCTCCCCACATGCGATTAACAAAAGCAATTTCATTGCGACCTCCGACGATTTACGATGCGTTCCAAGGTGCACGCGGTGGGAGCCTTGCGCCAATCAGCGGGCAGCCGGTCCGCTAATATTGGGAGGGGAATGCACAGCGGTGTCTGGCTCAAGTTAGCGCTGCTGATGTACGACTGCGATAAATCCCTCTCGATGACAGCCGCGCCATGCAGAAGATATCACCCCTCTTTCCAATGACAAATTCCACACAGTGTGACGACCAATGTCATGCCAATGCAACGCTCACTGAATCTGTCAGCTTTCAATCCAAACGCCGAGGCTTGCTGAGTTGTCGTTAGAGCTGCACCCCAACGACTACATCGTCTTTTGTATGAGATGCGACTCAAACTGACCACCCCAGGTCATCCGCTGGTTCTCCCGAAGCTTTTGCTGGCGCCCACGGGACGTCTGCTGGTGCTCCCTGGCCGCCTGCTGGTGCTCCCGGGTCGTCTGCTGGTGCTCCTGGGGCGTCTGCTGGTGCTCGCGGGACGCTTGCTGGCGCTCCTGGGACGTCTGTTGGCGCTCCAGGGCCGTTTCCTGGTGCTTCCGGGGCGCATACTGGTGCCCCCTGGCCGTCTGCTGGTGCTCCCGGGCCGTTTGCTGGTGCTCCCGGGGCGTCTGCCGGTGCCCCCGGGGCCTTCTGCTGGTGCCCCCGTGCTTCTGCTGGTGCTCCCGGGCCGTCTGCTGGTACTCCCTGACCTTCTGCTGGTGCTCCCCGGCGTTTGCTGGTGTTCCCTGACCTTTTGCTGGTGCTCCCGGGCCGTCTGCTGGTGCTCCTGGGGCGTATGCGGGTGCTCCAGGGACGTCTTCTGGTGATCCCGGGACGCGCAGTTCGCCCAGCCAGACGGTCGCGGCCATTAGTGGAGTTTCTCACCATCGCTTATCATCAAGTCAGTATCTCCAGCCCACGGAATCCCGGCAACCAGCTAAATCCGTTAGCTCATCGAGCTGTGCCGGAAACACCATCTGATGTTGCGCTCTCCTCCCGGCCATGTTCCCGGCCTCCGCGATAAGACAAAGCGGAGCGAGGGCTCGAGCAGCGAGGGCCAACGGGGGCTCGGAGGACCAGCTACGGCGAGCGCCCATTCACAGTCCAGCTACGGCGAGCGCCCATTCACAGTCCAGCTACGGCAAGCGCCCATTTACAGTCCAGCTACGGCGAGCGCCCATTCACAGTCCAGCTACGGCAAGCGCCCATTCACAGTCCAGCTACGGCAAGCGCCCATTCACAGTCCAGCTACGGCAAGCGCCCATTCACAGTCCAGCTACGGCAAGCGCCCATTCACAGTCCAGCTACGGCAAGCGCCCATTCACAGTCCAGCTACGGCAAGCGCCCATCCACAGTCCAGCTACGGCGAGCGCCCATTCACAGTCCAGCTACGGCAAGCGCCCATTCACAGTCCAGCAGCGGCGATCGTACTGTGCGGAGCTCACAGCTGCATCCCCGCTGTAACGTTAACCAGCCCCCACCCCGGCTGGTTCCCACTTCGACGATGTACAAAACTGTTCACCGCTTTTAGAGGAGGTATCCCAGCCCACTGTTACTAGACGTGGGATTAATGTTGCGACATAGAAAATAGTACACTACTTGACGTCTGCGTTGTTAACCTTCGCCATTATTCGTCGTTTTTCATAGCTCAGACTAAGGGGGGAGGGGCATGCGACCCCACTGTTGAAAATGAAACCTAATTTCAAAAGGCAAGACCATATTAGATTATCCCAGCTCGAGGAAACTCAAAGCTAGTATTGGTCTGTATTCACTAACGCTTGCAGCGTGCGCACACGTCAAAACGCTGACGTTTTGCTGTATGAGCAAGCTGAACCAAGAAATCCTGCCAAACGTATTAGTATTAGCCAAAATAGTATCAGTCAAACTAAATAGTCATTGTTTAAATATTGGTGAACACTTCCCTTAAAGGGAGTGTTCCACATTTGTATGGGGTTTTAAACTGAAAAGTCCTTAGAGATTATTTGGCGCATTTCACAACCCTGCCCCTTTTATGATATAAGTCCCACCAGTTTCTGAGATATACGCCCGTGAAAAAGGGAGAGCATTCGGGGAGAATATTCCAAGATCGCCTTGGTAGTTATGGCATCATAGTAATGCCATTCAAATCCTGCCATCCCATAAGCCACGCGGCGATCAAGGCCAATAAAAATATAATTGTCGAGTCGCTCGTATCTGACGTTCGTGAATATATCTATGTTCATAAAAATATCTGGAAATTGTGAGCACGATTTCTAGATGTACCGACAGTCAATTGACTCTCAATCAAGGCTATGCAGGGCATGATGTCGCAGTCAAACAAAGACGTGGGCAAGACAAAATATGGAGGAACATATTTATTAAATGGAGAAATCGTTTTGTCTAGAGCAATCGATTGTATCTGAGAGTATATCACTAGTTATAAGCAAGCTTACTGCATCATATCTGATGCTTGCTTCAATATCGTTGAATATAAAACGTTCCCTTTAAACAAAAACCGCTCGCGGGCCGAATCGCACCGGAAACACTGCACTGGGAAACTGCACTGGAAACACTGCACCGAAAACACTGCACTGGAAACACTGCACCGGAAACACTGCACTGGAAACACTGCACCGGAAACACTGCACCGGAAACACTGCACCGGAAACACTGCACTGGAAACACTGCACTGGAAACACTGCACCGTAAACACTGCACCGGGAACACTGCACAGGAAAACTGCAGCAGGCCGACACTGCGTGGTTTGCAGTTAACCTGATCAGTTATGCCTAGATCGTACCACCAAAGGATGACTCCAGTGGAGTGCGGACATTAGGAGCCCTCCCAAACAGCATCAGAGCGTCTCAGGGTCCGCCCTGAGACGCTTCGTGACGGATTTGGCACACCATTCTGCGGCATCGGGTAGTCTGATGAGGGCTTCATAATCAGTGCGCTTGACATGAAGAGCGAGCCTCCTGCGCGTATTGTCAGAGCGAGAGCCCCGCCCGCGTGTTTGAATGAACGCCTCCGCGTGAAATCCCCCGAGCCCCGCACAAAATTATACGCACGGCCTCTGGACGCGTCAAACACTGCCTCACCTCCCAAAAGTCAGTCACATTTCCTGACCCAAACCTTGGGTGGTGCCGTCAAGGTGGAAAACATGGGCGTCACTTTCGATTTAACTATATCCTCGAACGCCTGCGCTGGTGTCGTCAGCCAATGCTGCACTGTTACTTCAGTTTGGTCTCTCGCACTGACGCCGTCATGTTACCATGACGTCACCAATGTCCGCGTTCTTTCACGGGTCGGGTATAGCTTTTTGTAAATGTTAATGGGTCAAAAGAGATGGGCATCATATACGGACGCTTTGCATGCGGCGCTGGAACAATCGCACCTCAAATCCGCGGAGAGGCCGGGCTGGTTGCCAGCCTAGAAATTACTCGACGTTTAGGGTAGTAGAGCGTTGATTATTCTAAGCCATCGAGGTGTCGTGCTCTGATTCACTAAGCTCATCTTTATTGCAAAAACTTGCACTGCAAAATACTTCACGGGATGATGCTCAAAGTCCCTAAATATTTCGTTTTTTTCCTTCCGGCGTTGAAGTTGCGCTGTGTTACTTTTTCCACCAGAAAACCTTAACTTGCAACTTGCATGTAAAACAACTGTGCAAATTGCAGCATGTAACTTGTACTGTTGCCTAAAAATAGCCTTTTTCTTTTATACATGATGTTCAATACCAGCTGTAAAGTGGTCGAAATAACACGCTACCAACAACACGCCGCTAATAACACGCTAACAACAGCAAGCCACATTACCTAGTTTGCAGCCTATGTAAGTCGGCAAGTCCTTCGGCAGCACCATATCAGGACCGGCCTCAGGGGAACTGATCGGTTCGATACGGCCCCAACAGAGCCAGGACAGCATCCAGGCTAACCACATCCAGCGTGCCGGCCGATCCCAGCCGGCCGATCCCAGCGGAGAGCGTACCGGCCGATCCCAGCGGAGTCGGGGCCGCCCCGGCCTCATCCGAAACAGCGTAGCGGTCGGTGATCTCTTCTGGATCTCTGCCGGAGCAGGGACAGCGGCCGGCCTCACCGGAGCCAAGGCAGCCAGGGACAGCGACCGGCCTCACCGGAGCCAAGGCAGCCAGGGACAGAGACCGGCCTCACCGGAGCCAAGGCAGCCAGGGACAGCAGCCGGCCGTACAGGGGCCGAGGCAGCCAGGGACAGCGGGTGGCCTCACCGGAGCCACCACAGCGACCGGTCCCACCACTTACCAAAGCCAGGCAGTGATTTGTACGCAACAACGTTATGACAGAACCACTTGTGTTACTTGTCTTATCCGACGGGATTCAACATATAGTGGCTGGAACACCAGAAAGGATGTCATTCAAACTTAAGATGATTTTATCAGCCGTTCCTTCTGCCTCAGCTTTGATGGCGCCTCGGCGATTTTTTTTCGCGTAATAGAAGATAATGGAAGGGAGAGCAGGCAATGCCATATCAAAATACAAAACAAAGTGACTTTGGACACAAAGCTATTACGAGTGGTGAGCCCTAGTAGCCCTAGTGGTTGGCACACGCACATACCTCTCATAAATAGACAAACACGCCAGCAATCAAGCAGGCAAGACCGGTTACGCACATACCACAGTCCACAGCGGAGGCCAGAAGAAACGGCTTTACTCAAGGGCTCCCTCGCTAAACAGTCCGATTCTACTAAAGCTCAACCCAAGGAGACAGCGGAGCTTCTTGCATGCCTTGAACCTGGGAACGCTATAGTAAACACCGGAACAAGCATCCGTCGGCTCCGATAGCTCAGCTAGTTAAAGGGCTTGCTTTCCGATCCACCGACCCGTGACGGGGTGGGTTCGGGTCGCTTCAGGTTCTTTCTGTTTGCCCTTGATTGAGATGGCCTGCGGCTGGTGGAAGTGTGAGCGCCAGTTGACGTCAGACCAAAGGACGGACCGTGCCCAGCATTGCGAGACGTCCAACTTTCGCCACTTAATTCTGCTGCCGACCCGGAATTTCACGATCGTGTGGTAGGGGTCAGGTTCCACGCAATGAGCACAGCTTAGCGTGAGCTCTGCTCCCAGGAATCCTCCATTCAAAAGTGTCGAACCCACTGATATTCGTTTTGATAAAGGCATGTAGCCGAAATATCACTCCATCTATCTTTTCATTCTCTTGGCTGTTCTGCGTGGGATAAGGCTATTAGTGTTGTGTTATCTATGTGCATCATGCTCCTCGCCAATGCACTTAACACCTTATGTAATTAATCCTGTTTTTATAAAATGGTGAACTACATGGGCATTGGTTGCACTATGTTCCACATTTAACTGGGGTTTTGAACCGAAATAGCCATCTTGAAGACCTTTCAGTGCAGTTCACATCCCTGCCTTTCTTTCTGCCACAGACCTAAGCCCCTCCATTTTCTGAGCTACATGCCCGCGAAAATAGGGAGAGCATTTCGGGGAGAACATTTCAAGATCACCTCGGCATTCATGACATAATAATGCCGTTCAAATCATGTCATTCCATAAGCCACGCGGCGATCAAGGCCGAGAAAAAATATAGTCGGGTCATTTATATTTGGCGTCCGTGAGCATGATTTCCAGAAATAATGGCTGTCAGTTAGCTCTCAGTCAGTGTTGTGCAGGGAGCGACCACGTAACCAAATAGTGACGTGTCGCGGAGTATATCTACTAAACAGAGAAATGATGTTGCCTAAAGCAGTCAGCTATATTTCAGAATTTTGCAAAAGTTAAAGGCGAGCTTATTTTGTTATATTCCATGCATGCTTCAATTATTTCATATGTGAAACATTCTCTTTAAGTATTGTAGTCAACTACCCGGCGATGGGTAATGGACTCGCAGTGTACAGCTGCTTCTGTGTGTGCTGGTCCGTGGCGGTCTTGACGCGCGGTCCCACGGTCGCACCAGCAAGCATACTCCTGCGATTGCAAAGCACAAATACACGTACAACTTATACCGCACTGTTTTCAATTTTCTAACAACGTTGCAGCTTTTGTGTGCGTGGGCGAACCGTTGTAAGCGCCCATACAGTACCCTGTTACCCAAGTCTAATAAATGGAAAGCAAGACAGCTTAAGGGGCTCAAAACGAGAACACAGACCCAGGTAGCCCGATGGTCACAAGGCTGATGTGTGAGGCCTAACTGAATCGGTTAAAAAGAGAGAAGCTGGTGATATAAGTGGCGGACATTGTAAGAACTGAGCATTGACTGCCTGAAGTTTCCTATCTATATCAGATGCTCCCGAAGGTTATTTATCGAATGTGTTGCGGTTTCAGTTGTAAATGTCATGGTAGCAAAGAAAGAGAAGCAAACACAAATCGCGTTCACTGCATTGCTTCATCTTCTGTAAGTTTATATGATGGAAGGGTGAGTTTTCTTGATGGAATATGGTATACAAATAGAATGGCAATTATAAAAATGCATTGCAATGCAAAAATACAAAAATCCACTGCAATCCCAGAAGCCTTCAACCATAATGAAAAGGTCACTTCCGGTTGTGTTACCCAGACAGCCCTGACGACCATGATGGACACAACTTTGTCATGTAAACGGAGCACCCACCTCAAAATGAACACAGCCGTTGGCGCACGCGCTTTCAAAACCGCAAGCCCAGTGCTCGGCTGATTTATTTCCGTCTTTCACTGGGCAGTTCAGTTTGCTAAGGTAAAGACGGTGAGCTACGCCCTACAGCAAGTCTGATGGTATGTGCAGACAGGGGCGGCGCACTCTGCGCGGGGCGGGCAGACCAATTTTCAGGATTTGGCTGTCCCTTTGCGAATTGGAAGGAGCCTGTCTTAAATGAAGAGCCCGTCATCGAAAGGTACTTCATAACTGGCCTAAGCTCAATATAATTAGTTGAAGCCTTACCTCAATTGTCCTAACAAAGTGGGCTAACAAACTAGGCGCAAAACAAGAAATACTTTTCTGGTTATTGCATTAACGTTGGTCGGAGCCCACATGGTTGTTTGGAACATTGCATCCATGCAATATAAAATGAAAAAAGCGTAGGTGCGTGCAAAAAGGCATGCAGTATGATAATTAACCAAAGGAATGTTCCGCATTTATGTTATAAACTGCTTGTTGTTGTTGTTTGCCCCTTTTACATAAAATGGTGTAATATACTGTGTCTATAAATTTTTGTCGGGACATGCGAATGGGTCTGTGCGACTAAATGGGACAAGAAATTCTGAAAACCTCTTGGGCGAGCAGAATTTGCCTCTCCGTATACCAACGTAAACTTCGCAACTCGCAGGGAAAAAGATTTAAACGGCCGGCACATAACGGCTTGTCATCACTTGATACCTGCCCATTAACACTGCATGCCGCTGCAATGAAGTTACGTTCTTGCACATAAATTGCTGTGTCATGGCATGCCTATATTGCGTTGTTTGATGACTTCAAACGGTTCCAAACCGCAACGCATTGTTTATTAGCGAAAGCATTATTTGTAATTCTAAACACCAATGTAGCATTCACTTGCCGCATTCATTGTTTTGTTCAGGCGCTCTTGACGATTGGCAGTGCTCTACCTGCACCTGATCTTTGCTTTACCTGCTGTTAAGTGCAGTGTAGTCTGCTGTTAAGTTACGCTTCTATGCAAGATCTAGTTCTTTTAAGGCTGTCACCGGCTTCTGTGCGCTGGCTTGATGATTGCCAGATGTGGACACGCTGCAGGCAATAAATGTGATAAATGCTGCGTATGCGTGCGTGATTGGGGTCATATGCAACGATAAACGAGATAACAGCATATGCTGTCTTTTGTCAATGCAGCAGCATTATTTTATTTATTTTGTGTTCTCAAACTACGCTGTTCATTTCCCGTCTAAATCAGTAACAAATACATAATGGCCGAAACAGTCTTATCACAGGCGACAATTTGTTGATCAAATTTTCAGTCTCGCGAAGTGTTCATTAGTCAGGGCTCGGACCCATGAGCGTCAAATGGCATTGATGCCAATGACAAGGCGTAACAGAGTGGACGCAGAGTGGAACAATCTAAGTTTCAGCATATGAACTAATGCTAATTTGGCCAGCCCTTAAGTAGAAATTAAAAGATTGCATAATATTGCCTGCATGGGCATGGGATGGTATTCAATAGGACTTAAAGAAAGGTTGCACTCTAAAGAACCCTTTGATAAATTTGTTAAAATACCCGAGACCTTGGTGCATTTTTCGGTACAATTTACAACGAATGCTAGATCCCAGATCATGCTGAAAGTTTCAAAACTTTCATCGGAGCATCTAGGCTCCAGTTCTCAGAAGTCTAGCTTCAGGATCCACATCGTGAATCCACCAGCATGCCTGCTATAATAATCGTGAGACAGCTTCGCACTTTCAAAAGACTTCACGACAGTTAGTTGATCATCTCAGCTCTGCTACCATGGCTTTCATCGCATTACATTGTACGAGGTAACACCTGATGGCATATGCATGATGATGTGCTGCAAGAGGAGATTCCGAGAAAGGATGATGGTAGCGAACTTGGCGTGAGGCTTTGCAGGGATTGAAGTCATTGGCGGCAAATGAGTGACCCTGCGTCCCGCAGTTTTCGGGAAAGTTTCGTTGTTATGTCGTTTGGGAAACAGATCGACTTCAATGCAGTTCGTCCAATGTTTGTGTATCATTGCACATGACCCAAGCAATTAACCCGACGAACGACTCCAAAAAATCACACTGCACCAAACAACTCTGCCTGTGCTCTACTTACCATCTCAACAGAGAGTGGTAGAGCAGGTAGAACATTACCACCACCTTTCCCTCATGCTGGCACACCTGACTCGCATAACACGGCCGCGCTGCGCGCACTGAGGACGCACCCGCCGCACCTCTCACACCCGGACCCTGCCCAGCAACTGCAGCCCATCCGAACCACAGGGATTTAGTTGCAGGTGCGCGCGACAGGTGGCAGCACGCTAAGGCTAGCATGAACTGGACGGCCCAGAAACGCTGTGCCTGGACGGCTATTGGTGGCCTCGATAAGAAATGAGGTTTACGGCTGGGTCTAAAACTCTGGGGGAATGCAAGATTTGCGTTTGAACACCATGTTACATTTCGTGGTGCGCATAAGGTAGGGTATTAAGACTCCATCTGATATTTATCCCGTGCCTCACATGCCCAAAATGCAAAAGAAGTTAAACAGTATGTTTCCAGAAACTACTTCAATCCCGCCTACAATTTTCCACATTTCCATCGTAGTTTACATTTTCCTCATGTCCTTGCACTGGAAACCATCGTGCGCTTATAGCACATGGGGCTTTACACAGTGGCCAAGACAGCACGAGGCCAGGCTTTCCTTTACCGCCAGTTCATGCGTCCCAATGAGTGGGTATAATTGGTAAGAGACATGCCCCTTGCGCGGCAGCGCCTGAGGTCTAAATAATGAACGTCTGAATTGCGCTGTCTGTTCATTCCTGTTCAGTGCTTATGAGTATGTCTTGCGACCACTTCATATTGACAAAACATATATCACAGAGTAGAGGAACAAAAACGTGTCGTAGTGCATAGTCAGAGAGCCCCAAGGAGCTCCTCCCCCCCTCGTGAGGCAGTGTACGCTCGGTTAACTTACAGCGTCAGGGTGCTAACAACTCTCACCCCACCTTCTCTATAAGGTGCCCTGATTGCCTGGGTTTCACTTCAACCAGCGGTTATGAGGAGGGTTCTCTGAAGATTGGGATTTCCCACACAGTGCAAGAAATCTCTGACAGCTCTGTCGAGGTCATGTCGGGCCCTGTGATGCCACGAGTCAAGAGACCACGGGGCCTGACCCATTGGCTGATCCATACCTCTACCTATGGGACGTCAGCTGGCTAATCCAGGTAATTTTTGAGTCACGGCATCGCAATGGATGAATCGTGGATCGCTCTCGAGACGGTAGAAACATGAGGATTTGCCGCCAACAAAAAAGTTTAGACCGTGCAAATCTGTCGGACAGGGCTCCTACGCCCTTTTTCTGGAATCAGGATGGCGTTATCCAAGCCCCTCTAGCTCCGAATGGTTTCACCGTCACTATCAAGAAGTACAAGGGTCTGATCTTGGAGAAGCTGCTAAATGCGCTCCAGCGAAAGCTGCCTAAGCTAACAAACAGAAACTTTCTGCTTTACCAGGACAATTTTCCACCTCACAAGACATGTGCTGTGATGGATTTCCTGCTCAAAGAGCAAATCGACGCCATCCTGCACATCCTCCTCTCGAGACCTTATCCCGTCTGACCTCTTGCTGTTTGGAAATATGAAGGACTGCCTCTGCGGACGTGCTTACCCATTCAGAACAGCGCTCAGAACGCCGTTTCCCGCGGGACGAATATATCCCGAAGGATGAGTTCCTGTAGAGGTATCGTAGTTGGGCAAAACGGTATGAGTGATGTCTGGAGGAAGAGGAATACCGTGTTTGTAAGCGAGGGAAATTTCAGCTCCCCGAATGAACAAATCCATGTTTTTAGAGCAAAGCGAAGCAAATGTCTATGTCAGGTCTCACCTGTGCTAACGTGCGGAGCTCTGTATCTGCCGCTAAAGGCCTAGAAGCTCGAACTTAAATAGAATTTGAGGCTCCTAGCCTCCATCGAGCAGCTCTATCAACCCGCCAAGCAACATTTCCCTTCCGCGCTGCACCATGAGATATGCAGGAAGCGGCATTGACTTAGCTTCCCTAAGCGGGATTCTCCAGATGACGCGCGAGAAGTAGCATCTGAGTTTTTTTGGCAAGGTTGTCGGCGCACATGAGAAACAAGTGTCTTGTGTGGCGCAACGTGAGATTCACTGCCCAGTGCCCGGATGCAGTATTTCGCAGCGCATTTTGTCCGACGTAGTTTCTGCATTCCAGCTGTTTCTGTTATTCTGCTACTGAGCTCATAATGAGGCGTCAGTCCGCGCATATGTACGAATGTGTATGTGCCCCTTCTGTGAAACAATGTAGCGGCTCGCCAGCAAATGAAGGAGACGAGGTGCGGAGCCAATTTTGGCGCCTGACCGGTCTGATGCAAAATTGTTCTCGATGATAGCTTTAGGTGCGTGTGTCGAACGTAACGCACATTAGGCATGACTGTCTTTCTAGGTCCCGTTGGCGACTGGTCGGCGACCTGTAGCACGTGCCTTTGAAGATGAGGATTTCGAGTAATCGCTGAAATAACATCTGAGCTAAAATAAAATAGGAAGTATCCTACGGCACAATCCGTAGACAGCTGTATGGGATGCGTTGAAGGAAGATGAAAGCTAGTTTTCATAGTTTAGGTTGTCAACGTACGCCCATCTCAGCACGCTATATATGAGCGCACTATATGCGACTCCACTAGAGCGCTTGCCTTGGCAAGAAGACACCGGCTGCTGCCAAAATCGCTCCCATGGCACCAGTTCGCAACGAAATTATGTTTAGGTGGGGTTCAGTTTTTTATTACCCTCAGAATATTGCTGAGGCACTGCCTGTTTTTTCTAAGAAACCCCTTAACACTTTAAATGTGCATGATTTGGATACGGTGCACTCGTATGATACTTTGAGACTCGCCCATAGACGTCTCGAAAGTCGTCATTTCCTGGGAAGCCCGGAGTGTTAGAGACAAGAGAAAAGCAGTTTCATCACGGGCAGATTAAAAATGTTCGCTAGTATAAATGCTCTCTGTGTGCGGAAGATATTATCCTAGCGTGCATCATGAGTCTGCGGTTTTAAGTCGTGGTGTGGAATTTTGTCAGCTCCTCGCGGCAAGCTGATATGTGACATTGAAATCGGACGCATTCTATTGCAGTTTGACTGACGGCGAAACTGCTATGTTTAGTCTATTACTTATCATCATATTCTGGAATACATACAGCTGGAGGTGAGAAGTGCATCACTGCGGAAGAGAACGCAGTTGATTTGAAGTCAAAATGCTGCTGACCAATGCACCTGACGCAAACGATGCTATTCCATAAGCCCGAAAAAGCTTTGGTGACCAAATGTACACAAAATATTCGTTATTTTGAACAACGTGCTCCAGACATAATGAACCCTTCTTCCTCGCGTGCATGCTGACATATATGCATTGCATTCAAATGTGGATTGGCGCCCGACACTTCCGTGCGAGTAGTGAACCCCGCTATGACAATGCGTTTGTATGATACAGAGTAGTAGGGGAGAGTAGGGAAGCTGCATAAACTTTTACTATCAACGCTTTCCTACTTTAAAGGGGAGTGTTCCACATTTGCATGGGATTTTGGACTGAAATAGTCATCTTGCAGATCATTTGGTGCAGTTCACAGCCCTGTCCTTCTTAAAACTTCAGCCCCTCTACTTTCTGAGTTACATGCCTACGAAGACGTGCGGCCTATTTCGGTAAGACCATTCCAGGGTCATCCAGGCATCCATGACGTCAAAAAATGTCATTCAAATTTTGTTATTCCCTAAGTCATGCGGCGATCAGGGTCAATAAAGATATAATTGTTGAGGCGTTCGCATCTGACGTTTGTGAGCACGATTTCTGGATATAACGGACGTCAATTGACCCTCAGTAAATGTTGTGCAAGGCACGATGGAGTAATCAAACAATCACGTACTGAGGATTATATCTACGAAACAAAGAAACTGTGTTGCGTAGGGCGGTCTTCTCCATTTGAAAGTATATCAATAGTTATAAGTAGGATTATTTCATCACATCTGAGGCTTTTTCAATATCTAAGAATGTCGAACACTGCCTTTAACTAATAAGGATGGTATTAAGATGCGTACGTCTGCAGATAGCTATAACTTTCAGGCTACGTGAAGCAATACAATTTTGTAGAGCGCGACTTCGTTCTTTTGATAATTGACCCTTGAATAAAACCCTTTCGAATGAAACAACCTGGCCCAGGTCTGGGTAAGTTGCATCACGTGGTGGGGGAAGCTGTATTGCATTGTATAGAAAAGGTTACATCGAAAGGAGGCTGTATAGGTTACGATACGTCCATAAATGATGCTCTCTGCTGCTGTTTCGTCATTCCTCATGATTACGACATGGTGGATGTTCACCCTTTCCAATCGGTCAGCGTTTGCTTTACAAATATGGCCACCCCGGTTTTGGTTGGTCAGGTAGGAATCATGGATCTCTATGTGTAGTGCAAATGCTGAATTGTTGCCTGCATCACAATAAATCATGGCAGTCATGTAGGGCGATCATTACCAGTAAAGCAGTGGGTGATGTCATTGTCGGTGCATGTTATAACTCATCCATCATGTCCCTTGTATAGATGATACAACATGCACCCCCCGGCATCTGGGAAGAGTGTTCTCGCAACCCCTAAATCCCTGACCAGTGGGCTTCAAACATTTCAAAGCATATGCGGCACACGCACTTCTCATCATTCAGTCGGGCATACAGGTAAGTCTGGGGATAAGACCTTAAGCACACATCTCCACCGATCGCTAGATATCCCAACGATATTCAATAACCATGTTTGTCGCGCTCACACCGAGTTTCGTGCATGTATTCTGCCGGGAGAAGACTTAGCGATACAGGAGGCTGCCGTGCGTCAGTCGAGTGACTTAAGACCGACATCTGTCGCATAAATTTAGAGTAAATCGCCCGGATACGATTTGGACTGATGCAGCTCGACCCACGCTCCACGACATGGGCCTTAACCTACGTATCGTGCATTGCCCGTCACATACGCCTGCCCACTCGCTGCGCTGTAATTTTGTTGAAACCTATTCGCAAAAAACGCGCAGCTATTTGTAGAGCGAGATACCACAACAATGCTTGCTTCATGCAGGCTTTTCATAGAAGGGGTTGGCATTTTGTTCAGTGCCCACCAAAAAGCAACTGTATTCGACTTTGTCGCGGTAGGGAACTTGTGTTGCTAAATGCAGCCAGTTTCGATACCATATTTTGCTATAAATACATGTGCCTGATTCGCAGGCACTTGCGAAAATTACGCATTCCCAAAGGCCGTCAAATGGTGCCAAAGCGCTTTCCCGAAGTTATTCGCGACACGTTTTTTTACGCCAACCCCGTTTTGCATTCAACCCCGCCTAGTTCTACACGTACAACAGCTGACAGCTCAATGAGTGCCATCCGGGAGAGGATGACGACCGGGACTGCAGCGCTGATTTGCACGCCAGCTTGACTGCAAGCCTGCCTGGTGTGCATACGGCTGGTATGGCTTCACACGCCAGTAGTCCCATCCTTACTGCGCTGGAAATAATCACACTCAGATAGCTGGATGACGGTTGCCACCATCAGACCATATATTACATGGTCATATAGCAGTGAATTCAGTGCGCTATTCTTGATCATCTGCGCACAATGTGAATAACTGTAGCCCAGGTGTTAGGCGTCATTTTAACACGCGCTCGGGTAGGGGGTCAAATCGACCCTCCTTCGAAGATTTTCCGGAACGGTTTCCGAACGGCGGGAAGTAGCCGCGCCAAATTTTGCATAGCTGTAGACAATTGAAAAGCGAATCGTCTGGCATAAAACATTTAAATGTACCTTGGAAGGTAGCTGACCTATGACAGGCAAAATTCAGGACAATATTTCAAAAAAGGCACTTTCTAGGGAATCGTTCAAACTCATTCAACAACGGAGTGTTAGACGAAGCCATACATCTCTGAGATACTTGCTAAGACAGCACAACAATTGAATGACCAAATTGCATTGACCTAGGGTCATGTATGAAAGTCAGGTCAAGGTCTAAACCAGCACAGGAACCCCATTAAGCGTCTTCTATGGGCTTCTTTAAGGTCAGAATAGGTCACTGACCTAAAATGACCCAGGTCAACATTTGCGTTAGGAACATATGGCCTTGCGCAATCTTTGTCGCTTATTCAAATGCAAAACTCAAAGCAGTCTCATATGATTCGGTCACCATGACTTTTAAAAGGCCAAACAAGGTAACTGACTGAGTGAGCATGTGACCATCTGCTTACAACAGTTATCTACGTTCTAGGGGCACTTTGGAGACCAACTTGGAGTTTGACATTGTTTGACCTTATTTGACCCGAAGGTCATAACCTAGAAACCTTAAACTTTGACGTAAGTGAGTTCACGTACAGGTCAGCACATCCGATGAATTTGGTGTCCCCAGCTCTCTCAGTTAGTGAGATCTCAGTTGGGGTCAAATTGACCCCCAGCCGAGTTAATGTTAACCTGGTCGCGTGCTATCAATATTATTATTATTAGTAGAAGAAGTAGTAGCATCAGTATTAGTACATTAGCCGCATAGTAAATCACTCATTTGAAAGTATCAAAAGGGATACACGCACTTCATATCATTGCAAGTTTGTTAGCCTTGTTTATAGCCCCAGCTGCATGCATGTTTAAATACTTTAAGCTACCTCTGTGCGGTCCGCTGAGTTGAACCGTTATATCTTAGCTATAAGATAGTTGTATAAGAGTGTTGTTTGAGAACTCCGCGCAGGTGCATTCAATGAGCCAGTTGTGTGCTTCCTCTGGTTTTCTTATTGCTGTTGTCTCTTTATCATTCTCACTAAAAAGTAACTCGCCGATGTTTGGTATCTATTGGTTGGCCTGATGTTTCGGAATTACATATTTCATTTTCGGAGGTACACATATGCAATATACAAGCGACGAACATCTGAGAACATGCTCCAGCTTGGTATAACTAGCTGGGTATAACATTAGGTATAACAAAGCTAAGTTTCATCATCAAACTGTACAGAATCTCAATTCGTGGTGGAAATTGTTGTGAGCATGAGAATTCAGGGGGCAAAACATGTACCGAATGGAAAGATATACCATCTACACTAATGGCAGCAACCGTCCGTAAGTAAAGTGAATAATGACCGGGGGGTTGGTTGGTTTGTTCAGCTCCGGTGACGCTGTTTGATCGTGACCGCCTCCAGAACATCAAGCTTCCACCCGTTTGATGATCTATGATGCTGGTGTTTCTGAGGATGTCGTCTCGGGTTTTGTGCCGGCCTTGTTCTTTTCTCGTGCGCTCTTTTGGCGCACCGTCAGGTAAATACATCGTCGACCGCCTTGGACGTGTGGTGACAGTGACACCAACCTAGTTTGATTGCTTTAGCAGTCTACAACTTCATGTGCCACAGCGAAGATGGCAAGCCTACGTTGGCTCATTTCAAGAGTCAGATGTGACCGTGAGGCTATTTTTCATGATGAGTTGGGTGGCCTCTCTATTTTTATAGTGGATGGTGAGCGTTATCTTGCCGCCCTGGCTGGCTGGCTTGACGTTGTCAGCTACTATGTCGTTCAGGATACGCTCGCATGTCCTATGACTCTGAGACGGTTGCTTCTGACAGCGATTATTGATTTGATTCGATCGATGTTTGATGGCATCAGTTTTTGTCTGATATCGTGACATAGAGCTGCTGATCTTATGATCGATGGCACTGTTGAAGAAGCCGTCATTAAGAAGGACTTGTTTGATGCGATGCAGTTTAGAGTGTGGTTGCGTCCAATCAGAGCACAATTTGAAGGCTTTTCGGAGATTGGTGGTGCACCTTTCGTGCAGGAGATGACAAACTCTACCGACAAAAGAATGTAATGGCCATGAGGTATCCAATGGGAACACTTTCTGCAACGCCAGCATGTGCCATGTGGGAAACAAAGTCCTTCGAAATGCATCCCTCTGTCCCACACTTTACCCACGATATGTCCACGACATTTTTGTACTCGTCAGTGACAAAAGCGAACTGATTGAATTAAAGCAAAACAATGCGGCGGAACAAGTTTCAGTTCTCCGGTTCACCTACGAACTGAGGGTCACTAACTGCATCCCGAGTTTAAGCATAGACATCACTGTTGACCAAAAACGACTCGTGACAACAGTGCACAAACAGCCAGCGGATGCTGGACCATGCCTCAGTGCCACAAGCGAGTGCCAAATAGTTGCAAAACCAGTGCAGTGCTCTCCTACCTCCGAAGATCCTTCAAACTCTGCCCTGATTAGACGCAACTACACGGTGAACTGCATCGCATCAAACGAGTCTTTCTAAATGATGGCTACTCCAACAGTGCCATCGACCATGAGATCAGCAGCTCTATGTCACGATATCAGACAAAAACGAATGTCATCAAACATCAACCAAATTAAATCAGTAATTTCTGTTAGAAGCAAGTGTCTCAGAGTCATAGGACATACGAGCGTATCCTGAACGACATAGTAGCTGACAACGCCAAGCCAGTCAGCTAGGGCGGCAAGATAACGCTCACCATCCACTATAAAAATAGAGAGGCCACCCAACTCATCATGAAAAATAGCCTCACGGTCACATCTGACTCTTGAAACGAGCCAACGTAGCTTGCCATCTTCTCTGTGGCACATGAAGTTGTAGACTGCTAAAGCAATCAAACTAGGTTGGTGTCGCTGTCACCACACGTCCAAGGCGGTCGACGATGTATTTACCTGACGGTGTGCCAAAAGAGCGCACGAGAAAAGAACAAGACCGGCACAAAACCCGAGACGACATCCTCAGAAACACCAGCATCATAGATCATCAAACGGGTGGAAGCTTGATGTTCTGGAGGCGGTCACGATCAAAACAGCGTCACCGGAGCTGAACAAACCAACCAACCCCCCGGTCATTATTCACTTTACTTACGGACGGTTGCTGCCATTAGTGTAGATGGTATATCTTTCCACTCGGTACATGTTTTGCCCCCTGAATTCTCATGCTCACAAAAATGTTCACCACCTGTTTGAGATTCTGTACAGTTTGGCGATCAAGCTAACTTTGTCATACTTAGCTTTAATACCCAACTAGTTATACTAAACTGCAACATGCAATCATATGTTCGTCGCTTGTATGTTATGTGTGTGTGTGTATTTGAAAATGCAACATGTGATTCTGAAACGTTGGGCCAACCAATAGATGCTAAACATAGGCGAGTCACTTTTTAGTCTGAATGATAATCTTTTGGAATAAACAATCGTAATAAGAAAAGAAGAGGAAGTTCAGAAATAGCTTATTAAACGCACCTACGAAGAGGTCTTTAACAACACCTGTGTGGAATATATATATATATATATATATATATATATATATATACATATATATATATATATATATGTATATGTATATATATGTATATATATATATATATGTGTATATATATACATGCATAGCTTCTATCACTATGTACGTAGCTGCTTGCCACCATATAGCTATATATAGCTCGTCACCCTTGGAACAAATATATGCATTAAGCAAGCCTCTTGCGTTGGTGCATCTGCCTTCCAACCAGCGTTTCAAAGTTCGTTCATGAATGTTAGATGTTCTGCTTGCTTTTTCCTCTTCACTGTTCATGTTCATTGATTTTGATCACATTGTATCGCATGCAAGTTAACGCTTTGATGTGAAAACACAATTTTTACTTACGAAGCATGTATACGAGTAATAACAATGACTGAATTAACACGTGGGTATGACAAAGGCATTGTGACAAACAGTCAGAGGCATTTTACGTGATGTAAAAACGGGGCAAAGTTGCTGCTGAACTTAGTAATCTGACTCACAACAGGAACAACTACACGAATCAGACCCCATGTCTCCTGCTGGATGATTGTCCTTTCTTGCGTCTTCCACGTGCTCAACAAAGTCATCTTCATAAAAACGTACCGTTGGCTTATGTTCAGAACGCCCTGGAATGTAAACACGATTAATTAGGACTTGTACTCAATGGAGACATGAAATCTATGGCAGGTTATAGGTAATGTCAACTTGGTGGATATTTCTAGCTTAAATGTCATTCGATGTTCCCAAAAAACAGAGAGCCGATTGTTTCGCTCCACCCTGAATGCATATGGAGTTGCTTCAATTAGAATATAGATCAACGAACATTTGAACGATGATATTTCTCCCACGAAGGCGCTGCTTAGGTGATAGGCACCAGGGCAGCAGCTCTTATCCCCCCCACCCCACCCCCCACCCCCACCCCCACCTCAACCTTCCCTAATGTGCGCTAACGGATCGCGGGCATGCCCATGTGTATTAGCCGCTAGGACTATTACCATGCAACTTGTCGTGGACTGTCGGACTTTGTGTAATAAAAAATACGTCCAAAGCAACGAAGATATTGAACTTCGCTTGCCGTCTGGCAAAAGCATTAAACAGGAGTGCTGTGCTGCTATGCTGCTTGGATTGCATATCAGCTATCGGCACCAGCATCAGCAGAAGAAGAAACTAAAACACAGGGAATACCAAATGAAAATTCTTACTTCGTAGTATATCATCGATCAGCGTTTGTATAGACAGGATCATGAGGGTGACCGAAAGAAGTCGGTCAAATTCCTTCTCTTCAGACGACATCTCAATATTTGCATCCATATATCACAAATAACATGCACAAGTATTTATGTAAAAGGAGAAATATATGGCGGAGAGGATGTTTGCAACAGCTATGTAAAATACTCCAGTTATTGTAAACCATATACGTACTGAGAATTTACCAGACTGCTTCACTAGAAAGAAATATCCGATTGACCGATTTAAGCCAAGATCAACGACAAATATGAGTAGAAATTAAGCGACTGCACGTTGCATTTAAGGAAGCTGCTGCCACGGAGAATTTAGCTTTCATGTTGAGCTGGAAGTTCTTCTGGAAATTTGGTCAACATTCGACCTCTTCTATCGGGAGAGGTACGTTAAGTGCACTACAAGCCAGCATTGGTCATATCGATAACACAGCCTTGGCGTCTTGAGTTTATCAACAAAGCCAATGATTGGTTGATAATGTACTTTTGCCGGTGCCGTCCCGTTTATTGAAGTACGGTTCCTTTCAGAATAAGAACTATCGATTCACGTGGCCGAAAAACCGAGAGCTGCTGCATGCCTTTATCAAAACGAACATGAGTAGCAAGTTCAATGCATCCATTTCTCCTCTTTCATGCTTGTTTTTCAAGAAGTATGGCCAACAGTACGGACCTTAGCTCAGAACCTTGTCAAAATTATTTGTCATACTTGATTACCTGTCCTAATGCCTTATCTTTTGCAGCACTGTCCCTGGGCCCCCAGTTTTTTTCAGGATTACGAGTTTTAAGACTGAAAACGGCCGACCCTAACTCTGCTACGAAGTGCCGTTCAAACGGCGACCATGACTCATTCTAAATTTTCCTGTTACCTAAAAGATGCCCGACGACACATTCTAAACTTTCGTCTTCCTCCTTGGGCACAATCATATTCCTTGCTTATTCTTCTTGGCCGTTGAGAAGTTAGTAGCTGCACACCAACAATGACTTCCGGTCTAGTGAACTATAGATCTCTTATTTTGCCCATTCTGCGCTTAGCTATTTTCCATTTATTTGCCACGCACATGTAATATTATCACTTAATTGCTATGGCCTGCAGTGCGTAAACTATTGCTGTTCCCACCTATCGATTTATGTAATATACTTCACTTACTTTGGTGTATTGCTTCGGTACTTCTTTCGGGCATTCACCACAGTACACCTCGCGCATTTATGGTACTAAATCCTTGATGGCACTTACCCATTATGGCCATTACCTTCCAAGGAACCTTGCAGACCCGTGCGTTTGCTCACGAACACTTAGTAATGGATATTTTGATCGGTTTCTATCATGAATCTTATCGATGCAAGCTATATACATTAGCATCCATCACCAATAATTTGATGAGGTCTCTGTGTACAGTGATACCAAATTGTCTTTAAATTACATAATCAAACACGCATTGTAATGCTCTTAGATCACAAAATGCATCCCCTTTGTATGCATGCATACATGTACGCGTTTCCAACACGCATTTCCGTCCACGCATTACTTGTTCTGGGTTCAGGGCATCATCTGCATACACGCATAAACTGGTGCATCAGGTCACTTTAGGCCTCACAACACTCGGCTGGGTGCACGATGAGTCTTGTAAGAAACGTCTGCCGGCTTGCCCCCTGTGTATCTGCAGCAGACATGGTACAAGCATGTAAAGCGACGGCCGTATAGCAGCAGAAGTGTGCTGCGTCGAGAACGGTGAAAACCCATTGGTCGGCGGTTCACTAGCCCTTACAACCTTTTAAAAAACACAGACCTTTCTAAGCAGCCATGTGACAACTGTAGTAACGTTTATGGCCATGGTGTTTAGTAGATGCAAAACTGAGCAGTTCAGCCACACGTGGCAGGCACTGCCCGGCGGTTCAATCCGACGTGACAGACGCTGCCCGAAAGCTCTGTCCCGCGTTGCAGGTGCTGCCCGGTGCTTCAATACCACGTGACAAGGGCTGTCCGAAGACTCTGTCCCAGGTGATAGGTGCTTCGCGGCGATTTAATCCCTCGCGGTAGCAGCTGCTGGAAATTCTCACCCCAGGTGGACGGACGTCATGAAGTTGGTGGAATAGCACATGATGCAGATCAGGAGATCGAGGACATCAGCAATGAACCGGTACTGGGTGGAAAAGTTTCAGCGATGCCAAAAGTATTGACAGAGGATTTTCGAAATATTTCGATATGCTTAAGCTCCATGTTTCTTGCGGATTTGTTCGATCAGTATGGCTGCTAACATTGTTCATGGCTAATGCTATGCCTCCGTGAGCGACCGTGTCTCGGGACTGCAGCGTGCACGGACTGAAGAGTGTATCCATGCACCAATGCCAGGTTGGGTTCCTCTGCACATGTAATTTAGAGCAGCACGTTTTAAAACTTGCCCTGTTCTGACTCATTTGACTTGTTTGAATGAAACCAGGGTTGGGGATGGAAGATCAACTAATCGACGGGCACCTGCAGGGGAGTTGGTGACGTCTAGCGTTGTTGACGCCACCGGTGACTTCTGAAAACAGTGGTGGAGAAGCTGGGGCTCATCCAGGGCAGCTGGGGGTTTTCGAGGAGCTGGGCAACACCGCCATGTCAGATCTGATATGACATCGCCACCATCTTATGATCTACAAATGGGATATCTTGCGTTCACGATCGTCGGCCTAAAGGAGGAAGGAAAACATTTCGGAACGTGCGCACGCGCTGCACGCGGTTGGTTTTTATCTCAGCACAAGATGATCGACACAAAGCGTCTCATTTTATCACACTAAGTGAGCAACCACCTTTGGTCATTGCGATCACAAAGAAAACACAGTGTGTCAATGTTATTCCACGTATCCCTACAAAATGGCCGAACGACGTTCATGTCTCACGCGGCAAGGTCAACTATCAAAATCATGCCTGGTAAAAATACAAAATGAAGTGAAGTCCGTATCATTTTCGGCCCGATCGCTTCGATGTCCGTACAAAGGCGTGCCTCAACCAAACCTCACACAGGTGAGACACAGCTATCAAGTGAAACCTCATTCCATTCCTATTGCAACATAAAAATCACTAGGTATTCGTTTCCACTATTTGTCGGGCGTCACAGCTTCTTTCAAAGCCTTGCCATGCTTCACTGGCGGAAGCAGGGGCGCGCGCAATGGTGGCTTGACAACGCATGTTGTAGCGAGCACGCTCAACACCGGCCGCGAGGCAGCGATGGCCGCTGACTGATCTCAGGCGGAGGCTGCACCCTGAAGCAGCGTTGCTCTGCCAGAGCTGTCTCGAACGCAGCGCGCGCGCACAAAAGCAGATTTCTCGCAAGGGCAGGTGCCTCCGACTCCAGGTGGTGCACCTGCAGCATCGAGCGCAGCTGGAAGAGGTACTGGCCCATCATGAATGCGCCGTAGCGAGCAAGCTTGCGCGCCTTGTCGTGTAGTTCGGCGCGCGTGCACGCAACCCAACTGCTAAGCAGCCAGTGCATGAGCTGCCTCTCGCCGGGTCCCAGCTGGGGCGCCCAATGGTACGTACAATCGCGCAGGATCACGTCCACCCTGCGCTGGACGCACGTCACGAACTGGGCGAAGCTCTGCGATTCCACGAAGAAGCCGATCTCGACGTGGACGCGCACCTCGGCGGGGCTGGGGTAGCGGCACTGGCGGAGGCGCAGGTCGGCCAGCGGCGCGCCCAGCATGTACACGTCATGGTGCAGGCGGACCAGCGCGTGGCGGCCGACCGAGCCTTTCAGCACCGTCTCGGCTCCCAGGCTGCACAGAGGCCGGTGGCGGCTGTGGGTGCGCAATCCCGAGTACGTGGTGCCACGCTCGCCGAATACGATCACACCGTGCGAAAAGAACCACTCGGCCTGAAGGGACTCGTCGAAGACGTTGGACGAGTCGGGCGCGGCCAGCACACGGGGGTGGAAGATGGGGCGCTGTTGGCCGGCCTCGCGCGCCCGGCGGCACATGTCGCGCTGCTCCGAGAAGAAAAAGTGCTGGCGGCTGGCGAACGCTTCCATTGCGTCCTGCGTAATGTCACGGCAGTTGATCATGTCGCAGAGGAGGTCCACTTCCCATGGCTCTTCCATCGGGAACAGACGCGCCATGAAGCGAAATGGCGAACGCTGCGTGAACATGGCTTCCGGGATCAGGCTGAAGAGGGTGGCGCTGTTGATGATCAGGTGCATGCTCTGTGCCTTGTCGATGACGTGGTCCAGCACCTGGCGCACCTCTGCGTCGTGACATGTCACTTGACGCAGGTACTCGATGAAGAAAAGAAACTCGAATGCGTAGAGGTAGGCGTAAAAACAGGCGACCGAGTGGCCACGGTAGTACTGGCCATGCCTTATCAACTGCTTGGCGGTCGCTCGAGGGATGGTCGTTGGTGCCAGGAACAAGTCACCGACGACGTGTACGGGACGCCCGCCGGACCGTAGGAACTCCTCCACCGTCGTAGAGCCATACAGACTGTGGGGAGCTGCATGCATGCGCTCCACGTACAGGGCCGGGTGCAATCGGTGCATGACGCGGCCGATCGCACCGTCGGCCGTGTCGTCGTTGCGCGGGTTACCGGGGTCTGAACGAGCCAGCCTGAGCGCCGCGAACAGCTGCTGGCGCCGCTTGCGCTGGATGGGAGGCGGCCTCCAGCGCGGCGCGCCCGTGTCTGGCTCGACAGGGCAGACGGCGTCGCCGATGTCCGAGCTGCGCGGCCTCGTGCCGGCCTCCGTCTCGATAAGCAGGGCGATGTGCCTCGCGAGGAGGGCCGGTGACCCAGCCTCTGAGCGCGCCGGACTCTCCGGGCGGCGGGAGGTCGGCTCCGACTCGGCCCGCTCTTCGGCGGCCGCTGACGCCATCTCCCGCGCCTTCAGCAGGGACGGCTGCGCCGAGCGGGGAGATAACTCGTTCGTGCCGCTTTGATCCGGCGCCTTGACGCTGGTGAGCGGTACGGCTGCGACCTGCTGCTGGAAGCTGGGCACACGGCTGCGCAGTAGAACACTGTTGGGCTTCATCAGTCACGCATTCGTTGCTTCCTTGCTGTCCTTGACTGCATGCGCCCAACATAGATAATGTACTCGTCTCAGCAAGTGAATCCTTTCTTGTAGCATCATGCTTGCTTTCCATCTTTGCAAGGCAGGTAAAACCCGTTCCAGATTAGACCTGGAAAAGAAGAAATGCTTCAACGGGCGGCAGTCATAATTGCAATAAATGCCACAGGTGTACAATCGTGAACGCACGCTCCAAGAATGTAATGCGTGCATTTGGCTGTGTCACATTGAGGGATACGAGCAATGGGCCGTGGACAGCCCATATCGCACGCGCTCAGGTGGGAATTAATCTGCATACCCAAAGATTTTCAGAAAAGTTTCCGAACGGCGCGGCGTAGCCACGGCAAACTTTGTGCCACCTTAAGCAATGAAATAGGTAATATTTTGGTTTGAAAGATTACACGCATGCACCTTGCAAGGTCGCTGATCTATGCCAAGTCTAAGTCAAGTTACAGCTGTCTAGAGAACGCGTATGGATGCATGGAATCGTTAAATGTAATACGACAGCAGAATGTTAGACAAAGCCATAAATATTTGAAATGATTTATTGGTCAAGTAGGCATTTGAATTTAAGATGACGATTAAGTTCATTCATCTCGGTTTAGGTATGAAAATCAGATCTTGGTAAAAAATACAAGCTGTTTTTGTACTGGAAAGCCTACTTAGTGGGGACAGTTTTTACGCTCCTTTCCGAAGTTATTAATCGTAACAGACATCTTAGTCGGCTTCGTAAAGTCCAGCGGACGTCATTAACCTACCACCACCACGATAAACATGTGTTTAGAGGCAGTGCCTAGTCCTTGACGCTTGTTGAGAGTATAAAATCAAAACATGATCACAGATTTATAAAATCACAGATTTTTGCCGCCGTTACTTTCTTAGGGTCGAAGGTCATTGATCGGAAATGAACATCAGCGACCTTTTGCTTAGAAGAGATGTTCATATTCCAGATGTTGCATAAGGTCTGAGGGCACTTCAGACACCAATATAATGCTTGATCTTGTTTGGCCTTATTTAATCACAATACTTTTATAGCTTAGCCACGCCAAAGCTTTACACAGGTGAATTTACATACAGGACCCACCTGCCTTGTGAATTCAGTGCTTTTAGCTCTTTTAGTCTTTTTACATTTCAGAAGGGGCCAAATTGATCCTCACCCGAGCCCGTCCATCCAACCGAGCACCCGAGCGCGTGTTAATAAGTATAATTTGATGTGGAACTCAATATCACCTAGAAGTTACCGGCCGGGATTTCATGGAAATGTGGTTAAAAGATGAACGGAAGTATATCAATCTGTAAAAATCAACACCGGCTTTAAGTGGGATATCCCAAGATAAATTTGCAAGTGTCTTACACACTCATCCCCCGGATTCTGATAAAATTGCGTCATGATGTTATGATGTTGGAGTGGAGTTGTTATGAGCGTTGAGATCACCTGCGACATTTTTAGACACCTCAGACACACTGTTTCGGAGTTAAGGACTTTGGCAATTTCGAGTTGCGCGGTTACAAGGCTGCCTTCGGTGGCGGTTTTTTCCCCATTTGCTTGCAAGGCAAATGGGGAAAAAATGACCAGAAAACTTTTTCAAATATGTGTATGCAACTCTTGAAATCGTCATTACAAAATAAATATTGATCAGGGCAATATGAATTTTTGCAAGCCACGAAGACAAATTTTCCAACGTGTTAATGGTGTTTTCTCATTTGCATGTGAAGGAACGTAGTTTGGTCGCCAAAGGCCGAATACAAAAAAGGTGGTTATTCGCTTGGAAAGACATGGCCCATGTACCGACGCATTACGCGTGACGCAAGAATACGGGGCGCACGGCGCACCACCGTAGTCAGCTGCCCCTCCCCCTCCCTTCCCCCGTTTACTGTCGGGGCCGGGGTAATTTGCGCAATGGGGAGGCGAGTGCGTACTGTGAGGATGATGTCGTCTGTTGTTCATGTGGGGCGACTCAGCAGTCAGACAAACGCCCAGCGATCGGGCCTTGGGCTAGTGCCTGTTGTGCATCACGAGCGCGACGATGTACTGGCAGTGTTTTGCTGCAGTGAAACGCTCAAACCAGCCCAGCTGTGTCGATCCATGTGTGAAGCACAAAACGGAATCAAGGGGTTTGAGGGGGGTACGAAATAGCAGGGGCATTAAAACAGCCCAGGAGTGTTACATCCAACCCGTAACAGCTGATAACAACTCTCAGCAGATTTTGCCGTCGTCATGACGAAAGCGGTTGTTATGACGGTGGCGGTCGCGATGGCCGCGGTTGTCGCGGACTCGGAATCCACTCTGGGGCTACCAAGAAAGGAAGAGAAGCGATGTATTGTTGTTACAAAGCGTTCACAGTGTAATTTGGACTCGGCATTAATTAAGATGTAAAAACTTATCACGTCTTGATGGTGCTGCAGAGCTCAGTAATATTATACTAACTGGTCCTGAGGTTTCACCAGAGAATGTTTTGAAAACATGCCCCAAAGGTAGGACACTCCCTGTAAGCACCGCATCGAATTAACTAGTTAGTCGTGTTCAGCACCCGCGTATTTTCCAGATGTGTAAGTCTTAACACTTCTGTGGTGCAAACGCACACCAAACTTATTGAAGATCCTGGAGGTCATACTGGGCACGATAATACGGAGCCTCTTGCGGAACCGAAATGTGAGTTATTCATATCGCAGTCCCAGGGTCTTACAACCAATGAAGTGCGCAGAATTTCATTCGATTTTTTTTCCTTCTGGGCTGTCATCACCAGAACACGGAGCTGATGGCTGAATCTCTTGGACTGCGAGATGTTACATAGTGACATCAACTGAGTCACGCCGTGTGTGATGTTCAAAGGGAGCCTGCATGGTGCAGGAACGTGAGAACTGTTCGCGTTTAGGATGGTGTGTGATCGTTTTTGATTGCCGCAATTAATGTGCAAGCAGAGGACATTTGGGACTCGGTCAATGAAATCAAATTTGGCCAGTGGGTGAGCACGACAGCTGTCCTTTAACTGAACTTGTTCGATCAATCAATGAACGAGCGAGAACGAAATTTTGATCATTTTAGACTTTTCAGAAAACCATGCTTTCGTTGTCCAGCACGAAATGCATCAGCTTCACTGAGATGCATCGCAACGCACGCTGCATCTTTTTGCGGTTTATTGACCAAGACCTGGACAGATCATGCTTGAAGTTATTACGCGCTGCCAGTTGCGATGAAACATAACACAGTTACGGTCCATAATTTCGTCAGTAACTTTTACCGTAAGTGAAAAACCTTGATTCAAATATAGAAAAGTGTATTACTTTTCAGATAGATCAGCAGGACAGTACAAGAACAGGTTCAATTCTTTAAGCGTTTTGCTTTCATGAGGAGGACTTTGGTGTGAAGTGCCAGTGGCATTACGTTGCCATATCCAGCGGGAAGAACGCTTCCGACGGCGTTGGGGACCTTGGAAAGGACTGCTGTCAGTGCCAGCATGTCGCACCTTCATTCCTATCATATTCTCTCCGCTGAGAAGCTACGCCAGTTCTTTGAGGGCAAGGCTAATGTGCAAAAAACATGTTTCTTCGCGCAACAGGGAGAAGTCTTTGGGCAGAGGATGAGCTTATCATCATATTGGTTGTGGTCAAAACTGTCAAAGGCGCACGTAAGGCTCACAGAATAACCCCAGTGAGTGCTCCGACTAACATTGTTGTCCTTGAGTTAGCATCGGAAGTAGGGAGGGAAGCTGCGGTCGGTTGATTTCAACAGTTTTGGTAAGTTAGAGTGACCTAAACTAAGTCACGAGCGCATCGAGTGGACTTCCACATCTATGCGAGCTGTCGTGGTATTTAGCCTAGTGTTGTCTTACACTGCATTCATTTTCCACCGCCTATGCGGAGACGCGTGGTAGATACTGCGCCGGCAGGCAACAGCGGGTGGTGCAAATGAAGTGCAACCCCTTATTGTGACATTGTTTCCAAATCTTTCCAAGCCGATAACCACCTTTTTGGATTATGGGGCTCAAACTACGTTCTTTCACATGTAAATGACAAAAGGCTCAAGATCGAGTTGGGAAGTGATGCTGCTTGCGTTACAAATGCTCATATTGTCACAAACAATATTTCTTGTGCAACGACGATTCCAACCACGAAACACAGCAATCTGGAAGGTTTTTGAATCATTTTGACATGTAGGTCTGTTACATTTGTTCATCGTAGTGCAAAATCTCCGCCGAACGGAGCCCTTCAATCAGACGACACGGAAATGCTGGAGGCTATTACTCCAAAACCACTGAACTGAGAGGTTTGAAAATGTCACAGACGTCTTCGGCGCCGCTAACAGCCCCTGTGACTAATTTGTATCAAAATTCGTGAAATGAGGATGTTATCCGGGAAATAAGGGTGTAAAGTGGACCATTTGACCCGCCGCTTTGTCGTGGAATGCCCCAGCTATCGGGTCATATGGATCTACGTGTCATTTGACAACTCATATGAGAGATTGCGGTATTTCCATACGCGGTAGCACAAGTACTGAAGAAGATTCTGGGCCTTAAAGATCCGAAATCTCCCGGCAGATTTCGGGGATACAGAGCTCCCAGCTATTTTACCTTGAACGTGACCTCGAAGCTTGCTCCTGAGAGGGCGGGGCTTTTACGGACGCTAGTTAACGCGCTGAAAATTCTAAGGTTTAAAAATCACAAATGAACAGTCGGGCTTTAGGGGACATGGAGTGTCCTGTCATTGGACTTAGAATTTGACATCGCAGCTATATCTTAAGAGGTTAGGACTTTTCGACGGACGCAATAGTTTATGCGCTGAAGATCCTAATGCTAACAAATTTGAGGTGGGCTCGTCAGCAATTGGCCATCTTCCTGGATTCACATGCGTTTTGATTCCAGCAGGTGGTTTTCAATCACTTTGTAGTAATTTGGCGAAACTTTGAATCTGGTGCGCGCGTTTTGGGAGATGAATGCGCGTTAGTGTTGCTTTCCGTAAGACAGTGTTGTCTATGAGATGAAGAAAGAAAAAGTGCAAAAGTGGCGGCATTCTAACTGTTTTGGGCCTGCGCGAATGAAAAGCTTTTTGGAATCACAGTTTTTGGCACGTTGTTGGCAAACATAAAATCGGAAGACTACTTTAAAAGACTCAATCCTATATGAGCATATGAGCCAGACTTGAGTATAACACAATGACTGAGGTTTGGGCGACCAGCCGAACAGCTTTGAAAACTATAAGATATTAAGACCAAAGTATCTCTTGCTTTTATCACACTTTCATTTTGCTCGATGAAAATAGCAACACGTGGCGTCGTTGGAATGGGGCGTAGAAATGCATTGCCATTCTGTTCGCATCAGAAAACAAAGTGCTCACAGCGCGTTGTAAATTGTCTGACGACACGTTCCCTCCGAACACAGCAGTCAGCGAAGCATAGAACAGTATGAGGTTTACAGCACTGAATCTATTACCTTGCTCTCCATCAAGTTGCCAGAGCAGCTGAGCCATAGCTGGCACGAATCGTTATGTCTCTGCCTGGCACTCCGAAGCATCTCCATGCCGATCACTCACCGTCAGGCGGCTGGCCCCGGCACGGTATTTACAGGGTTTGGACGCAGATGATGCATAAAAATAGTCTAAAATGCGCTGCAGCCGTGGCCACCCGCTACCGCCCCCCAGGAGTGCCCGGCACTGAAGCCAGTCATGCGGCCGCCCCACACGACCCGACCTCCGCCCCCAGGGCACGTGACGTCACGGCTCCAGGTCACGGGGACGGGCGGCGGCAGTGGTGCAGCTTTTCACTCCGGAAGATGCCGCCGCGAACCCTAGGGCGTGAATTAGATATAAATGAAGGGTAAAAGTCGCATCCCCTTCTATCGTTAATCACAACGCTCACCTTATGCACAAAAGCATAGCTCAGCTCAGAAACCAGTGTTCATGGGTGGGATGCACTCAGTCGGAATAAAAATGATTGCTGATTTAATTGGCCCGATAATACATTTTTAAGATAGACGAGCTCCAAAGAAATATCGGAGCGTAAGAGCTAACCATCCAAGGTACGGAGACTTGATAGGGTTATACCAAAAGTTGGAAACATGTGGTAGCTGCCGATACAGACAACTAATTGAGCGCGACGAAGACGGATGCACCATTAGTTCCGCAATGCCTGGATAAGAAAGTCGAAAATCCCTAAACTACGTAGCTCTGGTTTTAACCTGGCTGAACTACGAAAATCGATCCGAATGGATCATTGGGGAATTATACCTTTGGACAGTTCTCCAATTTTCCTCATTTACTATTATTCTTTGGCGGTAATTGGAAAGTGAGATGGGTGAAGGAAGAATATTGCTATAGAAAATTGGGCAGAAATATTACAAATTCCTTGTTGGTGCACGCAATCTACAAGACTTCAACGTCTGCCATACCGAATTCTGCACCGATACCTACCTACTAGGCGTTGGTACGTTAGGAAAATAGCAGGGAGTCCAGTGTGCTTGTATTGTGGCAACAGATGCAATGTCTCAATTCTTGTACGATTGTCAATTAGTAAGGCAGTAATGGGCACATGTGTATCAGAAAATGAATAACAGATAAGGGAAATCGCATGGCAGTTGCCTTATTCGGGAGTATCGATGACCGCCACGCAGGCAACCTAATCACTATCTTGTTTAAGTAGTGAATCGTGACGTTAAAGATGGGTCATGATCATGATATGCAGAAGGTCATAGTGTGAAACGAAATTATCCGGCTCTAAAGGGGATTATAAGCCGTTACTTAGTGAGCGAATGGTTTATTGCCAACAAAAGTTACGGCATGGAAGAACTCAGTGCACAATGACATCATCTCGTACACTAGGAGGGCCGAATGAGACTATGACGTTAAGAACAAGAAAAGATGTAAGGAGGGCATCAGATCGACAAGGATGTGTGTTGCGTGAAAGAGTGAGGGCTGAATGTGTGGGGGAAGGGGATCATCTTGAGTTTTGAAACTGGTATATTGGGAGACGGATGTGGCGGGGAGCATGGCATGTATATGCTGTGATGATGTGTGTAATGATGATGTATGTGATTTGATGATGACACGTGATAGCGGTCATGTGTCTTACGGTGTTGACTTGGTATTTTTCAATAAAAGATGCAAGCGTTATGATGTTGATATCAATTAATGGAAAAGAAGTGACTAATGACATGCTTAGAACCACTCACCGACAAACCCTGTCAGACATCAGATGTGCCTAGGAGTAGGGATGAAAAACCTTCTGATTTACCGGATATGATCGGTGACAAAAACACACTTTTTTGCTAGCCGATTGGTAACGAAATTGCGGAAATGCAAACAAATCACAACAGACCAGACCATATTACTACAGATCTTTTCGGCTGGACGAATCTCAAAGCTTAGTACTGGTCTGTACTCGCTAACGCTGGCAACGTGAACAGGTGCAGTGCACGTGTCGGCTGACGTTTCGCTGTATGAGCAAGTTGAGCCATTAGATGTTGCCAAATATAGTAGCTTTAATGAGGACAGCTTTAACCAGGCGACAAGAAAACGTTACAAGCTATATCATATTAGTGCTGAAGTCACAAATCCTTGGTCGCACAGTTTTTTTTCTAATGCCTCTCAGATCAGTGCTTTTTACAGATTGTTTCTCATAAGTGATCAGTTTGATATGCGGCGATTTAAAATGTGTTATTTGAGACAGACGGGTTCGAATGCTCGCCACGCGGCAATGAATAAGGTTCAGTGTAAGGCTGTGAGCTGCCGTTGGTTGCGTTCATATCGTGAGAGGCTGACTTACTTGAAAAACGTAGCTAATAGTTATTTAAGGTGCTGTGCGGATTTTCTAAGGATCTACCACGGATATCATTTCTGTGAATTGCGTTAAAAAGCCCTGCCGATCTAGGATTGTTGTTTGTGGATATCTGAGCTGTAGATTCAGAGATACATGGAGGACGTTGGAGCGACAGATGTCAAAGATTCATCCCAGGCCTCCTGCTGCTGAGAGGAGACCCGGCTTTGACGTAAGAGGCCGAGCATCGCTGGTGTAGACCTCTCACATTGCCTACTGCACCTCAGACTCAGCGCACCGATCGGTGGACAGACGTGAAATAAAACGCTTTTAGTTTTAGCTAAAACTTTTAAAACGCTTTTGTTTTTATTGATCATATTACGTTTTTGATCTAAATGAAGGTGTTATAGGTGTTCAAAAATGTCGTTTGCACCTGCTGTTACCAATATTGTATGTGTTTCGCTCTACATTATCATGTACGAGTTCGGCACCGGCAAAAATTGTGCCAAAATAATGAAGGTCGTCAACCTTTTCAGCTGATTGTATGATAGCGCCGCGAAAACCAAAGTGATATTATTTCAGGTGCTTGTAGAACCATATTACCGGCAAATACAGGCCCACAGGGATGCAGTTTTGCAAAATGCGTGGTGGTGGGAAATGAAAGGGGAAATGCGGGGGCGGGGTGTTGGAAGAAAATATGTCTGAGCCTGCCCCCGAGATACATTTAAAAATTTTCCCCCAGATTTGCAGCAGGCAGCGGTGGTGTAGTTTCTCAAATTTTCTGCTGTTGCTATGACTTGCGAGCACGCATGTTCAAAACCATATTACATAGTTGTTTTTTATCAGTAACCAATTCTGATTGAACCTTGAACATTTTAAGGCGAACATGGACCAGCCATGTTGATACGAAGTTGGGACTCCATTTCAGGTACAATCTACGTTCAGTGATTTTTCAATATCTTTGAAAAATACAGAAAACATGGAACTGAAGAATATGTGACGATTATTGGACCACCTGCGGCGATCATGGATGTTTTTGCTTGTATGAGGGTTCCTGTGCTGACCCGGTCCCAACTACGTGGGTCAGAAAGCCTCCCGTGTTAGGAAGGGTAAGAATGCGATATGATATACCCTTCTAATGGCCTCCGGATCGACCAGGAGATCTCGCCCCATGCCGCCAGAATGTCAGCCAGAAGACAGTACGCGATGGGACGAGATGGGCCTTCAGCTCTTGACTAGAGCCAGTTATGTGCCCCTGGTGTTCTACTCAAGGGGCCCCTTGCCCGGAAGGAAATGAGGGGTCTTATTATTAAGTAGAGTGGGTGTCTCATTATAGTTGAATAGAGTGGGTCGAAGCGAATTTAAAAACTGAGCCAGGCCATCCCATGTTTGGCTGAGAACGGCCATTTTTTCAGAATGGATTAGTGAAAAAATATACCAAAAGGCTTAAACATGCCTGCCCACAACATCGAGAGCAAGGATAGTGATGGCTTAGGTTGCAGCATCCGCAAAACCGATTGGCGTCGGCCACTGTAAGTGCCATCGGACGGTGGGCGCTGTGTTCATCCGTCTTCTGGACAGATTCATAGTTACAGAAACACACAAAATAGAAATTTTGCCTTTACTCTTCCAGTTCCAACACCAGATTCCAGCGCCGCTTTTAGGTGTTTTAAGGGACAATCCGTTCCTATCATGGGCCTAAAAACTGCACACGTGAAATATGTGCCCAGACTGCCTTATAAATGTTTGATTTGATGTCCTGAAGTGTTTAAAGATACTTCTTTCAGAGCATCATCATTTTCGTCCACCAGCTGGCCACGGTTCAGGAGTGTCCTAGAATTGTTGACTTTGGGTGTAAAGCAACACCTGTGAGGAGTTTTTCACTTCTTTTTCCAATATTTGATATGAATTTTTTCACTCCCACATTTCGCATTTTAATCTTGTAGGCTGCTTGGCATGACTGATCTTTATATTTTGTGGGTGGGATGAAGGACTGCCTGTCAGCAAACCATGTGAAAAATGCTGACTTTTCGTGTGGAGGAGCAGAAACAACTTGCCCTTAAAAAGCCAGAAAGCTTCTCCTGTGGAACAACTAGTTTCCAGCCTCATCTGCTTTCATTACATGATTTGCAACCATATTTATTCATTTTCTGTCTAAATCCACTGAATTTTTAACAAGACAAATTACGATGCCACGAGGCATTTAATCAAACTATTTTGTTTCTTACTTTGACTATCTGCCTCAGATTTTTTGAAGCTGTCCCTCACGTCTGCTTCAACAAGATGTTGTCCATAGTTGCCGTAGTTTGCTGACTAGCAAAAGACTGTACCGTGGATATGCGGCGTGTTCTTTTAACACAAGAATGCTCTAAGCTGCATGACAATTACAATAAGAGGCATTGTTTTGGTTTGTTTTGGTTTACATATTGGCTTTGGCAAAAAGATGATCCTATGTAAAGTGTGAAGCCAACATTTCAAACTTTAACAAGCGCCCGGGTGACCGGCTAGATGCCCTTCGCTCAGGCGAGGGTCAATTTGAAACCCTCCCCTGAAATCTCGCGAACTAAGAAAGCTAGAGACGACAAATTTGCGGGACGTGTTGATCTGTGCGTAGTCAAACTTAAGTCAAAGTTTCATATCCCTAAGTCATGACCTTCGGGTCAAAAAAGGTCAAACAAGATCAAGTTTTAGGTTGGTGTCCAAAGTGCCCCAGAACCTAGATAACCGTTTCTAAGCAAAACGTCCCATGCTCGTTCAAGGTCAGTGACTTCGTTTGACCTTTTGTATGTCATGATGATCAAAATCACACAAGATTGCTTTGAGTTTTGCATTTGGCTAGGCGACAAAGATTACGCTAGGCAGTATGTTTCTAAAACAAAATGTTGACCTTTGACATTTTATGTCAATGACCTATTCTCTTCTCTAAACAGTCCATGGAAGATGCATAATGCAGTTCCTGTCATCAATAAATTCGAAATGAGCACCAGAAATGATCTCATACAGCAAGCCCTAGAGTAACAAAACAGGTTGGTTTTTAATCTTGGTGTGACCTTCATAGCTGACCTTAGGTCCTTAGGACCCTAGGTCGATTTAATTTGCTCATTCACTGTCGTGTTGCCTACGAAAGCATCTCAGAGGTTTATGGTTTCGTTTAGCACCCCGTTGTTGCATCAGATTGCAGGATTCCCTAGAAATTGCCTTCGCTGAAACCATGGCCTGACTTTGACCTGAAATAGGTCGGCATGAATGGCCAAACATGAATGGCCAAACCTTAATGAATGCCTTTGTTGCGGCTGAAATGGCAAGCAACAAAACTGGTTTTGTGGCCATCTATAAATTATGTTACGTTTGGAGGGTAGAGATTGCTTTTGGAGCACACTCGTCATTGACCTTGACGGAGGCTAGCTATGATAATCAGAATAAGTTGTCTGGAGTGATCTTAGGGGTTTTGACTTGTGTGCTGTCAACTATCCAATGTCAACAAGGTGACAAAAATAACTGAACCAAAACGCAGGCTGAGACCAGCCAAAAATAAGCTTGATCATGTTTTTATGACAAGTGCTGCTGTGAACGAATGGGTGGGGTGGGTTGAGATGATGTTCAGCATATGGGTTCCTATAAGTTAGGCTAAATTGGTGAATTGCATGACAAGTGGCGGTAGGAATTTTGCAGGAATCAGTGACTCACAAATTATGTTGTGATACAAAGAGGTTAGGCAGGATGAAATAAGGTAAAGCTTCTTTAGGTTAGGCTAAGTTTAGATAATTTCATGGAAATAAGCATTGCTATGCTGCAAGAAACAGTAATTTTCATTTCCTGGCCCCCTCTTAACCGAAGCCAGACGTATGACTGTGGTGTTTGATTTGGTGACCTGCTGATGTTGATGAGCTAAGGGCTTTTTGTTTGAACGCCCTATGCTTGTTGAATTTTTTGTTCTTGTTTTTGTTGTTGAATTCCTTTGCTTTTGTGTTGAAAAATCCTGTGGAAGGGAAGTGCAAAGCTCAGCATCAAAACACTGGTGTTACATAGCTTTTTATTCCTATTTCACTATCGCAAAATTGTTTTTCTTTAATGTATTATGCTTCACGTAATGACCTCGGATGCAAATAAATATTTTGTCATGTTTCTAATATTACATCCGTGACAACTTATAATGCATGTCTTTGCTTGCTAGAGCATCTTTTACGGAGTCATAAGTTCCAACTTTTGTAACTAGACTTCTTCGTTGTCGTACGGTCTTTTTGCGATGGAATTTTCCACTCCCATCCTAGTTAAAAAGTGATTCTAGCTCACTGCGTCTCAGCTGCTGGGTGGACGTTGCGCGGCCTACGAAGACTGCAACGCCTGACGTCGAGGTTTTTTCAAGATATGTGAGTTTGCATGCTCAGAATGACGTCAAACGACTTGCATTACTAACTGACTTTAGTGATTAAGGGTAATTATTTCATATGCGTCGTCATTTTTGTCTACCGGTAGGCCGCAGAGAAAAGTAAGCCAGAAGGCTAACGCTCCGCGGACTGAGGAGACTGCAACGCCTGGTGTCGAGGCTGCTAAGATTTGTGGGCACGCGTGTTAAAAAGCCACGTTACATAAAGTGTGTCAATAATCGATTCTGACTGAATGCCAGACATTTACAGGCAAACATGGCTTGGCCACGCTGGTACACATTGTTGAACACCCTATCTACAATCAAATTTCATCTTAAAATGTTGATCAAACACATCGAACTACAATCTGCCTTCGCGAATTCTTAATGTTCTTGATGTCTGTAGAAACCAGATAAATCATTCTGACAACTGTTCTGAATTCTATCGGTTTACGTAGTCTGCTAAACCATTGTAAATGAAGGACATCGTTGATTTATTCCATGCAGTCGTACAACGCCTCATTTCTGCAGTTTATTGACTTTAAAATACAACAAAAAATTGATATCACGGTAGCTTCCGGTTTTCATTCTTGTTACATGGAAAAAATAACAATGAAATGAAGAAAACCGTATTTCATGTTAACAAGCAAGTTATATCCGGGGATTTTTGGGGTAGGGTTACCATAAGAGGGGCTTTTGTCAACCCTGTCTTCCCTTAGCAATGCTCTAGCTACGCCCTTTTTACACCCAAAGGCGGATCAAGTCGTCCACGTTGAATGATGGGCAATTAAATGTCTGCCGACCCAATTCATACGTCAGGCAGACAGCTTACCGAATACTTTTTTGTGGGATGGTGTGGTGTAAGGGAAGATAATTCGGAAAAAGATGCTATTGCAGGTGTCCAGCATATTTTTTATACACCAGTTAGTAGTGATGCTGATCCAGAAATATGCAACAAAGCAGACATACGACCAGTTTGCAGTCAGTTATGCGGGAGACAGCCGAGCCAGGGCGGTGGCCGCCGACGGCGGACGGGAGCAGGGCCCAAATGAGGAATGCATGACAGAAAGGCCTTCATTCTGTGGCTTAGTTTTTGAGTGGGGAATCTCCAGCTCTGTGGGTTTTGTTACATTGCTTTTGGCAGTTTCAAGCTTTGGAATTTTTCGCCGAAAATGCTACGACAAGCCTTATTTCTTGAAAAGCAGCCAACGAAATGAAGGTTCGTGAAAAAATATGTGGAACTGTAAGTCAACGTTTCATTTTCAAAGTTATCACTAGCCTATGTCCAGGCCGTATCTTGGTATCTACCCTGTGGAGGCAGATACCTCCTCAGTGACCCAAGATACCGCTTGTAGAATTTCGTGTCCCTGGGAAAGACAATGTTGAAATGGACGAATAATCTTGGGAAGCTGGATAGCCTTATTTGCCGAACGACACCGGTTAGTCGATAGGCAAGATTGTGCACTACTGGGAAGCAGTTATAGGCGCATATCTAGCATAGCGGTCATCACATCTGAATAAAGAGCGATAACAACCTCATCTCTACCCCTCTCCCCCCCCCCCGTCCGGTCGTTGGGCTTGCTTTCCAGAAAAAGAACCTGACCTACGCTGTAAGCTTGGTCTCCCACTTTTTGAAACTTTCCTACGCCTGTGGCTCCAGACAACAATACAGACGGTTCCAAATTTTGTCGGTGACTGAAAAGACACTTTTTCACTGTATCGTGATGTTACTGGCTTGCGCCTGAGTCCGCCCCTGCTCGCGCCGCTAGTGTTGCTGTGCCTTGGTACGCCGCTGCCTCGACCGGCGGTGTACTGCCTGAGGCGCCGCCCGCCGGGGTCGGCGCCGTCTGCTCGCCTCGCGTGTAAAGATAGTTACCGTCTCGCAGCGCTCGTGTCTGGTCTGAATGACCGTGGTATGACTGAAGGGAGCGCGAGCAGATAGAACACGTAAGACTTGAATAGTCACCCCTGCGAAGGAGGTCTGGCGTGAAATATGCGAAGACCACCGACAAATCTAATAAGTGTCGCTTGTCCCAGAAACACAAATAACAATAAAATCCGATATATAATTTACGTTTGAACTCCACCTGTGATTCCTGGGCGGACATTCAGCAGAGAAGCGCTGCCGTGGGGCTCGAGATCGTCTGTGACGTCAGTGATATGACGATCGTGAGGTGCCGATGGCGGCCGGCTCCGGCGGCGAGGAAGCGGGGAGGCTGCTGGCTCATCACGGGACAAAGGGTCACATACTTTCGTGAGAACAGACGTGAGCACGAATACACAAGGCTCCATGATCAAGCTGACTGCTGAGAATTGGTGCAGGCAGCGGCCAAGTTCTGGTGTGAGAACGGGCTTACAGAGCTCACCAGCACGCGAGGAGCGTGAGCAGTTTGCTGCCATGTTAATTTAGAAATGTTTATCGTCCATGCAGTCACGCTCGTGTGTGTATTTAGTTCCGTAGCGCTGGCGGTGGTTGTCCGCTTTAATTGGTAGTGGTTTGGTCACGATGGTTTGATAGGCTGTGAGCCACCGATCCCCCCCCCCCCCCACCCGTGCCGCGCCATGACGTTGAAGTCTAGTCACTGTTCGTTATTGATATTGTCATCTTTTTTGACACATCATGGTCTCGACTCGTAGCCCAGACGTCGGCCAGCTGCGCTGGCCCGTGGCGCCTGCTGTGGTAAAAAACGCCGACATCGGCAGGAGTAGACGGTGAGGAAATTAAAGAGGAGCTGGGGCGCGAGGGGTGAGAGTGACGGATATGGGGGGAGTATGGGCCGTAAAATCGATCGTGTCCCATGGTCCCATGATCCCGTGATCGTGTCCCATGGACGGGCGCTGCCGGATAGTGCGGACACCGACCTTGTCGTCCGAAACGCGTCGCATCAGAATGTCAACTATTAGTGGTTTATTTAACCGCCCTCGGGAAAGAGGTCGCTAAATATATGGCTCATTCACCGGCGATGTTTTGTTGTCCGCAGTCATGTGCCGCAATGGCGCTCGTTTTTTTCCTGCACCATATAAGCTGCGCTCTTCAGCGATGATGCGCTAGTGTCATGACCTATGACGAGAGGCGCTGAAATATGGGGCTGAGACTAATGCGACGGACCACATATAAAATATTACGTCATTCAGACCTTGATGATTGGCCTCTGGAGCATCATCAGCGCACAATCGAGTGTAATCGAATCGCCCATCACATCCACGATCCGATCCAGATCCAGATCTGACGTGCAGTGGAAACCAGATCTGATGCGATGCGGAAATCGTAAGTGACTGTCCAGTGCCCCTCAACACGTCTAGAAGGCCGGATTTCGGAGTGCAAGTCCAACTGCCGCTCGCATATGGACCATTTCCTGATCCTGATGCAAAGTGAGTATCTTGACACGCGGGCCAACACGAACGCGTTGCTGACAATACCCCTTCCACTTCCTTGGATCCACGATCTGCTATAACCGTTGAAGCTGGCTGGAGATATACCCAATTCAATTGCTGGTCGCAGTGACTAGCTCAATATCAGAGATTCGAATGGAATATGTTTCGGGCCATTGTCCTCTGGTGTGCCAGAAGTTATATACACAAGACTGAGATACAAGTTATGGTGTGCTAGGAGCCACATACACACGGCTGAGACACAAGACGAGGATGATAGCTCGAAACAATTCCTCTAATCGCAATGCTGGTGCTCTGTCTCAGTTGCTTCATCAAACCTCGTCAGGGGCTCTGCCAGCTTACTCATCAGAACAGAAGATGACAGAAGGCATCTGGGTTGCATGTTCATTATTGAGCCGCATTACATTTATGCTGGAGTTCGACCACGAATTCTTCTTCTTTGGCAGCAACATCAAAACTTTCATGATCTCTATCTCAAAGCAGTCACCATGCTTACCATGGTTCTGTGAGCTCGGCGGAGCCGGTGCGTATCTCGTGAGCTGGTGGCCGTCTGATCAGTGCATGTGGGTAGCAGGCTATGACTGAGCGGAGAGAAGACGCCATATTATCCGCTAAGCTTTCCGAGGTGTCAACGCAATGTCCACGATGAAACGTTAGTGGTGGTCCGTTCTCAGTCGCATAAGCGTGATGTACAAGATAAGACAGTTGTAATAGCCTCATTTTACGGAGAAAAACCAGGAGAAAAGAAATATAGATATGTTGATATTTGGGCAACATGCCTTTATTGAAACAATAGCAGAAGTGAATTCAAAATTGCCTGTCGATGATCCTGCTCGATGTGTTCCTGAAAAAACGGAATATCAAACAGGACCATCGACAAGCAATTTCAAATTTACTTGTCCTATTGTTTCGATAAAGGTATGTAGCGAAAATATCAACAAATCTACATCACCATTCTCCTGTTTTTTCTCCGAGGAATGAAGCTATTTCTACTGTCTTATCTATGTGAATGATGCTCCCTGGAAATACGCGTAACAGCTTACGAGATGTGCAAGATCTCTTATTTCTAGATTCCTCCCCTTTTCTTTAAAGGTGTTCCACACGTTTATAAGATTGTGAGCAGAAAGCCACCTTGCAGATCAGTGAGTGCAGTTCACAGCCCTGCCTTTTTTTAGACCTAAACCTCTGTAGTTTCCAAATTACAAGCCTGTGAAGATATCCAGACTATTTCGAGAAGACTTTCAAGATCACCCAGGCATCCATGACGCCATAACAACGCTATTCAAATCATGACATTCCGTAAACTAAGCGGTAATTAAGGCAAAATAAATGTAATTGTCAAGCGTTTATACAAGGTGTTCTTGAGCACGATTTCCAGACATAACAGCCGTCAGCTGGCTCTCAACCAATGTTTTGCAAGTTACGATGACGTAATCAAACAAGGAGGCATCGAGGAGCATGTTTACTGAACAGAGATATTGTGTTATCTAGAGCAGTCTTTTCCACTGATAAGTATATCAATAGTTGAAAGTGAGCTCAGGTCGTCATGTTTGACACTTTCTTTAATATCTTCTCATGTGGAATATTTCCTCCTACACGTGCCTGAAAATGAACTGGCTAGGTGTGCTCATTTCAAATTTCCTGATTACAGGGACGTCAACACACATCTTATGTGGACTTCATAAGGGTGATGGGAGGTCACTAGCCTCTGCGGCCCACAATATCCAAAAACAAGTTGGAATCTGCTGCAATCAAATGCAACATAGGCTTCACATGCATCGCCGTCACAACGTGCATGGCCTCGTCAATGCGCATGCGCATCGTCACAGCCAGTTCTCGTGTCATCTGACAAGTTGGCAAGCAAGGCATCTGATGCAGCTTGACATACCGAGGCTCAACTTGCACGAATGCCTCCAGCAGCAGCAGCAGATGTGTCACGGCCTCAGCATGGCGCAAGCATGTAAACGCCATCACCTGTCTTCTTCTGCCTATTTACACCTGATTATCTGTCAAAAAATGCATTTACCATCATGGTATAACCACATCGCGGTGCACAGGGCAGGTCGTAGCACATTAATCAAACTATGAAGAAACCACTTGCTAGCAAACCAAAGCTCTCTATAATATCCCCGTCTAGGTAAAAGTAAGGCTTCGGAAGTTCGAGAGGAAACCGGAGACCGTTGTCTTTGTGTTTTTTCGCTCCTTTTGCTTTCAGAAACTGTCTCAGGTCATGACGCCGCAACTATCCAAGACACACACACACACACACACACACACACACACACACACACACACACACACACACACACACACACACACACACACACACACACACACACACACACACACACACACACACACACACACACACACACACACACACACACACACACACACACACACACACACACACACACACACACACACACACACACACACACACACACACACACACACACACACACACACACACACACACACACACACACACACACACACACACACACACACACACACACACACACACACACACACACACACACACACACACACACACACACACACACACACACACACACACACACACACACACACACACACACACACCAGGAATGTAGTATCGGGATTAGTCCAAATCATAGAAGAAGTCCTTTTCTGACTATCAAGGAGTCCACAGAAGGTGTATAATGCGGTTCCTGTCATCAATAAATTCGAAATGAGAACCAGAAATTACCCCATACAGCAAGCACTCCAGTTATAAAAACAGGTTATTTTTTACCTTGGTCTAACCTTCATATCGGACCTCAGGTCAATGTAATTTGCTCATTCCATTGTTGTGTCGCCTAAGAAAGTTTCTCAGAGATGTATGACTTCGCCAAACGCACCGTTGTTGGATCAGATTGAACGATTCCCTAGAAACTGCATTCACTTAAACCATTGCCTGTTTTTAACCTGTCCTAGGTCAGTCACCTTACAAGGAACATCCAAATTTTTCTGTCAGACAATTTGCTATCTAATTGCCTATAGCTTTGTCAAATTTGGCGAGGCTACGCCGCGCCGTTCGGAAACCATTCCTGAAAACCTTCGGGGGTCAATTTAATCTCCACCCCCACCCGAGCGCGTGATGAGGGGTCCCGACCAATCCAAATCGCGGGTTCCAACCTTGTCTTTGATTGGGAAATGGGCTCCCACGGCTCAGATTGACACGGTGCCGTCTGTTTGTTGTTGGTGGTCTCTGACCAAAGTAGAGGCCCTCACCGTTCTATGATGTCCTCAAACGGTGCAAGAGACTCTCTGATATTTCTAGGCGCGCCCCTGCATATCGGGGTCTTTAGTGTGATCTGCAGCGAGCTTTTCGTGCATTCCAATCAGGCACTTGATCGAAGGCCCTTCTGCAGACCCCTCGAACACTGCCTTAGGCCAATTCTGAGCTCCTTGCCATACATAACCCTTGTTATGCAAAGTAGTCCCCAGATCGCTACAATGGCTCTTCACTGTCCCAGGGGCCCCAACCAATGTAAATTATGGGTACCGGTCTTTTCCCTGCCAAGAAAATGAGCCCTCAATCCTAAAACTGACGTTAGAGTAATCTGGTCGCCAATCCGTCCCGTGTCACAGTCGTTAAGCCTCGACCGCAGGGGTGTAGTTTTCCAAAATAGGCTGGGGAGGGGCTGAGCGGGGAAGCCCTAGCTTTAACTTCAATAAAAATAGGTATCTCCCCGATTTGACGCACTTTCCTCTCAACCTAGTGGGGGTTGATTCAAATTACGTAGGAAACTTCGGTACTGCTTTAATACGTTTCCCTCGCCCTGCCTCGGTGGAAGATGTTGCCGTTGAGCGTCATTATTTTGTGTTTGGTGTCGATCGTCGAAACCATATTTCGGTAATCGACGCAGGGTCGATGCTTTTTGGCTTCAGACGTTTTAAAACGCGGCTTTGGGAGTGAAGAGCATAAATTGATGTGCGCGACTATTAAAATGGCGCATATCAACTACTTACACATCAATCAACTCACACATCAACATGCATTGTTTACGTACGTCGCAACTAAGCTGCGACGGAAACATCCAGCTGATAGCCGCAAGACAGGTTGAAGACTGCATCGCACAAGTCGCGTTAGGCATGTTCGACACAGCTAGTGCTGTTTTGGTGGTCATTATCGAACGACTGCTGCTATCGGTTTAGTCGGCTGGTGTCGATCACCAAGTTTTCATAACTGTCCCATCGAACAATCACGTCGCATTGGAGATTGGCACATTTCAAAGGTTTGTTCTAACGTTGCCGGCTACAAATTTGTTCACGTTCCTGGATGCTAACATTTGACCGCTTTCGTTTCAATCTCCGATAAGACATTGTAGCGTACCGTTACAAAATAGCGCAACTTGCTGCCATCTGTGAGTGTTTAGATATAATTTGATAATGCCAACGCATTTACACAAAAGCACAAAACTATATCAGAGTCAACAAGGGATATTAATTATGCAATTAAGAATGTGTATCATGCAAAACAAGACAACATAATTGAGTAAACACGATACGAACGCGGAGCTTTCACAGTATGATTATCTCAGTCAGCTGGATTCAGCTGAGCATGACATCGCAGTTTTCATTTTCGTTGTCCTTTTGCCTGCGAAACAATAAATAGAAATCTTCTATGAAAATGACATAATTTCTATTTTCCATTTGTACTGTCCTGCGCGTACTTCGGTTCAAGGAGCTTGGGGTGGCATACTTACCTCTGGGGGGCAAATAGGACATCGGGGGGGGGGGGGGGGCAGTGGTCCAGTCAAAAGAATACAACTTGGCACCCGTGATGAGAAGCATTAAACTTGTATGGAAATGGCAGGTACGGCGTCCGCAGCAGGCAAAATTACCTTCGACAATTGCGCGTAAAAAATTCATCGGCGCATATCCGACTGCTGCTCTTAGGTTAAGGCACCCAGGTCAATAGGGACGAAACCTGGAAACGGGATAGGGAGCGCCCCGAATGATCGAGTGTGTCCGAGCAAGTTAGCATATCGGGCCCCCCGTCAACAGCGTGGGCCCTCCATTCAAATGGGAAACACCCAAGCTCCAATGCAAATAGCCACTGAACGATGGGACGTGCCCGAGCAGTTTATCAATAGGGGCCCGACAATAGCATAGAGTCCTCCATTTAAAGCAGGAGTACAAAGAACCCAATGCGGAGGCCCTCCGAAGGATGAAGTATACCCGAGCAGATTATCAGACGTCCCCCGGCAGGAGAAAAGGGCTCAAAATTCACAAACCAAGACCCAATATACAGGGCCCCCGAAAAATCGAGTTTGGCGGAGGAGGCGAACGGATGGGACCTCCTTCTAGTGCATAGGGCCCTCCATTCAAATATGAAATACCCAAGACACAACATTGAGGACCCCCGAAACAATCGAGTGTGCCCAAACAGGTTAAGACCCCGCAGCTAACACTAAGCGGTGGCCAGTAGGTGAACGAAAATGGTGCCGCATCTGAAAGAAGTGCCTTCAAACGCTTTAGACATTTAGAGATATTTCGAGCGTCTATTTCACCAGTGCGGTTTTTAGATTAGATGACGATAACGCATTGTCCTTTGCAGCATCGCGAAGTCGTGCTGGAATCTGGTCGTGGAACTGGAAGAGTGGGGTAAAATCTTTATTTTCTGTGTTGCTGTAACTGTTAATTTGTGCAAAGAACAATCTCAAAGTTGTAAAAAAGTGTCGCCCGGTGTAATTTTCTGAACCGCACGAATTCATTTTTTAAAAATCATTAAGAGGCGTTATTTTATAATCGCATTGTTGCGCGCTCGGTGCCCGCCCCGTGGCGTTGCTTGGAGTGGCCACGCCGCTCGGTTTCGCGAGTGCGTACCAAGCCATCGCTACCGTTGGTGCCCGAGATTACAGGCGTGTCATTGAGACCTTATGAAGCACTCAGCTGCTGGGCTATATGGCGTCGCCAGCCTCTCACCATGACGGGAAGGGCGCGCACCGTGGGGAATCGAACAATGTACCTGTGGTTTCCCAGACGTGCAGTGGGTAACGCAGGCGCTTTAACCACTGCACTAGCGACACCCGGCGCCCAGGCTCAAACCCTTTGATGGTGTTTGTTTCACTCGTCGATTCTGCAAAATCATGAACATTCCCAGGGAAACATGGAGGAGGGGGGGGGGGACCTTGTACGTTTTAAACTCATTTCTCCCCACTCCATTCAACACTAATGAGACCCTTTGTTTCTTTACGGTGAAGGGTCCCTCTGAAGAACAGCACTGCAGGCCGCATTATTACTCGCGGTCAAGGCTGCAGGGCGATGCTGTCCTACCGTGGTGTGTTTTCCGGCCGTTATTCTGGCGACACAGGGTGGTATTCCCTGGCCGATCCGGAGGCACAGAAGGATGATATCGGATGGGAACACATTGACACAATAAGGATGAAGAACACATTGAGCTGCTCCCTGATGAGGGGGGCCTTCTGACCCGCGCAGTTGACCCGGATCGACGCAGCGGCCGTCATTAACGCAACAACATTCCTGCTCGCCGTAGGTGGTCAAATAATTGACACACCGACTCCAGTTTGGCTGAACGGGCGCATACTGGAATGGCGTTGGAACGCCCATCGCTCGGTGCTGGGGGCCCTGATGGGCAAAGAACTCATGTTGTACATCAATGTGAGCACTCATTATCCCAGCTGTCAATTTATATCCTTTTGGGTGGACTACTGCCCCCCCCCCCTCCCCAAAGTCCAATCTGCCCGCTCCCCAAGGCGAGTTTACCCCCCCCCCCCCCTCCCCCCAATCTTCTGGAGCCCAAGTACATGTAGCAAGTTCTACTTACGAGCTTGGAATGATATCAGACTTGAAGATGATTTAAGAATTGTTTCACTGATAAACAGCCAAAGAAATCCGATGGCATGTACATTTTAGAGCCCCTTACTGAGTAAGTCACACTTTAAAGCTCCAGGTCGTATCGTCTTAACTTGAGTTTTGTTCCGTTTTTCCCGCATGATGCAGGCTTTTATTGCACAACTTATATCTCTCGCTAACTGCGGTCAGGTTTTGTACTCTTGCGAGAGTATTTAGGCATCACACGACGATATTTTAATGATACAGACCGCAGCATGCTGCGTCTCATCACGAGACGAAAACAAGCGTTGAAATACGTGCACCCAAAACGTAGCCAAGTTATCAGCCGTCTGCATTATGAGGAAGTTTTGAAATGTGTCGGCTTTCACTTCGACGTTAATATTTTATGAAACAGTTGCAAAAGCTGACGACACAGGCATCGTTTTGCATTCCTTTGAGCGGACCACGCCCCCCCCCCCTTCTCACCCCCCCCCCCCCTCCCCCGCCGTCCAATCTAGTTACCAATGGTGGGTTGTCCCATCCCCAACCTTCTGGAGCCTCTGCACAAGCAAAACATTACAAGTAAGAACTCAACAATTTGTGAATTTTAAAGGTTTCTGATGACTATTTCCTTCGACTGCAATGTCAGTTTCAATTGAATACAGCCGATGGAGCTCGGCAAACTGTGTATTGAAACATTTTTTACCACTTCAGCGTGAATATTCATTGATACAGTCACGAAAACCTGACTGTAAAAATCACCCGACAAAACCTTTAGCGGAAGTCGTCTGGCAATGCTGAGCAAAACAACACTAGGCGTTTCGAACATGTCCAACGTGAGTGCTGCAATGCAGCCTAAACTCCGCCTTCCCGCTATCTGCCGGGGTTTTTCGTGGCAGCTTTTAATAGTCGCGCACGTCAGCTTGCACAAGGTATTTTTGAACCACACGTGTCCAACAGTGGTTCACGCCTTAAGCCATATGACTTCGACCATACGTCGGTTTCTGACACCCAGTTTCGTCCATCGAGGCGCAACAACGTTATTATGATACCCGGCGCCAGCAATCTCACACCGAACCAGGGCTAGAAAACGTGTCTGAAAAGCTTCCTTTTCAGCTAGGTGAGACTTCCACCCCAAACTTTAAGAGTAAATCCAGTCAAATCCGGGCAAAAACATGTGTTAAACTCGTTTTAATGGCAGGCTTGGCTATTTTTCCGACCAGAGCTCCAAATCTGTTTCGCTAAAGTACTCTCCTGTGGCGGACACGTAATGGCCAAGACACGCGACGGATTCGCCACTAATAACTTCACCGTCCAGCCTATATCTCAAGTGGAAAGCGTCTGAATCAAGGGACATGTCTCTTGAACATGTATTGAACATCAACCACCCGCAGGTGGCTTAAAATCAGTGTAAGGCGATCGGCAACTTGCACTTCTCCGAGTGGCAGCAGCGAGATTTTCAAGGATGCTGACCGTGTTGAAGGGGGAGCCATCAAAACGTCCAGGATCGTGGCGTCCAGTGGTCATATCGTCCAGGATCGCAGCACCCAGCGTTTAAAACGTCCAGAATGCGTCCGATTCCGTGCAGATTGGAGGCGTTCATAGGTCCAAAGACAAACGTCTAGATTCGCAAAGTCCATAATCGTAAAACCCAGTGTTCAAAACGTTCAGTGTCCTATGGCAAACAAGCTAGTTTGGATTATTGCTGCTAGATAACATTACAAAAACATATTTGAGTCCTGCCGCTATTTCCCCCTTTTGTCAACAGATGGCAGAGTCAATCTGACATTCCACTGATGATTACGTGATGCGTACAGTCAAGCATGGTTACTATAGATTACCTAGACGCTGGCGGCCTTGTCCGGCCTGGGCGCGGCCACAGCCCCGGGGCTCACCGGACCGACTGGGCGCAGACGCGCCGGGCGGCGGCGCGGCCGGAGACATGGCGGGGCGGCGCGGGCTCAGCGGGGACCGCTGCGCCAACGAGATAAGCGGGCTCTCCCGCCCCGCCGCTGCTGCTGGGGCCCCAAATGCCGGGGTACACTCGGTTGCTCAGGGCCCTCCATATTGGTATCGGATTCTTCATATCGGGATCTTTCCACTTGCTTGGAGGACCCCGTGCTGTTGCTGGGGCCCCATATGAGGTAACACTCTGAGGTCCTCGATGCTCAGGGGTCCTCTTCTTTGACCTATGGCTCTTTCCCTTTTTGAGCTTACTTGCTGAGAATCCTTCAATTTCAGAGCTCCCTCTGTTTACCTGCCCGGGCACTCTTGATCACACAGGGGCGTTAATTCATGTACATTGATCTTCGGTTATTGCCTTTGTTCGGGGATCCTGTACTCCGGCTGGACCCTATATGTCAGCCTACCCGGGTGCTCCCGATCGTTCAGGGGTCCCACCACATTGGTGTAAGGTTCTTCTCGCCTATTATGAGGACCCTTCACCTGTTCACTGGACCCTCTTTGTTAGCCTGCCACGGAAGTTTCCATTGTTCTTATTGGTCTCGGGTTTTTCCAATTTATAGGAGGGCCTAGGCCGTTGACGGGAACCTAAATCTTGATCATTATTATTGGGCCTCTACTTTCTACCGACTGATGACTGAATTTGCGGCTACACCGATTACGCCGACGAATTCCTTGTTGTCATTGTCGAACATAATTTTACACGCCGCCGACGTCGTGCATTTTATTTCCGTTGTTTATTGAATTTGTGACGATTATTACGCCTGCACATTACTTCTTAATAGATTTAGAAGGATAGGTTATTCTGTATTCCTTCGCAACAGAAAAAGCAAAAGCCCTGTATTAGTCCTCAGCCATTAGTTGATCTCATCAACTACCCGGCTAACCGTGTAGAAGCTAGGAATCAAGCTTGTGCTTGATTTTGATGGCATTTAGCGGCCAATACAAGTGTGTGCTGCCATGTTTTCTGCAGAATGCTTGGCCCAAAAATGACAGGATCCACCATGATCCGACGAAAATGAGCAAGCTCCATGTATTTGCATACGAATCACGTCTGGTTTTCGACGGCTGTGCGCAGTAAGCTAAGTTCCTGTATACAAACCGCATAGCATAAGACATGATGATACATCAAGATGATGTCGCCCAGCAAGGACGGTTTTGTGTCTCCTTGCTCAAGGGTCCGATCCAGGATTTTATCAGGGTGGAAAGCGCAACATAGTTATTCCCCAGGAATTAATGGCTCTTTCAGAATAAAGGTTTAGAGCCCTTCCTGGTATTCTATAGAGTTGGGTACTTCATGAAAATAAAGGTTTATGCTGCTTGAAATGAAGGATTTGGATGCTTTCTGACCGCATGGGCCGAGGCAGGGTTTCTTCGAGGCCACGGCACAAACGTCGTGGTGCCCCTACGATTTGATGTCTCATAAAAATATAGGTTATGTGGTTCCGAAATGAAGGTATTGTTAGTCCCCTTTCGATGGTATTTGGTGCCTCTTCAGGGCATCCAAACCTCCTTTGGCCCAGGGGGAGAGGAATGACCCCATGGCCCTTTCCTCTCTGGACCCGCCCCTGCTTTGTGGTACCTCAGGGAGCGCGTGCCTCCAGAAAATAAAAGCTTAGATGCCCGGTAATAAAGTTTTTTGGTGCTCGCTCGTGGTACAGACAGATTGAGAACTTTGCAAGGATGAAAGGCATAGCTATTGTGACGTCCATGGATCTTAAACCCTGTTTAAAACCAAGGCCTTGGGAAATTGGAATTTCCCACTTAGATAGAGGGGCTCTATAAAATAAAGGTTATGATGCCACAAAATGAAAGTTATGGTGCCCAAGCTGACCATTTTGGTGCCCCCTAGCCCAGGGGGCAATCCATGATTTCGCCAGGATGGGAGGCACAACAATGCTGTATTCCTGAAATTTGATGCCGTTAGGGAGTGAAGGTTTTGGGCCGATTATGGTGTACCCGAATTGCAATGCCTATCGAAAATAAATATTTGTTGTCACTTGTGTTTCCTGGGAAATTTTGGGGCCTTTTGAAAATAAAAGTTATATGGATCCGAAATCAGGATTTTGCTGCCCCTTCACCATGATGTTTTGTTGCCCCCTCGCCCCAAGGGATAGGGGACATAGCCCATCCCACCACCACCCCCTACCACTCTGGGTCCGCCATTGGCCAAGGTCGGTGGACGAGACACATCTCATCGCCTCATCGCCTCAAAGTGCATCTCGTTATTTGTTCCTAACTTGTCATTCGGCTCCTCGAGTAAGCCCCATT
>NW_023596136.1:11421318-11456318 GCF_011947565.3 Pollicipes pollicipes | reverse complement strand
CAGTTCAATGACGAAATCTCTGTGTTCAATCACCTGGCTAGTATCTACCAACCTGTTCGTAGCATCAACCAAAAACCATACCGTGGGCTGCCAAAATAAAGTCCCATGGTGACGCCACGTCTGTGTAGCCTTCTCTAGTAGCCTCGGTTTGGAAACTTGAAGTTATCTCGTGGCTAAATAACACAGTAGTATTAGCCTTATTTCTCGGAGATAAAAAAAACAGGAGAATGGAGATATAGTTGGGTCGATATTTCGGAAATATACCTTTATCGAAACCATAGCAGATGTGAATCCAAAATTCCCTGCCGGTGATCCTACACTATTTTTCAGTTTTTTTAAAGAACTGTTGCATGACACTAGTAGTCAGGGATTAAACAAAGAGCGATTGTCAGCGATTACTACGATAAAGTGTCTCTTTAAAAATTAGAACGTGCGAACAGACGTACACATGCAAACGAATTCAAGCAAATGGACATCAGACTTCATTCAAACATGTAAGCAAGTTAAAGTAAACAGGCACCACACATCGCCCATCAGTTATACATGCAAACGATTTCAATTGAACAGGCATCGCACATCGTGCGTCAGGTATCACTTACTCATGTAAACGATTTTAATACACGCCCGGTTGGGGGGCAAAATGACCCCCGCAGGTTTTTCCGGAATGGTTTCCGGATGGCGCGGCGAACCTGCGCCAAATTTTTCATTTTCTGTAGGCAGTTGAATAGCGGATCGCTTGACATAAAAATTAGATGTTTCTTGTGAGGTCGCCGACCTATGGCAGGTGAAAATCAGGGTATGGTTTCAGCGAACGCAATTTCTAGGGAATCGCCCAATCTGATAAAATAACGGAGTGTTTGACGAAGCCAAACATCTCTGAGATACTTTCTTAGGCACCATGAATATTGAATGAGCGAATTACCTTGGCCTAAGACCAGGCATGAAGGTTAGACCAAGGTCAAAACCAACGTGATTTATTATTCTAGGGCTTGCTGTATGGGAAAGTTTGTGGTGCTCATTTCAAATTTATTGACAGGAGGAATCGCATTATACATATTTCATTGATTTCTTAGAGATCAGAGCAGGCAATTGACCTAATATTACCCGGGTCGACATTTTGTTTAGGGACATACTGCCTGGCGTAATGGCGTAATCTTTGCCGCTTATTCAAATGCAAAACTCAGAGCAGTCTTGTATGCTTTTGGCCACCATGACCTTCAGAAGATCAAACAAGGTCACTGACCTCAAGTGGGCTTGTGACCTTTTGCTTAGAAACAGTTGCCTGGGTTCTGGGGGCACTTCAGAGACCAACCTGGAATTTGACCTTCTTTGACCTTATTTGACCTGAAGGTCATGACATAGGAAGCTCAAACTTTCATCTAAGTGATTTCACGTTCAGGTCAAGATTCCTTATAAATGTGGTGTTTCCAGCTTTCTTAGTTCCCGAGATCTCAGGGGGTGGGCAAATTGAGCCCCCCCCCCCCCTCTCACCCGAGCGAAGGGTATTTAGCCTGCCACCTGGGCGCGTTTTAAGCTAGCACACATCACACATAAAGGTACATATCATTTTCGCGTAATCGGTTATGATGAGCCCTGTATGTTAAGATTTGGTCGCCGACTTTTTATAAGAAGGGATTCACCTATTTTCCTGTCTGGGTGATCCTGTGTTCTGTAGATGAATGTGCTCTGTAGTCATGATATCAGTCATGATGAGCCTGTATGTTAAGATTTGGCCGCCGGCTTTTTATAAGAATGAATTCACTTATTTTCATGTCTGGGTGGTCCTGTGCTCTATAGGTGGATGTGCTCTGTAGTCATCTAGTTTGGTAAACCTATTCTGGTGAACAGCGCCCGTTTAAAACGTGCCTAATTGAAGAAACGATTTTTTTGTAGCCTGGGCAATTGAACGTGTCTCACCAGGGAGTAGCATCCGGATTCAGCCGATGAGATAGCCCCCACCCGCTTTCTTTTCGAATAAAGGCACGTAGAATTTAGAATATGTCCCGTTTGCAGGAGCGTATGAAATAATTTGCAATTGGGGAAGACAGGAGAATCAGCCAAATGAAATCACTAACAATATAGGTTAGCGTGCCAGGAGCATGAGAACTATATGCGCGCCTTCCTGGAGCAGACATAAAAAACAAACAGCAGGCGCCCTGACAAGTGCTTTCCGCGATTACCGTGCAGATACTGCAGAGTAACCAGCGATTTCCGATGCCACGAGCCAGGGATCAAAGTTTTAAATTCTTTAATGCGCCGGCTGCCAAGGGCCTGCTGACACGGCAAAGTTTGTGCGCTGTGCGCTCAAACAAAACGTTGTCCATATATATGCACAGCGGTTTAACTGGGCAGCACCGTACCGCATGACGTCACTCTTCGGCTGAGGAGGACGAAATCGGGTCCGGTAGCCCTCTCTCGGGTAATATCCGAACCATTAGGTCATGGATTACGTGGAAGTGGGACAGTATCCCAACCCGTGGATCTCACGCACGTTGGACTTTATGGACGCTGGACTTTATGAACACTGGACTCCATGAGCAGTCGACGCTGCGAGCCTGGACTTTGTGATCCTCCTCTATCCAAGGCTATTTGACGGTTTCTGGATGTTGTTAACGCTGGATGCTGCGATTCTGAACTTTTTGACCTCTAGACTTTATAAGCTCTGGGCGTTTCAATACGCATCCTACTGAAGAAAAGTTAAAAACCGACTCGGGTTTTCGCACTGCATATTGCACACAAATATGGTGCCGGGTGAAAAATGCTGAGATTTACAGAGCTGAAATCTTGGATTTAAGAACCGTTACATTCTTAGCACATAGATCTGATAGTTATGGAAATGAAACAAAGCCAACTCATGCTGCCTGAGGCCAAGCATTCTCCAGAATCGACTAGTGAAACAAACAAGTTTTGTAATTAACTTTACAAAAAACTTTGACCCTGTGCTCACAGTCTTAGAGGTAAGAACATAGATGGACCGGAGCTGCAGTTTCCATCAAACCGAGCGGCGTTGGCCGCTGCTGGTAACATCATGCAGCAGGCACCGGGTGTGCGAGAACGACCGTTGTGAAATAATTCTTCCGAAGGCCTTCCAAAATCGATAATCAGCGTTCAAAGATTGGACTGGGACGTACATTTTAGCTGATTAATTTTGAGGTTGGTTGTCTTTTGAACGGCTTAAAGATTACAGGAACACGGAAATGGAAATTTTGCCTCTACTTTTCCAGCTCCCCCACTAGATTCCATCACGATATGGCAATACTGTCAATGCTGATTTGTTCTCACTGGCAATCTAAAATTCGTGTAAGTGAGGCATTCGATTGGATTGCTCCCTAACGTACTAATTGATGTTTTAAAACGTCCAAAGACCCTTCTGTCAGACGCGAGATCGTTCTCGTCCGCCGTTAGCCATCACCTGGTGTTAGCAGAACAAAATCCGGTGAAACACCTGAGTGCTATCAGTTGACAAAGAAACCCCTGAACGATTGGGAGAGGAATATCTGAAAACAATGAAAAAGTTGTATTCCGTTTAGCTATTCAATGCCTGATTCCTTCAGCTCCTTGGCTTAAAGGTACAAACAGAGTTGCATCTCCGGTGGTTTCTGGCTTACGCTAGGACAGACGGTAAGTAAACGACACTTTTATGAAGTTTTGAGAATGTTTGGGGGGCCAAAACATACTCTCAGTTTTTTGGGGGCCACGGCCCCGTGTCCCCCAGGATCCGCCTATGGTTTGCGGTCGTGCATATTACCGCAGTAACATTTCTGCATATTTTGTGCGCAAATACAAGGGCGTCATCTTCATGCTAGGTAAGTGAAGACAATAATTGAATGCACGGTACTAGCTACTTTTGGCAGACCTTCATCAAACCAATTTAATAAACAACTGACTAGAATTTGGTGTTCTCTTTCCGTATTGCGCCGTTGTTGTATTTTTCGTCGAAAGGGCCGGCGTGTGTGTCCGCCGGTGTCCGCTGGTAAATGCGCTCCATGCAGGGGTGATATGCGCTGTGTGTTGAGGCGCTACGCGGAGATGGCGTTTTGAGGCCGTAAATCGTATGGGATTAACGGCCGTGGACATTGCGTTGGTCGGGACAGTGATATTCGCGTGCAATTTTCGTGCAGTGCCCGTTACGTGGAATTGGTCGTGGTTAATGCAGTAGCGGCAAGGTTGTGGTCATCTGATATTTTCAGGGATTGTAAAGAAAGCTTCGAGATAGGAGCTTATCTGGTTTTTGTGGCACCTTCCGAAGTTCGGACCCTCTATTACGCTACATCCGGTGTCTGCAGTCCGACCAGAAGGCGACAAGATGAAGGCCGAGGACATGCGTCTTCTGCGATAGGTTGTATCACATGTAAGATTCAGTCTTGTATTCAGTATGTATTCAAAGTGCTGCTGTGGAATGTGGTAGCTATTGCTGGCTTATATATACATATTCATATAGTCACATGTGTGTGAGCATTTATCAGCAGTACTAAACATTTTGAGCTGCACTTATCCTAAATAGTCCATCTTCTCATCTTCCTCTGTTGAGCATGAGCACAACCCAAAATATTATGCTTGATTAATATGATTGTGAAGCACTTTGATGTTATTCAACTAGTATCTCCTAGTACCTCCTAGTAAGGCTGTTAACTCAGTATGTGAATTTTGAACCTGTAGAAAGTGATGCAGATGTAATGGAAGACTGAAGTACATCCCACTAACTCACAGTAGAGTGTATTGGTGTAAATATAATGGAAATTGAAGTGCAACCCATCCACAGGCTGTTCTCTGTATCTCATACTTGTCTTTTACTTTGCGGTTATGTTATCTGGCTAGTTGGCTTAATGTATTGGCTCAAAATTATTTGCAAGATGTTGTACAAATTATCCAATTTGTAATGTGAGATCATGCAATCCTAGAGTTTTTGTGTGAATAATATTTGTTGTGGAGCTATGGTCATATGGGGCCTTTATGTATGAAGATGATAGAAACACCTTCTTCCATATAATGGCAGCTCATGAGATTAAAGTTGAGTGACAGCATATATTCTTTCAAAAATTACTTTTGTAACCATGGCATAATATCTGAAAACAAAATGCTTCAGCACATACTTCCAAATAATAGTTATAGAGCATGTACATGGTGAGTGGAAATGGACCAGTTCTGCCCAGTTGTAAATTACAAGTTGTTGTAACTGGCATGTCATTGAATCATTCTTGGATCATTTATGATGATTCTGCCATGATACTTGTAAAGGTTCAAGCATGAAGCTTGCTGTTAACAATATTGCCATATGCCTGCAGCTGCCCAGCCTCATGGCTCAGCCAGTTAGATTGCCTGCTTTCCTATCCATCCACTTGCCCACCCACTTGCCACAGAGCTCAAGTCATGGGGTTTGAGTCATTGCTTTAGGTGCTCCCTTTTTGCCATTGACAGGTATGGCCTGGGGCCTGTGTCAGGGATGTTCATAAGGTCAGTTGAGAACAAGGGCAGGATGGATCATGCAGAACATCGCAGTAGGTTAAACTTTCACCACTGAATTGTTCTGTCACCTTGGAATTGCATAATCAGGCCAGGTTTATAGGAAGCACAGTTTATTATAAGCTCTGATCATAGGGATCCACCTATTTGTGCTGTTTGAATTAAGCCTTCAACAATGTGGCATCTCTTGACATTTTCAGAGGAACTGAGCCAGCCAACCATGTGGCACGAGGCCCGCAAGCAAGAGCGCATGGTCAGAGGCATGATTGTCGACTACAGAAAGCGTGCAGAGCGTCGCCGCAACTTTTATGAGAAAACCAAGCAGGACCCCACACAGTTTTTGCAGGTACTGTTCTATTAACATTTTAAGGGGTTTTGAGTTGAAATATCTGTCTTGAAGATCATTCAGTGCTGTCCACAGCCCTGCTCTTCTTAAGACCTAGACTCCTCTAGTTTGTTAGCAAAATGCCACTGAACAATTTGACACCATTTCAGGGAGACTTTTGAGAACATTCAGGCCATGAAGTGATAACAACATCATTAAAATCCTTCTATTCCATTAGCCATGCAGTGTGTGAGGCCAAATAATATGATTGCAGTCATTCATATCTGGCATTTGCCGGCACAATTTTCAGATACGACAGTCATCAATTGGCCCTTAATCATTATTGTATAAGGTACAATGACGTGATCAAAAAATGACTAGTCAAAGCTGATACCTTGAATTTGGTGCCAGAAAGTATGTGCTGTATCCCGGAAGACAAATGGTTGGTCTCAATGACAACTTAAGCCACCCACCCCCACCCAGGTCATTTTGTGGTCCAGGACTGCAAAGTATGGCCCACAGTCAGGGTGAAGCACACTGCCGCACTGGTCCCCGTGCCACTGTATGCCTCACATAGCTAACGGGCACTTGCAGCGCTCATGTCGCGCCAGCGGCCCGCGACGCTGTCGTCGCCGGAGCCCGGTGTCTGCCACGGGTGGTACTTGCGCCGGGTGCTGCCAGGCCATGGGCTGGGTGGGTCACTGACAGCCCTCTTCCGGCAGGTCCATGGCCGGCCATGCAAGATCCACCTGGATCCAGCGGTGGCCATGGCGGCCGACGGACCCAACAGCATGATGCCCTGGCAGGGCGACCCCGAGGTCTTCATCGATAGGTGAGTGTGTCCCGAGACTCGTGCCGAGTATGGGCCAGCTGAGTGTATCCCGAGGCTCGTGCCAGGTATGGCCCCAGTGAGTGTGTCCCTAGGCTTGTGCTGGGTATAGGCCCGGTGAGTGTGTCCCGAGGCTCGTGCTGGGTATAGGCCCGGTGAGTGTGTCCCGAGGCTCGTGCTGGGTATAGGCCCGGTGAGTGTGTCGCGAGGCTCGTGCCAGGTATGGCCCCAGTGAGTGTGTCCCTAGGCTAGTGCTGGGTGTGGGCCCGGTCAATATGTCCCGAGACTCGCGCCAGGTATGGCCCTGGTGAGTTTGTCCCTAGGCTTGTGCCGGGTATGGCCCCGGTGAGTGTGTCCCGAGGCTCGTGCCGGGTGTGGCCCCGGTGAGTGTGTCCCTAGGCTTGTGCCAGGTATGGCCCCGGTGAGTGTGTCCCTAGGCTCGTGCCAGGTATGGCCCGATGAGTGTCCCGAGGCTCGTGCCAGGTATGGCCCCGGTGAGTGTATCCCTAGGCTCGTGCCAGGTATGGCCCCGGTGATAGTCCCGAGGCTCGTGCCAGGTATGGCCCCGGTGAGTGTGTCCCTAGGCTTGTGCCAGGTATGGCCCCGGTGAGTGTATCCCGAGGCTCGTGCCAGGTATGGCCCCGGTGAGTGTGTCCCGAGGCTCGTGCCAGGTATGGCCCCGGTGAGTGTGTCCCGAGGCTTGCGGTATGGCCCGATGAGTGCCAGGTATGGCCCGGTGAGTGTATCCCGGAGGCTTTTCGTGACAGGATGGCCCCCGTTGATTGTATCCTGAGGCTCGTGCAGGATGGCCCGGTGAGTGTTATCCCTGTATGGCTCTGTGGGTAGGCCCCGGTGTGTGAGAGGTGTCCGATGCTCGTGCTGGGTATGGCCCCGGTGAGTGTGTCCCTAGGCTTGTGCCGGGTATGGTCCCGGTGGGTGTGTCCCTAGGCTTGTGCCGGGTGTGGGTCGGACGAGCGCGCTGCTCAAAATACATTATATTTCACTCTAAAAGCTGTTTTAGCATTTCCATCGCCTGTAGTCTCGATGCATGCCGTAATGCTGAAGGGGTTCGGCAGTTGACCCGATAACCTTTGCATGCACGCACAACTTTGTTCCATACACCAGATTCCTAGTTCATGTGTTTCATTGAATTAAGCCCAGGCCATTCGATTTTAGTGCAGTACAATTCAATTGAAACCAGCATCAGCCATGACAGTAGCCTGCAATTCGAATGCACATGGAGCAACGTTCACTCACAGTCGACTGCCTGCCGACCTGTCTAAGCTTACCATGGCTCCAGTTCTGTTGTGCAGAGGCCTGTGCTGAAGATCTCGCACTAAGCGTGGATTCTGGTGTACCTGGGTCATACGGGTCGCATGTGCTGCCCCCCCCCCCCCCCTCCGACCGGTCTCTGTGTTCTGAACTCCAGTGTACCTGGGTTGTACAGGCGGGATGTGTTGTCCCCTCTGGCCCGCCCCTGTGTTGCGGTGTACCTGGGTTGTACAGGCGCGATGTGTTGTCCCCTCTGGCCCGCCCCTGTGTTGCGGTGTACCTGGGTCAAACAGGTGGGGTGTGCTGTCCCTCTCTGATCCGTCCCCATGCTCTGGTGTGCCCTGGTCATGCTGGTGGTGTGTGCTGCCCCCCTTTCTGACCCATGCCTGTGTTCTGGTGTACCCCATCCATACAGGTGGGGTGTGCTGCCCCCCCCCCCTTTCTGACCCATGCCTGTGTTCTGGTGTACCCCTGCCATACAGGTGGGGTGTGCTGCCCCCCTCTGACGCCGTTGATCGCCAGGTTTGACGGCCGGGCGCACCTGGACATGATAAGCGAGGTGCGTCCGAGCCCCCTGGCCTCCGACCTGGACGGTCTGCCCCTGGCGGAGGCCGATCAAATCAACTTTGAGAGGTACAGGATTCTGGTGCAAAATGAATTCGCTGGATGTAAGTACAACTCCCCTCTCCCTCAGCGTTGCCGGTGTGATCACCACTGCCGCTTTATCTCCGTTATATATCAGTCGGGGGCGTGGGATGGTCTGTCGTGTTGTAGCCAGGCCTGCTCTAAATATGGTGCATTCATTAGCACCAGTGGCAGAGTAGTGACGACTTTTTGCTGTCTTGCTGGATAGACAATGATTGTGATAATTTAGGGATAATTCAGGGATATAGTCCATAGTCTCTCCTAAGATAACGTTCGTGTATTTTGACTGAGTTGTACTGCGGGCTGGTCATGGTATACCACTGTGCCGGCAGTAGGGAAGTTAGGAAAGCTATCAACGGTTTCAAACGCCTGTGTTTGTTGAGCATGACCACTAAGATAGAAAACCAACGGTTGTCGAAATTACCGCGTGTGGGCTTGAGAAAGAGCATTCCGTTGGCATTTTCATCAAAGCTTGTCGCTGGTTGTCTGTGATAAGCATTTTGCCATTGCCTGTTGGTTGTAAAATATCCTGGGGAAGCACAGTTTGGTATTTTTGGTCACAGTATTTACGCAGTAAAATACAAACATAGAATAAAGACAAAAGAGCTAAACCTTGTGGAAATAGGGTAAGAGAGCACTAACGGTAAATGCGCTGCAGTACCCGCCGTTCGACGTTTGGGTTTTGGTGTCGTGTGGTTATCTGCACTTCTGGCCTTTCATGCCGACCGTTGCCTGTTTGCAACGCTTACTCTCATGCTGATTATGATGTTTAGCTAGCTGCCATCCTTGTCACGTGGCCGACCAGTCCCGAAAAGGTATTGCCACTCTTCCTGGAGTCCCCGTGGTCCTCTGCTGACCCCAGCGTACACTCCGCCTGACCGCACCGTCCGTCCCGGAGTCCCCGTAGCCCTGTCAGGCAGGCAGCGTGTGTGGGGTCGCCGCCCTGCTGACGCCGCTGGCGCCGCCCCGGCAGTGTCGGAGGAGAAGTTCCTGCATCAGCTGTACCTGGAGGAGCAGTACGGCAGCACGCTGCTGCAGCAGGCGGCGCGGCGCGACGCTGAGACCGACAAGCGCCGGCTCGCCGAGTCGCGCGCCGCCATCGGCTACGTGTACGACGACAGCGACCCGCCGCTGCCGCCGCCCCAGCCGCCGCCGCCGCCGCCACCGCCGCCGCCGCCCGACGACGACGACGAGGAGGACGACAGTGACGACGACATTGACCTCGGTAAGGGCCCGTCCGACTGATGGCGGCTGGTTACGTCACCGGACGGCGACGCTGTCTTCGCAGAGAGCCGCGAGCTGTCGTGTCCACGATGTGGTGACGGGTCACGCCAGCGGTGTAGTCAGACATGCTCTTTTCACATTTGCAGTATGCACTGCTTGTGGTTTAGGTTTGGCTCGGTTGGACGGGTCCTGTCTCGCTGATCAGGCCTTATTAGGAGTGGGAACACAGCGACACGGCCTTCTGCCTGGTATGTCGGCTCGCGCGCAATGTCTCCTGCCGTGGCCGCCGGGCCCAATAGCGTCATGTTGGTGTTGGCCGCAGACATGAACCTGGAGGTGGGCCAGCTGAGCACGGAGCAATACGGGGAGCTGAACACGGTCGGCCGCACCTTCAACCTCAGCACCACCGGCTTCATGGACCTGCTGGTGGCCGACCAGCAGGAGCAGGAGTCGGCGCGCATGGCCAAGCTGGAGGAGGAGGAGAAGCAGGCGCTCTCGGTCCGTACTGGGCGGGCACAGTCCCCGGGGACCCTCCGTTGCCGTTTTGGTGGCGCGCGCCAGCCACGGGCTGGAGAGGCGAGGCTAGCACTCGTGGCCAGCAGTGACGGGCCAATGTGGTGGTCGCGCTCAGGCTGCCCCGCGATGCAATTTCAGCCCGCTCGGGAGGCACGTCTGGGTGTACGTTTGCCAAGAGCTACCTGTGACATGTTTCTACTCCACTAACAATTCGTGAAGTAAGTTTCACGCCAGAAAATTGCATTTCAGCCCCGAAGGTGCGGTTGACTTTTGATGTCACCTTCGCACCGCTTTTGCTGCCTCACCGTGGCCGTAACTCTCGGGCCCGAAGTGCCGCTACCGCCGCTGACGCCCCGCCCGGGGCAGCGTCACAGCGCGCTGTGTTGACCGCCGGCGCCGCCGCCGCAGGGCAAGAAGGGTCGCAAGGAGCGCCGGCTGCTGAAGGAGCGCAAGATGCAGCAGCACTACCGGCCGCCGACGGTGGTGTCGGTGCCGAGCTACGCGGCGCCGCGCGGCTCGCCCTCGTACGCGCCTTACGCGGGCCCGACCGGCGAGGGCACGACAGCCGGCTCCCGGAGCCGCTCCCGCTCCCCGAGCCCGCCGCCCAACAAGGTGAGCATCGGCGGCCCGGAGCCACTCCCACTCCCCGAGCCCGCCGCCCAACAAGGTGAGCATCGGCGGCCCGGATCCGCTCCCGCTCCCCGAGCCCGCCGCCCAACAAGGTGAGCATCGGCGGCCCGGAGCCGCTCCCACTCCCCGAGCCCTCCGCCCAACAAGGTGAGCATTGGCGGGCCCCGGAGCCGCTCCCCGCTCGCCCGAGCCCTCCGTCCGCCAACCAGGTGAGCATTGGCGGCCCGGATCGCTCCCGCTGCCCCGTAGCCCTCCCCGCGCAACAAGGTGAGCATTGGCGGCCCGGAGCCGCTCCCGCTCCCCGAGCCCTCCGCCCAACAAGGCGAGTATCGGCGGCCCGGAGGTACCACCACTCTCCGAGCCCGCCGCCCAACAAGGTGAGTATCGGCGGCCCGGAGCCACCCCCACTCCCGGAGCCCGCCGCCCAACAAGGTGAGCATCGCGCGCCGTCCCAGCAGGCCCAAGTGGCGCCCCGAGCGACTGAATACTTCGCCGAACGGAGTTGTTCTCTCCCAGCCCCATTCCGCTGGTGAGCATCGGCCTGTCAGCAGGGCCAGTGGGGGTCGGACTGATACTCGTCCGAACGGATTTGTTTCTTTCGCTGGCATCTGTCACCGAGTGGTCCTTCCGCGACGCGCCGTGTTTTAGTGCTCCGACACCCCGTGACCTTTATGCGACAGCTGTCTTCGGCGGGACTGACGTGCCCGTGCCCCCGTCGGTGACCTGCGCGCGCCCGTGTGCCCGGCTGTTGACGTGTACCACCGGCCGGCCAGGTGGAGTTCATCACCAGCTTCGGCCACGACTCCGACTCGGACGGGGAGGCGGCGGCGGTCGTGGCCGGCCCGGTCAGCGGCCCGGCAAACCTGCCGCCTGAGCAGCGCGCCCGCCCGGCCCCCCGGTACGCCCCCTGGCGACGGGCAGCGGTCACTGACCGACGCTCGCTCCACTGTGTGACGTCTGACCGGCCGGGGTATGGCCCTGGTGGGCTTGAGAGAGTCGCGCGAGACTGCGATCGAATTTGCCTTCTCTCAACTCGTTTGTTTCAGTGTACCTAGTGTTGTTTAACACGCACTCGGGTGAGGGTCAAATTACCCCTCCCCCCCCGAAGGTTTGTCAGAATGGTTTCCGAAGGGCGCGACGCAGCCCCGCGAAATTTTGCATAGTTGTGGACAATTGAATAGCGGATCGCTTGGTATTAACAACTTGCATATACCTTGTAAGGTCGCTGACCCACGCCAGGTCAAAGTCAGGCCATGGATTCTGTGATAGATAGGTCACTAACCTAGAATGACCCAGGTCAACATATTGTTTTTAGGAACATACTGCCTAGCGTAATATTCGTCGCTTATCCAAATGCAAAACTCAAGGCTGTCTTGCATGATTTAGTCACCATGCCCTTCAAAAGGTCAAACAGAGTCACTGACCTTAAATTAGCATGTGACCTTTTGCTTAAAACAGTTATCTAGGCCATAGGGGCACATTGGGGACCAACCTGGGTATTGACCTTGTTTGATCTTATTTGACCCGAAGGTCATGACCTGGGAACCTCAAACTTTGACCTGAGTGAGTTCAGGTACAGGCCAACCCACCCTGTAAATTTGGTGTCTCCAGCGACCCCCACTTGAGCGAAGGGTATCCAACGGGCCACCCGGGCGCGCGTTAATGATGACGAGCTTAACGTTTTATTGGCCTGGCTCGCTCCTGTGTATGTGAAGGGCAAAACATGTTTATGTCGTTGACGGGGACTTGAAGGTCTGGATCGCTTGTCACATGGTCCGAGTTCGCCAGGCGGTGAGCCGGTCTGCGGGCCGCGTCCGTGACCGTGTGCCGTGTGACCAGGCGGTGAGCCGGTCTGCGGGCCGCGTCCATGTGAGGCCGTGTGCTGTGACCAGGCGTGAGGGTCCTGCGGGCCGCGGTCATGTGTCCGGTGCCGTGTGCCGTGTGGCCAGGCGGTGAGCCGGTCTGCGGGCCGCGTCCATGTGCCGTGTGCCGTGTGACCAGGCGGTGAGCCGGTCTGCGGGCCGCGTCCATGTGCCGTGTGCCGTGTGGCCAGGCGGTGTCTGCCGTCCGGTGCCGTGTGACCAGGCGGTGCCGGTCTGCGTGCCGTGTCGCCAGGCCGCGCGGCGACCTTGACCGCGAGAAGCCGGCGCGCGACGCGTCCCGGCCGCGCGACCCGGAGCGGCGGCGCAGTCAGCGCTCGCGCAGCAGGTCCCGGGACCGGTGAGTGCAGCCGCCAGAGCTGGGCGCAGCCTGCCGCTGGCCCCTTACAGCGTGCTCTTGGTCGCGGTGGCCGTGTTCTACTTGTCGTGATAAGTCTCGATTACCGGAGTCAACCATCTGCTATATCTAGAGCCATCTGCTATATCGATAAGTGGAACACAACACCCGCAGTTGTTGACGTGACGTGAAGATGTTGTTTGCCGCGGTACGTGACGCCGCACTTTTTCAACCTCGACTAAGTTGACCATATCGCAAATTGTGTCCGTGTTTCGCGCCCCACCACGTTTGTGGAGATGGCCGAGCCGTAAGCTCGCTTCTGTTCTGTTCTCAGGTACAGTCGCAGCCGGCGGCGGTCCGACTCCCGCTCGCGGTCCCGCCGCTCGCGCTCCCGGTCCCGGTCCCGCCGCTCCCGCTCCGGCTGCCGGTCCCGATCCCGCCGCTCCCGCTCCCGCTCGCGCTCGCGCGGCCGCCGCTTCCGCGGTCGGCGCTCCCGCTCACCGCGCGGCAGCCGGCGCCGCTCGCGCTCCTACGGCCGGCGCCGCTCACGCTCGCGCTCGCGGTCGTGGTCGCGGTCGCGCTCGCGGTCCGGGTCGCGGGGCCGGCGCAGTCCGCGGTACCGTCCGGCCGACGGGCGGCGTTCGCCAGCGCGGCTCGGCGCCGGCAGCCCGCCAGGCAGGCCGGCGGCCGCCGCCGCCACCGTCAGCGCCGAGCCGGCCAGGTGAGACCGTGGGGCGTGACGGCTCACTGTGTGATGAGGCTGAGGCACCGGGAGAGCCGATTGTGACTGTCAGGAAGGTCGGCGGTTGGGTCAGTCCCGGAACTGTGCCGACAGCGGGAAAGGCAAGGGAAGGGAGCATGGACTTCAGCTTAAAGCCGCAGCGTTCACCACGGTTGTGTGGTCTGGCGTTTCGCAACGGCCGATGTGTACGGCGCATTGCGTGCCGCGGCTGGGCTGCGCTACACGGACCGTGGCGTGTGGGCAGTGGCGCAGGGGCGTAACGTGGCTTGGTCGGCAGTGTGATGCCGGCCGTGCCGCTGCGGGCGCCGACGCCGCCGGTGCGCCGCTACTACGGCCGACGCCGCAGCGTCCACACCTCGGACAGTGCCGCCTCGGAGGGCGACGACGAGGAGGAGGCAGCGCCGGCGCCGGCGGCCGACGCCGCGCCGCCGGCCGCCGACAACGGCGAAGACCGCACGGCCGCCTCCTCGCCGTCCTCGGTCAGCGCCGGCTCCGTCGGCAGGTGAGGGTCGTGTGGTCGCTGACCCAGGGCCGTGGGGTTACTGGCCGTCTGCCACCGCCACCCCGGCCTCCGTTAGATGCCGCCAGGACCGCCAGCGCCTGGGGAGAGCCCGCTGTTGCGCTGGTGACTCAGGGTCTGGCGAATGTGACCGCTTGGAGCAGCGTCCGTGGGCAGACTGGTCACTGGTGGTCGGGAAGGACGCGGTCGGCCGGATCTGAACAGTGCACCGCATGGCTGTACGTCGGTTGTGTTACGGAGTGGGCTCGGGTGGTGGTGCGCCTCCGTAACCCGTTCATCAGGATCGGGCCGTGCTGTGGTCCGCTGGCGGGTGTGTGCGCGCGCCAAGGGGCCGGCCCGCTCCCACCGGAGACGCCCCGCTGCCGGGGCGAGGACGTCTCCACTGCGGGCCGGCAGTAGCCGTGCGGAATGGGTCTGAGCGTGTCGCAGCGTTGGCTACCCCTCACGCAAACCCTTGCTTGAACTTGCTTCAGGTATGCAAGTTGATTGTTCTTGCTGTGTGGTTGTATTCGACTGCGGCGGTTTATGTATATCTGAGGCAGCTCGATGTACTGACAACATCGTAAGCGGAAGGAAGACGCCTTGCAGCCGGTGATGGTGGTGACGTAGCACTGAGTCTGTAATATCCTGGGTGCCGGCTGTCTATTGCCAATCATGCAGAGATTTAAAAAAAAACGCAACCTATTTCAAAAGTTGCGGGCGCAAGTTTTCTTAACAGGGTGGCACGTTGAAGTTGGTCATTTTCCACGGCAGCGAGCGCACAGCACCCCCAAAGTGTCTTGCGTTCAACGCGCGATGCTTGTTACACACGACATCCTTGCCGTCCATGGCTGTACCTCGCACAGTTTGTGTTGGGTTGGAGCTGACCCGTGCTGACGGCAGCCGGCGTTCGCTCAGGAAGTCACTCGGGCGGCCGCCGCTTCTGATGCCAGGTCCTGCCGTTTTCAGGTCTGCTCCAGTGGTAGTGTTCAATCAGCCCACTGCAACCAAAGTCAGTAAGAATGCTTTACTCTCCGCGAGGCCTTGCAGAGTTGATGAGTCGGTCGCTGTCCCGGAGTCTTGGTGCTCGCTCTTGCTGCGTGCTTGCATTGCTCAAGTTAAAGCAACTGCGCTGTAGGGAAGTGATACGCATGTACGGAAATGGCGCACGACGTTTTCATAAAAGCTTTCTGCACTGATCAAGGCTTCCTAGCCGAAACAAGTGAAGGCGGCAGTCAGAACTGAGAGAGACTTAAATGATTTGCTAGGATGGTTGGCAAGCGTATTGACAAGTAGATTTCTGAGAAGGCCTGGATGCGTGTCATGTCCCTGAGAATGTACCGAAACTGGAAGTTCTGCCGCAGGTGTCAAACACTGGTGAAAAGTCTGCTCTGATGCGTGATCCCCTATCTTGCACGTCGTCGTTCTTTTTGTGAACCCTGGCTGGTTGGGTGCCGTGCACCACATGAAATGAAACACCTATGTGTGTGCCTATTCCGCTGTCGCCAGCTGGGCCAATGTCGGGCGAGTGGTAGTCGGTGTGCTTTCGGTCCCGTGTCATAGCGAAATAGTCAGGAGTGATGGGGACTCAGTAGTGATTTGGGTTCACCCTTCCTCTTACCACCAGGTCTCCCCACCACCGTCAGCTCCGTGTTGACGAACAGTCCCCCCAGGTAGTCGAAACACACGTGACCACTGACCGGGTGACCCGCCAACCCCGGCAAGCCCCGGGTCTCCTGTAGCCCCCGGGCCGGCCGCGGCGCTCGGCGACAGTGCTGCCACCGCTGACGTCCGCCCGTGTTCCAGGCCGGCTCCAAGCTGACGCCGCAGGAGAAACTGAAGAGGAAGATGCAGATGGCGCTGCAGCGGCAGTGTGAGTAGGCTGGGGACGGCGGTGCCGGCGCTGCGCCACAGGCCGACGGCGGGCGTCAACAGATGGCGCTCCGCTCTGCGCCGGACTCTGGCGCCCGTCCCTCCCCTCGCCCCCTCCCCTCGCCCCTCTTCTCTTGGCACTGAGGCGATGTTAGCGCTGGGACGGAGCGGGAAGTTATCCGGCTGTCCGGTGGCGAGGCAGCGAGCCTCTTGTGGCCGGGTACAGTGACAGTCACTCCGCGTTTTCACGGATCGTAATGCCACTCGCATCGCGTCGAACTGCGTAGTCGTTCAGGGTGCATCCCGTTCCCCGCTGCACCGACTGGGCAGTGAGTGCATGCCGATGACTACGCCCGATCACCGCCCTCCCTCCGTCCGCAGACAAGGCGGATAAACGCGCCGAGCAGAGCCGCGCCGTCAAACAGGAGAAGGAGCAGGAGGCGCGTCAGGCGGAGCTGCGCTCGCGCGCCAGCCTCATGCGCAAAAAGTGGGTGGTGTTGACGGCTGCTGGCCGGTCGGCCGGCCGTGCTGCCAGAGCCACACGACCATGCCGACCATGTCGGACCGGAGGAGGCGCTCTGTCGGGAGCAGGATGTGTCACGGGCAGCGGGCGCTGGGCCGGCGACGGGGCGGGTCTCACTGGTCTGGTTCAGGGTCGTTGTGCGGTATCTTGTGCCTGCGTTATGTACAACGTCCACCGTTATTTAAGGCCATAAGTGTTTGCGTCCTTGGGACAACAGTGCGTTAAACACCAGACATTTGAAGCGTTGCACTGCACAGTTTGAGCCAGCCCATGCGGCGGTATATTTGCCCGTACCGCCGCGGGATAGCCACGCTCCGGCCAGCGAGGCTGCCCCGCGACGCTCCAGTTACAGCCGGCTCAGGCGCCGGCCGCGCTGAGCGCCGGCTGTGAGGGAGGCCCTGACCGGCGCCCACCCTGACTCCAGGGAGCGCCAGAAGTGGCGGCACGAGAACGGCGAGCCGACCGACTCGGACTCTGACGACTCGCACTTCTCGGACGGCTCGACCCCGGCCGCGCCGCCGCCGCCGCCGCCACCGCCGCCGCCTCACGACACACACCGGCCCGGGGGCCAGCACAGGTCAGCCCCCCTTTTGGCCGAGTCACGCCTGTAATCTGGAGGCTTGTGCGCACCATGTTTGGGAGGCGCTGTTGGCGCCTCTGGTCTGGCGATGGCAGTCGAGTGGGCGCTCTGTGTGCCGCGCGCGCGTTCTCCGCGCCGCTGTGAGCATGGCCTGCGCTAGCTGCCCTGCTGGGGTATGTTTTCTCCACCTCGTGTACGGGCCCGCAGCACCAGCCACCACTCCCTGACCACCGCGTGCCTTGCAGCGGTGACTGGGGGCGGCATCACGATGACGGTCCGGACCGGTACAGCGCCTGGCGACCGCTACAGCGGTGGTGGCGGCGACAGATACGGGGACCGCGGCAACGGTGACGACCGGTACGGGGACCGCGGCAGCGGCGGTGATCGGTACAGCGGTAGCGACCGGTACAGCGGCAATGACCGGTACAGCGGCGGTGACCGGTACGGCGGGGGTGACCGGTACGGCAGTGGAGACAGGTACGGGGACCGCGGTGGCGGCGGCAGTGACCGGTACGAGGATCGGTACAGTGAGCGGTACGGCGGCGACCGCGAGTGGCGGCCGCCGCGCGATGGGTACCCGCCGCGCCGCCCGCCGCCCTGGCAGCACCAGCTTGCCGCCGCCGGACGACTACGGACGGCGACCACGCTACCCGGCCGGACCACCGCCGCCGCTGCCGGCGACGCGCCGCGACCACCACTCGTACTCGGCGGCTGCCTACTCGGGGTACGTACCGCGGCTGGCCCTCCGGGGTGACGGTGATCTCGGGCGGCCGCCGGGACACGCGGAGGAGGCAGCATCGCGCGAGGGCCGGCGTCTGCCGCCGTCAGCGGGGCGCATCACCGCGGACAGCCCCTGCGCTGATGTCATCCCCATGCTGTCTGTGAGCACTGCGCACGGGCGTTGGCACGACAGACCCTCGAGAGTCAGCCGATGATACGATGGAATTGCTTCATCACTGAGAACCAATGGTGGTGCTGATGATTAATTGTTCTTTTCAGCGGCGATTACTCTCACGTCAGGTCTCACTAGGAGGATTATTTACATCACCTAGGGAATGCATATACTCGGGTTAAGTCCCTGCTGAAAGACGCCCCCAGCCTGGCGTTTTCCCACCAGTCGCTCGGTTGGTTCGCCTCGGGAGAGGGTCTGACCGGCCGGTCTGGTCTGGCCTGCAGGGACCGGAGCCGGCGCGGTGCGGGCAGTCCGGACCGTGACCGGCCCAGCTACCGCCTGGTGGACTACTGACGACCGGGCCGGCGGCGTCGGCCGACCTGGTGTCGCCGGCGAGCCCTGCTCAGCGGCCGACCGTGGCCCGGCCGCGGCGGTCGGCGCCGGGTCCGCAGCTGACGCGCGGCGGGCGAGCGGACCGGCCGCCGTGTTCCCTGGGTGGCGCCTGGCGCATCTTCGGCACGGCGTCGAGCCAGCGCGGTGACCCTGGAGTGCCAATGGGCCAGTGCCGCCGCCCGGTCGCACTGGATACCAGATGGATGTGTTGAGCAGTGAGCAGTGGGCACTGTGCGGTGATGTGACGGGCGGTCGTCCCATACCATTTTGGGGAGGACGAACGTCTTGTATTCGCGACACTCATATCACCTATATGGGGGATGGTGTGGGCCCGTTCGCCTCGTGCGGGGTCGGCCCGCCGGCTGCCCGCGTGGAGCGCCTGTGCGTCGGGCCCGGCTGTGACGGTGATCGGGAATGTGACGCGGCCGGGCGCCTCTGAGGCCCTCCCGACGGTCGGCGGCCGCCGCGTCGGGTGTCTCAGCAGCAGCGAGGACGGTCGACCCACGCGGTGTCGGGACAATATAGTGTCTGTGCCACACGTGCGTCCGTGGGACTCCTGAGTGCTGCCGCCGATAGGTGATGAGGCGTTATCAGGGAACAGACGCGCGGGAAGCAAACGCGCGATCGTGACGTGGTAACAGGTGGGCGGATCTGTCCCCTCAGCGGTGCGGCGGGCTCGGCCTTGGTCTCCGATCGGCTGTGTGGTATGCCGCGGAGTGTTGGAGCGCCGTGCTGGCGCTCACCCATCTCCCACCCTGCGTGCGTGGCCGACGAGGCGTTGGACCGCCCCGGACTGAAGTCCTATCGGCGTGGTCACGCCATCCCGGTCCTCCGCCGTGTAGTGGGCTCATACGATGTGGCCGCACTTCTCGTCGCTTATCATATTCAGCGGCGCCAGCGATATGAAGACACGCCTCAAGCTGGAACTGTTGGCTTCATGCTTTTGTTAACACGCGCCCGGGTGGCCGGCTGGATACCCTTCGCTTGGGTGCGAGGGGGGTCAATGTGACTGCCCCCCCCCCCCTGAGATCTCGGATCTTAGAAAGCTAGATACACCAAATTCACAGGGTATGTTGACCTGTACGTGAACTCACTTAGGTCCAAGTTTAGGGTTCCTAGAGCATGGCCTTCGGGTCAAACAAGGTAAAATTCCAGGTTGATCTTCAAAGTGCCCCCGGAACCTAGATAACTTTCTAAGCGAAAGGTCACAGGTTCGTTTAAGGTCAGCAACTTTGACTTTTTGGAGGCCATGGTGACCAAAATCATACTATACTGCTCTGAGTTTTGCAGTTGAATACGCGAGAAAGATCACGCTAGACAGTATGTTCCTAAAAACAAAATGTTGACCCGAGTCATTTTAGGTCAACTACCTATTCTGATCTCTAAGAAGTCCATGGAAGATGTAGAATACGGTTCCTGCTATCGATAAATTTGAAATGAGCACCAGAAACTGCAGCAGCAATGCAGCAAGCTCTGGGGTAGTAAAACAGGTTGGGTTTGACCTTGGCCTGGCCTTCGTACCTGACAGGTCAATGTGATCTGCTCATTCAATTGTGTTGCCTTGTGAAAGCATCTCAGATATGTATGGCTTCGTCTAGCACTTCGTTGTTGCATCAGATTGGACGATTCCCTAGAAATTGACTTCGCTGAAACCATGGCATGACTGGCCCGCCATAGGTCAGTGACCGTACAAGGTGCATCTAAATGTTTGACACCAAACGATCCGCTATTCAATTGTCTACAGCTATGCAAAGTTCGGCGCGGCTACGCCGCACCGTCAAAAAATAATTCTGGAAAAACCTTCCGGGGGTCAATTTGATCCCCCTAAACCCACCTGAAGCGCGTGTTAAGGACAGTCGCAACATGTTGAGTGATGTTTATTCCACGTAGCGTTTCGAGCTTCCGAGATGTGCGGCGAGTCGCCAGGCAGATTGGGAAGCCGCGGAACTTTCGGTGTGGGCATGTCGTCGTCATCGGGGCTTTACGACGCATCCAGCACCGCAGACTGTGGCGTCCCCTACTCCTCACCCTGGTAGGAGAGGCGGACGTCGCGGGACCGCTGCACGTCGGTGTTGACATCCCACCTGTTCGTCTTAGCTTGAGAGTTCCAAGAGCATCACCCAAAGCCGAGGTAGGACCTTAAACCATGGAACGGGTGTCTGTTGTGAGGAAGGTGCAGTTTTTACGACCCGTCCGAAGCGGCTGCCACTGTGACTTTGACTTTTGACATCCTTAATCGCGATGCCGTTATCATTCTTGACATCGCTCAGCCCGGCCGGCAGTGTCAAGCGCCAACATCTGGCTGTTATGAAAAAATCCTGCGCCCGATGGGACAGGGCCAGTCTCCATGAAGCTGTGCTTCTGTGGAGCTCACGTCTGACCCATCCACCTTCCTGATTCTTTCGCTAGCAGGCACCTTTGAAGCACGGCGGCGGAAAAACGTAGTTCTTGATGATGGGTTAGGAATGAGCGCGACGAGGCCGGTCTGGTCGGTCGCCTAATATCCATAAGACAAGCACCGATGCAGTTTTCTATAGATTGCTTCGCACAAACGAACGCTGATTTTGGAATCGCTGAGGCTGCCCACCGGCCCGGGGTGGCCCGAGGGGCTGCGTTGGCCGATCCAATGATGTAATTCGTTTGAGTTCGATGGGCCGTCTGCCCCTGGAGGCCTCTGACATCCGCATGAATTTCGCGCTGGATGCTGACCGCGGAGTATACCTACTGTGACACTTGGTACCAGAGTTATGATAAATATATAGGTTTGCATATTCACTAAACCACGGACCTAAGTAAAACGTTAGGTGCGTTCGACCGAATATCTTAGTTCATGGTTTTGATCGCCACGTCTTAGGTTGCCCACGCGTACAAGTCGCACTGTGGGGGCCCATTTCGGCTTTGCGGTTGCCAGGACGACCAGGGTGATAAAACCACGCCGTTGGTGGCAAGCAGTTGGTAATAAGGAGTACTCGTGCAAAGAATCTTTCCTTCAAGGTATTAGAAAGCCATTCATCTCGATGCATATGGATAGGTACAACCAGTTGTGATAACAGAACTGGGCTGCGTTATTATCTTGGTGGGTTGGCCGGGGTCATAAATGCACTGGCATATGCAATACTCATCACCTGTTGTCTAATTGGCTTTTGGTCAGACGTCTGGGCGCCAGGTGCTCGTTCGGTTGTAGCAATCTCTCCCACCCATTGTATTCCGTCTGTGTAGGAGGCCCCTGTGCCCCTCCTGGCGTCAAGTTGGCCCATTGTACAGTCGCTTCACCGGCGCTGGCGTGCTGAGGCGGCGCTTCCCACTGGCCTAAGGTACTAGCGCCGCCCCGCATACTCGTGGGAGCAGGTCTGCCAGAGTCGACTGTCCGGGCCTGTACCAACCGGCCTTTCCCAGTTCGGTTTTAAGGAGGCGGGTCGTTGAGGGGTAGGGGCGGGGAGGGAGCGGCGCCGCCATTGACTCACGGCCCACACCGACCCTTGGTGCGCCGCCAAGGGGAGAGCTGTCGGAGCCGCCCGAGATCGACCGACGTCCTCCAGTCATGCCCACTCCGGCCCCTGGTGCGCCGCCAAGGGGAGAGCTGTCGGAGCCGCCGAGATCGACCGACGTCCTCCAGTCAGGCCCACACCGGCCCCTGGTGCGCCGACAGGGGAAGAGCTGTCGGAGCCGCCCGAGGTCGACCGACGTCCTCCAGTCACTTTCCACTGCTCATGGCCCTCCCCTACCTCTTGTAAATGGCCTCAGCATATGTACATACGGCATAGCAACCAACCGATGTTCCAAGCCCGCTCTGTCCACCATTAAGATTATAGGGTTAGAAAGCGAAAAAAGTCGGCTATTAAGACGATTGCCTATGTTGTCAAGTCGACAGATTTTCCGCATATCCACGTACAGATCTCTGCAGGTGGTTTTCTTTAGGTTGCTTTGGGCCAGTCTGACCAGGCTCCGGCAGCTGCTGTCCTGTGGTGCTTCAGTTAGGCGACCCATCTTAGCTCAGCTTGAAACGCCGAGCGTTATCGATGTCGTCGATGATTGCTTCACAAAGGCGTTGGAGCAGTTCCAACTGTTATATCGAGGGTCGATCATTGGTAGAACAGTAACACCCAACTCATTTTGGCGAACTCGTTCCATGTCTTACTTCATATGACCGGACCGGTGGAGTTTGAAGATGTGCCCGGGTGTTGACTGAAGTGCGAGCTCGAATGCAGGCAGGCATAGGCCCAGTATACTCCATCGTGCTAAAATGTCTACTGAAATCTGAGATACAAGTGAGGAGAACTGACGATATGCTGGCCATCCTTTCGCTCATCTAGTTGTCATAGCGACAATGTACAAATTGCCTGATTGTGGGCTCGAGGATTTCATGCAGATTTCAACACTAAAGTTAACTCATGACTGAGCCAATCAGGGCCGGCTTCTCTGCAGAGCCAACAAATTCCTGCAGACTGTTGGAGCAGAAATGGACCAAAACCTTGGGCAAACATAACACCGTTTGTGAGGACAGTAGCCTGAATAATTATTCAGTCTTTACTGCACGATGTAGAGAAGCTTATCTACCATATATTTTGGAAACTTTGAGATCTCCTTCACTTGGATATTGAGATTGAGATTCGTGGCCCACTCTCAGATGGCTGACACTGTGTATACGAGACCTACTTCCAGGTGAATGACAGGTAGATACGAAACCTACCCTCAGATGACCGACGTGGAGATACGATTTCCGTGATCAACGCAACACCTGGCTGTTGGTCTCGCTACCTCGCGGCAGGGGCGTCGTCACCAATGCTAATGATAAGTGGGACGGGGTAAAACCATCACAGCACTTGAATAAAACATTGAGAGGATATAGCGCGTTCATCAAGTGGCGTTCTCGTACATGACCATTGGTTGGCAAATTTCTTATGTGTCTTTAGTTGCACCATGGGCGTAGGAACAGGGGTGGGGGGGGGGGGGCAGGGTGGCCATGTCACACACCCCCACCCCCACAGCTTCAAGGTGGGGGCGAGCAATGCTAACTGCCCCCCCCCCCCCCAACACTTTTCGGATTGAGGTTGCATTTGGTTTACTTTTGTACTGCATTAAACCTGCATGCCGATTTACCTAGCTCACCAGCCACCTCCCTTAAGATGCGTCATCTTTTTCGTTTGCTCATTGGCGATCACTTAGTGTTACAGCCGCGAGGCCGACGCCGCACGGCCTGGAGAATGCAACGCCGGGCGTCGAGGTTGTTATTGCTATAACTTGCGAGCACGCATGTTCAGCACCATGTTACATCGTTTTCTTATCAGTAATCAGCTCTGACAGGATCTTGAGCATTATAAGATGAACATCGGCTAGCCATGTTAATACAAATTATAAATCCCATTTCATCCTCAATCTACAGTCAGGGAGAATTTAATATATCTGAAGAACACAGAAAACATGGAACTAGAGCCTATGTGAAAACTACCGGACTGCCTGCGGTGATCAGGGATGTTGTTGCGTCAGTGAGGATCCCTGTGCTGATCCGGAGCTAACTGCGCGGATCGGAAGGCCTCCTTTGCCAGGGATGGGAACAATGTGATATGATATATCCTAATGGCCTCCGGATCGACCAGGAGATCCCGCCCCGTGCCACCAGAATGATAGGCAGAAGACACTTCGCAATGGGACGGAATGGCCCTTCAGCCTTTGACCGGAAACGGTAATGTACCCGTGGTGTTCTACTCAAGATTCCCCTTGCCCGGAAGGGAATAGGGGTGTCATTATTGTTGAGTAGAGTGGGGCTCTCATTAGTATTTAATGGCGCGGGTCGAAATGCATTTTAAAAACGAGTAAGGTCATGCCATGTTTGCCGGAGAACGAATCTTTCTTTCGGAATGTTTTATTGAAACAACTTATATCAAAGGCTTGGACATGCCCGCCCGCAACCTCGAGAGCAAGGACAAGGATGGTCTGGGCTGCAACTTTCGTAAAACCGATAAGTTTCGGCCACTGCAAGTGCCACCAGACGGCATGCGCCGTGTTAATCTGTCTTCCGAATAGATAAATGGCTGCGAAAACACGAAAAATAGAGATTTTACCTGTACTCTTCCAGTTCAACTACCAGATTCCAGCCCCACCTCGCGGCGCTTTAGGGGCCAATCCGTTCTTTTCATCAATCTAAAAATTACACGCGTGAAATATGCCCTCAGACTGCCTTCTAAATACAAGATCTGATGTCATGAAGCGTCCAAGGATGTTTTCTCAGAGGCGTCGTCATTGTCGTCCACCCGCTGGCCACAACCTTATATTAGCTCATAGGCCGACGCTGCACGGCCTACGGAGACTGCAACGCCTGGAGTCGAGGCTCGTGTTTCTAAAATTTTCGAGTGCGCATGCTCAAAATTACGCCACGTAACTTGCATAACTAGTTGATTTAAGCGTTTAAAGGTGATTATTTCAGAAGCGTCATCATTTTCGTCCACCGGTGGGCCACAACTAAATGTTAACTACTGGACTAGCGCTCCGCGGACTATGGAGGCTGTAGCGTCTGGTGTCGAGGTTTTTGTCGCTAAGATTTGCGAGCGAGCACGTCAAAAAAACAAGTTACATGAATTGTATCACCAATCGATTCTGACTGAATGGTAAACATTTTCAGACAAACATGGCTTGCCCATGTTAATGCACATCGTTGATCACTCGATTTGCGATCAAATTTTCGTCATGGCATTTGGATCAAACATATCCATCTACAATCTACCTTCGCGATGTCCTCAATGTCTGCAGAACCCAGATTAACAAATTGACAAAGCTTCTGACTTATATTGGTTTAGAAAGAGTCAGCTAACCATTGTACATTAAGAGCGCCGGTGATTTCTTCCATGCATTCGTTCAACGCCTGATTTCTGCAGCTTATTGACTTCAAAATGCAAACGGAATTGATCTCACGGTAGCACCTGGTTTCCGTTCTGGTTACAAGATAAAGATAACAATAAAACGAAGAAAACCGCGTCACTTGTTAACAAGCAAGCCATACCAGGGGATTTTTTTTGGGGGGGGGTCACCATAAGATGGGCTTTTGTCAACCCTGTGTTCCCCTTTGGGCAAAGCTCTGGCTACGCCCCTGCCTACACATAAAAGCAGATCAAGTCACGTACATTGCATGATGGATAGTGAAGTGTCCGTTGGGCCAATCCATACCTAAGGAAGACAGCTTCCCGGGGGCTATTTGTCTGCGATGGTGTGGTATAAGGGAAGATAATTCGGGAAAAATGCTGTTGCAGAAGTCAAACACATGCTTCATACACCATGTAGAAATAGCGCTGATCCAAAAGTATGCAACGAAGTAGTAACACGATCAGCTCGCAGTCAGTCATGCGGGGGACATCCGGGCCAGGGCAGTGACCACCGACGGCGGACATGAGCAGGGCCCAGATAAGGAGCATATGACAGATGGGCCTTGTCATGTGGCTTGATTCTTAAAAGAGCATCTCCAGTTTTATGGATTTTGTCACAGTGTTTCTAGCAGTTTCATCAAGCTCCCGAATTTGTTTCCGCCTAAAATGCTGCGACAAGCCTTATGTCTGGAGAAGTAGCCAGCGAAATGAAGGCGTATGAAAAACCTGGCGCACTGTTAACAATCTATCCCATTTCAAGATTCTCACCAGCCTATATCCATGCCGTATGTTGGCATCTACACTGTGGAGGCAAATGCTTTCTTAATGACCCAAAATGCCTACCCACTCGTGGAATTTCGTCTCTTCGGGAAAGACAATGTTAAAATGGAAGAATAATCTAGGGAAGCTGGATGGCCTGATTTGCTAAATGACAGATGAGTCGAATAGGCAAGATTGTGCACCAGCGATAAACAGCTCTAAATGCATAGCTAACATAGCAGCCATGACATTTGAATAAAGAGCGATAACAATCTCCATCCTTACCCCCCCCCCCCCCCCCGGTCATCGAGCTCGCTTTCCAGAAAAAAATTCCTGAAGTACACTCTGAGCTTGCCCCCTGCCCCACTTTTTGAAACGTCCCTGTGGCTATGAGTTGCACCACAGTCAGGGATGGGCGCTCGGAAACCGCGTTTGTGACGGAGCTGAGACGCCACTCATGGAAAACTTAACATTGACCCTTTGAACATTGACTGGAAAGAAAAATTATCCAAATGGTCATCATCTCCTCGCCCTCCCAACGTGGACGGACGTCCATTGCTCCGTGTCGGCGGAAAAATTATGCGTACGGTGGGAAAAGTTTGGCAGGGGGAAATTTCATGCACGGTTTGCCTTGCAACTACACTGTGCCTTGTGCGCCTAATTCCGAGTTTTTTTACTGATGGAGAAGTAGCAGTAAGTAAATCTGGCCATTTATCCCAGCGTTAATGGGGCGTTCCTGAACTGGATCCATTTGATCCAGGCGAAGGCGACCGCATAATACACTGCTGCTGCGTTGACCCTCCTCCGCTCTCCCATCAGGCAAAACAAATTTTCACCCCCTATTGCACGCTGAAACTGCATTCAGAAGCGGCTGAAATGGCGAGCAGGGTCCTTAGGAGACGGTCAAGTTTTAAGGCTTCAGGGATGGGTCCTCACGCGTTGTGCCTCACATTATGGAGAACGGACGGGGGAAGAGATGCAAATATAGCCACCAGGAGGCTGTATTTATCCCCTTTGCAGACAGGAAAGGGGCCATTCCCCCTTGCCCCTCTGGTGGCGCTGCCCCTGGGCGTTTCTGGTGGGTTGGTGTGCGCAGCTTCTGTGCAACCTGAAAAAAGAATGGTATGCGTTTGAGAAGAAGGAAAGATGGGTGGAATCGGACCTCTTCAGTTCACAGTGAGTGGCATGTCACAACGCCATGGACTTAGTGCTCCATTCTGCTCTTCGCCCTCCCTGGGTTCAGCATACACTGAAACAAAATCGTCGGATCGTAGCCACTTAAGGAGAATCTGAGTCACCGTTGACACTCTTTCTGACAATCGCCGAGGTGCACGCCTCGTGCGTCCCAATCCTGCAACTGATGCACGGGATCCACTTCTCTTTGTGCCGGCTGTTGCTGTATGTTTCCATGCATACCAAACACAGCACATCCTTACCATCATGGTCGGAAGACGACATGCTCTTCGTCGGCTTCCGCTTCGCTTTTCCGCCATGTGACTGATTTCCCACACAGTGGCTTGTCCTTTTTCTGCTGTTTTTGGTGGAGTTGCTGGTGGTGGCATAGGTGGCTAGTGCGCCCAGCACGGTTCCATCCAATTTCAACTCAGTCCGTAAAAGGGTGCCGCCTGGTGCGGCGTCGGAGGCGCCCGCTCCCAGCAAGGCGCAACTTGGTCTGACTCCGGAGGCATCCTGTAACGGCCTGTCAGTCACATCCGCCGGCAAGAATGCGCACTCTGGGAAGCCTTCTCTGATAAGAGGGAATATCCCAGTCACGTTGAACGAGGACTGAATGCTGGACCCGGTGAAAGCCTTAGTGTGCGCGATATCCACGATTCGTGGGACGTCGTAGATTGTTACCGTCTTGCCCGGATTTTGCTGCATCCAGTCCGTCATCTCCTGTTGCAGTAGGTCTTCAGCAGACCGAAAACAGCCACGTCCAGAGGCTGAAGGTGGTGAGAAGTGTGCGGCAGAAGCCTGAGAAGCGTGATTCCGTTGGCATGAGGGAACTCACTTGTCAGAAGTGAGATACGAGCAGCGTGGTTGTCCAGGATTATGAGGACTTGTTGCTCTACTAAACGCCGAGTGTGTCTTTGAAAGTGGGTGAGGTACTCAAGGAATACATCCTCGTTTACCTGCCTCCCCTTCGTTGCACATCCTGCAGTGTTCGGAGGTGCGTCTCAAAGGAAGTGGCCCCGGCAGATCACTCTAGGACAGATGACGAGTGGTGGGACATGTTTCCCCACAGCGTTGGCTGCACAAACCAGCGTGCACAACTCTCCCCTTTCTGTGGAAGTGGTGCAGCCTACCTGCCTCGATCCCTTCCTCAACACTCGTTTCGGTGCCTGTATCGTGGTTGCGGTCATCCTATCAACGTTGTAAATGTCCTCAGGCGAGAATGGGTGCTTTTCCAGCTCTCTCTCCAAGTTATCAAAAAAGGTTTTCATCGTGCGTTTATTGAAGGCGCTGGCACGAGCCAGACACATAGACACCAGACACAGACACATACACAGACCAGACACTTAGCCTCTGTTGTGCCGCCCCTGTAGTGGGGTAAGTTGAGCCATTATCATCTTACCCACATCCGCGTTGGAACAAGCTGTCCCACTACGACATAGCAAATGAATCAGCGTGGCCGACGATTTGCTTTCAGGCTCAGCCACTCGACAGCGATGGCGATTTTAGGAGCAGACATGACCGGATGCACGTGAGTCAGTAGACAACATCTTCCATATCAAAGACAACAGAAAGCATGATAAATTCTCGTTAACATTTACATAGATGGATTAATATCATACCAATGCTTAGAGTGCGCTCACTGTCCGCCCGCCGCCGTTCGCGTTAAAACAGGAAAAGCCGAGCTTCCCAAATGTACCACCAGGCAGGCCGCTCGGAAACAATGGAGTCTGGTGAGTGGAGATGCGGAGTGTGTCAGCTTACCAGCCTGCTCACATTAACCCACTTTACCCTTCTTTTGACAGAATAAAAGCTCATGAAAGTTATAAGCATTCTCATTCCTGGTTCTTGGAGTACGGTATGTAATAGGTAATGAAAATATTGTATATTGGCGCTATCATGCAATGCTCCTATATTCAAAATGTTTAAACGCATTCAATGAACAGACAACGCACTCAAAATTACAGGGTTGTAGCTAGTTGCGTAGTAAAGCTTCTGTAAAAACACAAAAGTGGAAGCGGCGATGGCATGTGGGTAATGGCACGAAGACATGGGTGATAGCATGTGCTGGTCATTTTATTAACGGAGAGCGTACACAAATAACAGTCGTACCTGGGAAAGTACGGACATTGCATTCAGCAGTGTACTGCAGTCAATATTAGCTTTCACTTTTCCCTACCAGCAATATTTAATATCCATAGACTGCAGGCACATGATCTTGCCACCGCCTAATCCGGCTTTGAACTTCAGACATGGAAGGCACTTGCTCGGCGTAGCTTGCTGTGCTCGGCCAGTATAAAGAAGAATGTCGCCGAGCGGTGCTTTGCAGTTCTGGAAACATCGCACTGCCCTACCGATGTCAGGGAACTGCAATGTGGTAAAGATTGGAAATATGGCTCTATTGGTGAAAATATGTGCGGAAACATATTTTTTCCTGCAAGAAAGTTGCTAGCATAGAAGAGACTTCCCCTCCCCCTTCCCTCCTCCGCTCTATCAGACTATAGGACACATCCCCCAACCCCGTCCGCCCCAGTGGCGCCGCCCCTGCCTCGAGGTCTTAAACTGGCCAGTCAGAGGTCTTCTCCTGGAAGATAGTTTTATTAGAGTGGCCGACATTGGTCGAGAACATCCAACAGCCGTAGAGTGTCATCTCCCGCTGCGCGTTTGGGAAACCAGACGTACGGGGTTCGATTCCCCGCGGTGCCCGCCCTTCCTGCCAGGGTGAGAGGCAGGCGACGACATCTACCCTCGGCAGCTGAGTGCGTCGTGAAGCCCCATTGACAACATAGAGTACCATCCCTGTTTTGGTAACAAAGTTGTAGCAATAACATCCAGTCCGAAGACGAGGAACTTAACAATTATCTGCGAGCATCTGAGAATTAGCTGAATGCAGTGTCATGTATAAATGGGATAGCGTAACGTAATTATTGAGCCTCAAACGTGGGTTTGCCGTGGTAAACAGCACGGTCTACCCTGCCATTTGTGGTGGTAAACAACACGGTCTACCCTGTCATTCAGGAGCCAGTTTGGCTGAGCCTCAAACGTGGGTTTGTCGTGGTAAACAGCACGGTCTACCCTGCCATTTGCCGTGGTAAACAGCACGGTCTACCCTACCATTCAGGAGCCAGTTTGGCTCAGCCTCAAACATGGGCTTGTGGTGGTAAACAGCACGGTCTACCCTGCCATTCAGGAGCCAGTTTGGCTGAGCCTCAAACGTGGGTTTGTCGTGGTAAACAGCACGGTCTACCCTGCCATTCAGGAGCCAATTATATTGCTAAAAGGGAAAACCTGGATGCTACCTCTCACCGTGACAGGTCCAGGGCTGTTTAAGATATCCTCTGTCCTCTGTCCACCAGCGTCGCCCCAAAATTCTGACAAAGCTGAAACGCTCAAAGTAAGGCCTAGAATCACCGGGGAGACTCAAAGCTCACTGAAAAAGGTTTCGAATAGTACGGGATAAAACAGGCCGTCGAGGAAATCATGGAGGCACGTGCTGTGGCCAGACCGGTCGCCGCTTGAGCTGTGTTATCCACGAAATAGACCGAATGATGTCGCACTGTTCCAGTATCTGGAAAAGGACGGCCCTCTGACCGTCCATTGCCGAGGAACGGTACACGCTTTGGCATGACGAGCCTTCTGCACACCGTTAGAACTTCAGGTAGTCCCCCTAAAGCATCACGCTTAATAGCTTTTATCCGGGCTTTCGGGTTTCTCCAAGGAATTCTGCGAGAAGGCGTAGACATTGTGGATAGCAAGTTAAGCTAGTTCTGGGGAATCCTGGCTTGACCCGTCCATAGTTCAAATCCTCTTTCCGATTACTCCGGTAGAAATATGTGGAGCATCGATCAGCAAATGTCACCGATATCATCTCTATCACCAGCGTTCACCAGCTACTGGAACAAGTCAAAACAACCGAAACGGTCGCGCAAGTCTTCCTTCACAAAGTACATGGCTAAGCGATATTCGTGTCTGTCACCGCGGCTGCCTGCACTAAATCTCGGAACGTGAAGGCTGCTAGGACGCGCCTTCAGATGGGCGCAAGCCGAGGAGCGCCCACGCTCAGAGAAGCTGCAGCCATCACTGGCGCCCGCTGCGCTCAGTCGCACACGCGCTGCGCCTGCCGTCGGCTGCTGTGCCAGCTGTGCACCAGCTGTGCGACCGGCTGGTCAGCGAGAGCTGCTGAGACCGGCGCCGCGGCGGTCAGGCGACGCCGGATGCCATTCCGCCCGAGCGAGTCTGACGCCGCGCCACGCCACCCAAACAAGACCGCCAATTTGCGGCCTGAACCAATAAAACCCGCCGCTGAAAGGCGGCATTGTGGACGGAGCGGGGAGGGGGGCCGAGCATTGTGCGTGGCGGCGGGCGGCGGCGGCCGAGGAGCGGCGGCGCCCGGCCAACCGGCGGCGGCGCCACGCGTCATCGGTGGACACTGAGGTCGGCCGCACGCGCCGCCAGTGGACGCTGGCGAGGCCGGCACGCGCCCGATGGTCCGGCGAGCGGTGCCGCTGATGGCTCCATTTGTAGCCGCCCTGGCCGGGCGAGACCCGCTTCCGTTCTGGCCAGTTGTTTGTTGGTGTGGCGAGGAATTTGGCGGCGCGGGGTGTACCGTTAATGCGAGTGGTGTGTGGGGACGGGATGTGGGGTGGTCGGTGTTACGTCGCTCATCCCCTGGTCGGTCGCTGGCTGATGTATCTGGCCAGAGGCTCGGACAGGGTTGTCAGGTCAATTGCAAGCGTTGATGACATACTACAGGCCGAGCATCCATCATACTTATCATGTAATCTGTCCAGTCACTAAGAACCACGCCTCCTATTCTTGATTTGAAATGCCTTCTGCTGTAATACATTTGTGATCCTATGAACAAATATGCGAGACTGATTACGCTGTCTGTCCAGTAAATGTCTTCCCAGCTTACTTGAAGGGCCCAGGCCCGCGGGAAATACTATTGCCGTGAGCGCTGCAGCGGGTAGGGGTCACCAGAATTAGTCAGTGGCGGCACATTCTCTCCAGCCCTGAGTTGCCGCGTCTGGGCGTTGGGCGGCTGGTAGGCTCAGACCCAGCTGTCTGCCAGCGTGCTGTTGCCTGCGTCAGCGGTGGCTTCAGAGCTGCTCTCCAGGTGCTGCAGGCCGTCCGCCCGGTCTGGAGCCGCCCAGCCGCGTCGCTGGCACCTCTGGCCAAGCTGGAAAAGGGCGGCGACCGACGGCGTTTCAATTAGCCCCTGCTGGCAGTGTCCGCCGCGTGCGGGCTGGGTCTGACAGACGCCGGTCCCGGGGGCTCCCACGCCGACGAAAACGACCGATTGCGACTGTCACCAGCCGTAACCGGCTCAACCTCCTCAACTCCCTCAACGGCCGCGCAAAATACTTCATCCCCCCCCCTCCGCTCTCTCTCCTTCCTCTCCTCCCCCCCCCCTCCGGTGCGCGGCCGGTCCGACTGCTCCGCCGTTACACTCCTCTGCATGTCGTGCCCGGCTGAGCGGCATACCACTGCCGTGTCGTCACACGCATAGCCTGTCCACCCTTCAGTCAGGCGCCGCTTCCTGTCAGCAGACGCTAGTCCCATCGTGAATGCCGACTAGGTAAACTGGCACACCGCTGTCTTCAATCTAACGGTGTGCTGCCGGCGCTACAGGAGGGAAGCGGGGAGGGGGGGGGGGGGTAACGTCATGTCATAAACACATTAGTGACGCACCGGGCGCCCCTCCCGCCAGCACAGCCGTTCCAATTAATCGGCGTGTACAATGAGTCGCTGGAGTGGCTGTTTTTACACGCGGCCACGGTCGGTTGCACTGGTTTGCTGATGACATTAATCCGCTTGGGTATGACGCCTGTGTCACCTAATCCTATTACAGCGGTACAACCAGCGTCGGCACCTCACGTAAATTCTCATCTTTTCGCCCGGGGCACGTGCCCCGCGGCTCGTAATGGTCCTGATGTTCACTGCAGGGAGGCATCCGCAGCGCGCGCCTGTCATGTGACGATGGAAAATCAAATACACGGTCACGTGATCGCATTATTTATAACACTTTTTGCATCCTAGCCCCGCATGCCCCAAAGTGCATGGATAAACGGCTTATGCGTCGTATTATCCAGAGGCGAGTGACGTTTATGGTATTTTTTGATCATCCCGGAGTAGCCTATTTTCATCAAGCGGTTTCACCCTCGTAGCTTTGCATTTATCGTAGGTGTAGGTTTATACCAAAGACATTAAAGGCGCTGGATCTGGTATTACATTCCTGCTCGGCTTGCATGTTTTACGTATTTAGTTTGCACGAAAATGTCAGGGAAAAGTGTATGGCGCAGGATATATTTATAGAGTGGCGTCAAAACATAAAACAGAGTAAACCTTGCAGGCCTTGTTCTAATCTCAATAGAAATTAAATATTCAATCATTTTCATGCGCAGACATGACCACCTATCGGAGCCAGCAGTTGAGAATTATATGCAATTACACAAGTAGCTGACCGATTCTACTAAAAACGGCTTTTCCATGAACAGATGGAGATGGAAGAAATATGGGAAATGTGAGAATTCTAGGACACACGGTATAAGAACCTTCTTTAGAACCAGTTCTTTGCTGAGCAACATAACTCCCTTCAGGCTATCTTTCACCTCTAGGATACGTTGATGGCTGTTGACTATGCATTGGGTGTTCTATAACCATGTAACATAGAAATAAATATTTTACTTTGGTCACGCATTGTGGCGTTAGGAGCCGCGCACGCACGATTTTTCCTCACAGCTATGAAATCTATGCCGAAAGCACACGTACGTCAGTGGACTGGAAGGCACCTGGCTACGCGAAGTTCCTACACCGATATTTCCAAAATGTTACCATAATTCAACATTTCCAGGTAGTACACGTGGTCACTTGTGAATAAATTAACGCAAAACGCGCAACTGAAAGGAACGGCGAAGGATCGTAACTGTTGCAAATCTCTGCAAGTGCTGACTAGAAAAAGCATTAAAATAATCAGGCATACAGGCTTGCATATCCTGATGTAAGCCACACAGCTCTATGATAAGGCTTGCACGAGACATCGATGGCTAGGCCGAAAGGTTTCGATGAAGGGTATCACAGATCAGAGAGAAGTTCGTCGCAGGACATCAGTGATCGAATAAATCAGCAGGCAAGTTTTGTTGGATGTACCTTATCTAAACAAAAGTTTACTGATGCGCGGCAATTCTTATATTCTAGGTCCGCGTAATCTTGTGCAATCGCTGAAATATGCACATAAAAGCTTATGTATGTTATAATGTGTGCCATTGGTGCATGTAAGCCGACTAATTCCTCCCCGATTGTGGGTGAACGCTCTCCGTAAACGTGTCCACACGTGTTCGTTAAACAAGCCGAGTGCCATGCAATGTTTCTCTTACATACAATTTCACTGGAAAAAGATTACAAGAGATCTTGAGTACATGCTGTGCGTACAGAACCATACACCACATATTGTGTATTCTGCTCTGTTCTGTGCATTTTACTCTTGGTCTATCGAAGCATGTATGACAAGTTTGATGAAGCTTTTATGAGCGTCATTTTCTATCGATTTCGGCCAAGAGGCCTGGCATGAGCTAGTCCAATAAACCAAA
>NW_023596136.1:11397280-11420257 GCF_011947565.3 Pollicipes pollicipes | reverse complement strand
AGGTTGGAACCCGCGATTTGCATTGGTCAGGACCCCTCATCACGCGTTCGGGTGGGGGTGGAGGTTAAATTGACTCCCGAAGGTTTTCAGGAATGGTTTCCGAACGGTGCGGCGTAGCCACGCCAAATTTGGCTTAGCTGTAGGCAATAAGATAGCAAATTGTCTGACATAACCATTTAGATGTTCCTTGCAAGGTCACTGACCTAGGACAGGAAAAAAAGGCAATGGTTAAGCGAATGCAGTTTCTAGGGAATCGTTCAATCTGATCCAAAAAACGGAGGTTTGGCGAAGTCTAAATCTCTGAGAAACTTTTTAGGCAGACACAACAGATGGAATAGATGAACAAATTACATTGACTGAGGTCAGATATGAAGGTTAGACCAAGGTAAAAAACAACCTGTTTTTACACAAACTCGAGTGCTTACTGTATGGGGTAATTTCTGGTTCTCATTTCGATTATGAAAACAGGAAACCGCACTGTACACTTCATGGACTCCTTGATAGTCAGAAAAGGCTTCTTCGGTGGTTTGGATAATCCCGAATAATACTCCTGGTGTGTGTGTGTGTGTGTGTGTGAAGTGTGTGTGTGTGTGTGTGTGTGTGTGTGTGTGGTGTGTGTGTGTGGTGTTGTTGTGTGTGTGTGGTGTGTGGGACGGTGGGGGGGGGATTGAGCGTGTGTGTGTGTGTTGTGTGGGTGTGTGTGTTGGTGTGTGCTGTTGTGTGTGTGTGTGTGGTGTGTGTGGTGGGTGTGTGTGTGTGTGTGGTGTGTGTGTGGGTGTGTGTGTGTGTGTGTGTGTGTGGTGTGTGTGTGTGTGGGTGTGGTGTGTGTGGGTGTGTGTGTGTGTGGGTGTGTGTGTGTGTGTGTGTGTGTGGGTGTGTGTGTGTGTGGTGTTGTGTGTGTGTGTGGGTGTGTGTGTGTGTGTGTGTGTGGTGTGTGCGCGTGTGTGTCCTTGATAGTTGCGGCGTCATGATCTGAGACAGTTTCTGAAAGCAAAAGGAGCGAAAGAACACAAAGACAACGGTCTCCGGTTTCCTTTCGAACTTCCGAAGCCTTACTTTTACCTAGACGGGGATATTATAGAGAGCTTGGTTTGTAGCAAGTGGTTTCTTCATAGTTTGATTAATATGCTACGACCTGCCCTGTGCACCGCGATGTGGTTACCATGATGGTAAATGCATTTTTTGACAGATAATCAGGTGTAAATAGGCAGAAGAAGACAGGTGATGGCGTTTACATGCTTGCGCCATGCTGAGGCCGTGACACATCTGCTGCTGCTGCTGGAGGCATTCGTGCAAGTTGAGCCTCGGTATGTCAAGCTGCATCAGATGCCTTGCTTGCCAACTTGTCAGATGACACGAGAACTGGCTGTGACGATGCGCATGCGCATTGACGAGGCCATGCACGTTGTGACGGCGATGCATGTGAAGCCTATGTTGGATTTGATTGCAGCAGATTCCAACTTGTTTTTGGATATTGTGGGCCGCAGAGGCTAGTGACCTCCCATCACCCTTATGAAGTCCACATAAGATGTGTGTTGACGTCCCTGTACTCAGGAAATTTGAAATGAGCACACCTAGCCAGTTCATTTTCAGGCACGTGTAGGAGGAAATATTCCACATGAGAAGTTATTAAAGAAAGTGTCAAACATGACGACCTGAGCTCACTTTCAACTATTGATATACTTATCAGTGGAAAAGACTGCTCTAGATAACACAATATCTCTGTTCAGTAAACATGCTCCTCGATGCCTCCTTGTTTGATTACGTCATCGTAACTTGCAAAACATTGGTTGAGAGCCAGCTGACGGCTGTTATGTCTGGAAATCGTGCTCACGAACGCCTTGTATAAACGCTTGACAATTACATTTATTTTGCCTTAATTACCGCTTAGTTTACGGAATGTCATGATTTGAATAGCGTTGTTATGGTGTCATGGATGCCTGGGTGATCTTGAAAGTCTTCTCGAAATAGTCTGGATATCTTCACAGGCTTGTAATTTGGAAACTAGAGAGGTTTAGGTCTAAAAAAGGCAGGGCTGTGAACTGCACTCACTGATCTGCAAGGTGGCTTCTGCTCACAATCTTATAAACGTGTGGAACATCTTTAAAGAAAAGGGGAGGGATCTAGAAATAAAAGATCTTGTACATCACGTAAGCTGTTACGCGTATTTCCAGGGAGCATCATTCACATAGATAAGACAGTAGAAATAGCTTCATTCCTCGGAGAAAAAAAAAACAGGAGAATGGTGATGTAGATTTGTTGATATTTTCGCTACATACCTTCATCGAAACAATAGGACAAGTAAATTTGAAATTGCTTGTCGATGGTCCTGTTTGATATTCCGTTTTTTCAGGCACATATCGGGCAGGATCATCGACAGGCAATTTTGAATTTACTTCTGCTATTGTTTCAATAAAGACATGTTGCCCAAATATCAACATATCTATATTTCTTTTCTCCTGGTTTTTCTCCGTAAAATGAGGCTATTACAACTGTCTTATCTTGTACATCACGCTTATGCGACTGAGAACGGACCACCACTAACGTTTCATCGTGGACATTGCGTTGACACCTCGGAAAGCTTAGCGGATAATATGGCGTCTTCTGCGTCCGCTCAGTCATAGCCTGCCTACCCACAGGCACTGACAGAACGGCCACCAGCCTCACGAGATATGCACCGCTCCGCCGAGCTCACAGAACCATGGTAAGCATGGTGACTGCTTTGAGATAGAGATCATGAAAGTTTTGATGTTGCGCCAAAGAAGAAGAATTCGTGGTCGAAACTCCAGCATAAATGTAATGGCGGCTCAATAATGAACATGCAACCCAGATGCCTTCTGTCATCTTCTGTTCTGATGAGTAGCTGGCAGAGCCCCTGACGAGGTTGATGAAGCAACTGAGACAGAGCACCAGCATTGCGATTAGAGGAATTGTTTCGAGCTATCATCCTCGTCTTGTGTCTCAGCCGTGTGTATGTGGCTCCTAGCACACCATAACTTGTATCTCAGTCTTGTGTATATAACTTCTGGCGCACCAGAGGGACAATGGCCCGAAACATATTCCATTCGAATCTCTGATATTGAGCTAGTCACTGCGACCAGGCAATTGAATTGGGTAATTATCTCCAGCCAGCTTCAACGGTTATAGCAGATCGTGATCCAAGGAAGTGGAAGGGGTAATTGTCAGCAACGCGTTCGTGTTGGCCCGCGTGTCAAGATACTCACTTTGCATCAGGATCAGGAATGGTCCATATGCGAGCGGCAGTTGGACTTGCACTCCGAAATCTGGCCTTCTAGACGTGTTGAGGGCACTGGACAGTCACTTACGATTTCCGCATCGCATCAGATCTTGGTTTCCACTGGCACGTCGGATCTGGATCTGGATCGGATCGTGGGATGTGATGGGCGATTCGATTACACTCGATTGTGCGCTGATGATGCTCCAGAGGCCAATCATCAAGGTCTGAATGACGTAATATTTTATATGTGGTCCGTCGCATTAGTCTCAGCCCCATATTTCAGCGCCTCTCGTCATAGATCATGACACTAGCGCATCATCGCTGAAGAGCGCAGCTTATATGGTGCGGGAAAAAAACGAGCGCCATTACGGCACATGACTGCGGACAACAAAACATCGCCGGTGAATGAGCCAGATATTTAGCGACCTCTTTCCCGAGGGCGGTTAAATAAACCACTAATAGGTGACATTCTGATGCGACGCGTTTCGGACGACAAGGTCGGTGTCCGCACTATCCGGCAGCGCCCGTCCATGGGACACGATCACGGGATCATGGGACCATGGGACACGATCGATTTTACGGCCCATACTCCCCCCGTATCCGTCACTCTCACCCCTCGCGCCCCAGCTCCTCTTCAATTTCCTCACCGTCTACTCCTGCCGATGTCGGCGTTTTTTACCACAGCAGGCGCCACGGGCCAGCGCAGCTGGCCGACGTCTGGGCTACGAGTCGAGACCTATGATGTGTCAAAAAAGATGACAATATCAATAACGAACAGTGACTAGACTTCAACGTCATGGCGCGGCACGGGTGGGGGGGGGGGGGGGGGGATCGGTGGCTCACAGCCTATCAAACCATCGTGACCAAACCACTACCAATTAAAGCGGACAACCACCGCCAGCGCTACGGAACTAAATACACACACGAGCGTGACTGCATGGACGATAAACATTTCTAAATTAACATGGCAGCAAACTGCTCACGCTCCTCGCGTGCTGGTGAGCTCTGTAAGCCCGTTCTCACACCAGAACTTGGCCGCTGCCTGCACCAATTCTCAGCAGTCAGCTTGATCATGGAGCCTTGTGTATTCGTGCTCACGTCTGTTCTCACGAAAGTATGTGACCCTCTTGTCCCGTGATGAGCCAGCAGCCTCCCCGCTTCCTCGCCGCCGGAGCCGGCCGCCATCGGCACCTCACGATCGTCATATCACTGACGTCACAGACGATCTCGAGCCCCACGGCAGCGCTTCTCTGCTGAATGTCCGCCCAGGAATCACAGGTGGAGTTAAAACGTAAATTATATATCGGATTTTATTGTTATTTGTGTTTCTGGGACAAGCGACACTTATTAGATTTGTCGGTGGTCTTCGCATATTTCACGCCAGACCTCCTTCGCAGGGGTGACTATTCAAGTCTTACGTGTTCTATCTGCTCGCGCTCCCTTCAGTCATACCACGGTCATTCAGACCAGACACGAGCGCTGCGAGACGGTAACTATCTTTACACGCGAGGCGAGCAGACGGCGCCGACCCCGGCGGGCGGCGCCTCAGGCAGTACACCGCCGGTGGAGGCAGCGGCGTACCAAGGTACAGCAACACTAGCGGCGCGAGCAGGGGCGGACTCAGGCGCAAGCCAGTAACATCACGATACAGTGAAAAAGTGTCTTTTCAGTCACCGACAAAATTTGGAACCGTCTTTATTGTTGTCTGGAGCCACAGGAGTAGGAACGGTTCAAAAAGTGGGAGACCAAGCTTACAGCGTAGGTCAGGTTCTTTTTCTGGAAAGCAAGCCCAACGACCGGACGGGGGGAGGGGGGTAGAGATGAGGTTGTTATCGCTCTTTATTCAGATGTGATGACCGCTATGCTAGATATGCGCCTATAACTGCTTCCCAGTAGTGCACAATCTTGCCTATCGACTAACCGATGTCGTTCGGCAAATAAGGCTATCCAGCTTCCCAAGATTATTCGTCCATTTCAACATTGTCTTTCCCGGGGACACGAAATTCTACAAGCGGTATCTTGGGTCACTGAGGAGGTATCTGCCTCCACAGGGTAGATACCAAGATACGGCCTGGACATAGGCTAGTGATAACTTTGAAAATGAAACGCTGGCTTACAGTTCCACATATTTTTTCAAGAACCTTCATTTCGTTGGCTGCTTTTCAAGAAATAAGGCTTGTCGTAGCATTTTCGGCGAAAAATTCCAAAGCTTGAAACTGCCAAAAGCAATGTAACAAAACCCACAGAGCTGGAGATTCCCCACTCAAAAACTAAGCCACAGAATGAAGGCCTTTCTGTCATGCATTCCTCATTTGGGCCCTGCTCCCGTCCGCCATCGGCGGCCACCGCCCTGGCTCGGCTGTCTCCCGCATAACTGACTGCAAACTGGTCGTATGTCTGCTTTGTTGCATATTTCTGGATCAGCATCACTACTAACTGGTGTATAAAAAATATGCTGGACACCTGCAATAGCATCTTTTTCCGAATTATCTTCCCTTACACCACACCATCCCACAAAAAAGTATTCGGTAAGCTGTCTGCCTGACGTATGAATTGGGTCGGCAGACATTTAATTGCCCATCATTCAACGTGGACGACTTGATCCGCCTTTGGGTGTAAAAAGGGCGTAGCTAGAGCCTTGTTAAGGGAAGACAGGGTTGACAAAAGCCCCTCTTATGGTGACCCTACCCCAAAAATCCCCGGATATAACTTGCTTGTTAACATGAAATACGGTTTTCTTCATTTCATTGTTATTTTTTCCATGTAACAAGAATGAAAACCGGAAGCTACCGTGATATTAATTTTGTTGTATTTTGAAGTCAATAAACTGCAGAAATGAGGCGTTGTACGACTGCATGGAATAAATCAACGATGTCCTTCATTTACAATGGTTTAGCAGACTACGTAAACCGATAGAATTCAGAACAGTTGTCAGAATGATTTATCTGGTTTCTACAGACATCAAGAACATTAAGAATTCGCGAAGGCAGATTGTAGGTCGATGTGTTTGATCAACATTTTAAGATGAAATTTGATTGTAGATAGGGTGTTCAACAATGTGTACCAGCGTGGCCAAGCCATGTTTGCCTGTAAATGTCTGGCATTCTGTCAGAATCGATTATTGACACAATTTATGTAACGTGGCTTTTTAACACGCGTGCCCACAAATCTTAGCAGCCTCGACACCAGGCGTTGCAGTCTCCTCAGTCCGCGGAGCGTTAGCCTACTGGCTTACTTTTCTCTGCGGCCTACCGGTAGACAAAAATGACGACGCATATGAAATAATTACCCTTAATCACTAAAGTCAGTTAGTAATGCAAGTCGTTTGACGTCATTTTGAGCATGCAAACTCACATATCTTGAAAAAACCTCGACGTCAGGCGTTGCAGTCTTCGTAGGCCGCGCAACGTCCACCCAGCAGCTGAGACGCAGTGAGCTAGAATCACTTTTTAACTAGGATGGGAGTGGAAAATTCCATCGCAAAAGACCGTACGACAACGAAGAAGTCTAGTTACAAAAGTTGGAACTTATGACTCCGTAAAAGATGCTCTAGCAAGCAAAGACATGCATTATAAGTTGTCACGGATGTAATATTAGAAACATGACAAAATATTTATTTGCATCCGAGGTCATTACGTGAAGCATAATACATTAAAGAAAAACAATTTTGCGATAGTGAAATAGGAATAAAAAGCTATGTAACACCAGTGTTTTGATGCTGAGCTTTGCACTTCCCTTCCACAGGATTTTTCAACACAAAAGCAAAGGAATTCAACAACAAAAACAAGAACAAAAAATTCAACAAGCATAGGACGTTCAAACAAAAAGCCCTTAGCTCATCAACATCAGCAGGTCACCAAATCAAACACCACAGTCATACGTCTGGCTTCGGTTAAGAGGGGGCCAGGAAATGAAAATTACTGTTTCTTGCAACATAGCAATGCTTATTTCCATGAAATTATCTAAACTTAGCCTAACCTAAAGAAGCTTTACCTTATTTCATCCTGCCTAACCTCTTTGCATCACAACAGAATTTGTGAGTCACTGATTCCTGCAAAATTCCTACCGCCACTTGTCATGCAATTCACCAATTTAGCCTAACTTATAGGAACCCATATGCTGAACATCATCTCAACCCACCCCACCCATTCGTTCACAGCAGCACTTGTCATAACAACATGATCAAGCTTATTTTTGGCTGGTCTCAGCCTGCGTTCAGTTATTTTTGTCACCTTGTTGACATTGGATAGTTGACAGCACACAAGTCAAAACCCCTAAGATCACTCCAGACAACTTATTCTGATTATCATAGCTAGCCTCCGTCAAGGTCAATGACGAGTGTGCTCCAAAAGCAATCTCTACCCTCCAAACGTAACATAATTTATAGATGGCCACAAAACCAGTTTTGTTGCTTGCCATTTCAGCCGCAACAAAGGCATTCATTAAGGTTTGGCCATTCATGTTTGGCCATTCATGCCGACCTATTTCAGGTCAAAGTCAGGCCATGGTTTCAGCGAAGGCAATTTCTAGGGAATCCTGCAATCTGATGCAACAACGGGGTGCTAAACGAAACCATTAACCTCTGAGATGCTTTCGTAGGCAACACGACAGTGAATGAGCAAATTAAATCGACCTAGGGTCCTAAGGACCTAAGGTCAGCTATGAAGGTCACACCAAGATTAAAAACCAACCTGTTTTGTTACTCTACGGCTTGCTGTATGAGATCATTTCTGGTGCTCATTTCGAATTTATTGATGACAGGAACTGCATTATGCATCTTCCATGGACTGTTTAGAGAAGAGAATAGGTCATTGACATAAAATGTCAAAGGTCAACATTTTGTTTTAGAAACATACTGCCTAGCGTAATCTTTGTCGCCTAGCCAAATGCAAAACTCAAAGCAATCTTGTGTGATTTTGATCATCATGACATACAAAAGGTCAAACGAAGTCACTGACCTTGAACGAGCATGGGACGTTTTGCTTAGAAACGGTTATCTAGGTTCTGGGGCACTTTGGACACCAACCTGAAACTTGATCTTGTTTGACCTTTTTTGACCCGAAGGTCATGACTTAGGGACATGAAACTTTGACTTAAGTTTGACTACGCACAGATCAACACGTCCCGCAAATTTGTCGTCTCTAGCTTTCTTAGTTCGCGAGATTTCAGGGGAGGGTTTCAAATTGACCCTCGCCTGAGCGAAGGGCATCTAGCCGGTCACCCGGGCGCTTGTTAAAGTTTGAAATGTTGGCTTCACACTTTACATAGGATCATCTTTTTGCCAAAGCCAATATGTAAACCAAAACAAACCAAAACAATGCCTCTTGTTGTAATTGTCATGCAGCTTAGAGCATTCTTGTGTTAAAAGAACACGGCGCATATCCACGGTACAGTCTTTTGCTAGTCAGCAAACTACGGCAACTATGGACAACATCTTGTTGAAGCAGACGTGAGGGACAGCTTCAAAAAATCTGAGGCAGATAGTCAAAGTAAGAAACAAAATAGTTTGATTAAATGCCTCGTGGCATCGTAATTTGTCTTGTTAAAAATTCAGTGGATTTAGACAGAAAATGAATAAATATGGTTGCAAATCATGTAATGAAAGCAGATGAGGCTGGAAACTAGTTGCTCCACAGGAGAAGCTTTCTGGCTTTTTAAGGGCAAGCTGTTTCTGCTCCTCCACACGAAAAGTCAGCATTTTTCACATGTTTTGCTGACAGGCAGTCCTTCATCCCACCCACAAAATATAAAGATCAGTCATGCCAAGCAGCCTACAAGATTAAAATGCGAAATGTGGGAGTGAAAAAATTCATATCAAATATTGGAAAAAGAAGTGAAAAACTCCTCACAGGTGTTGCTTTACACCCAAAGTCAACAATTCTAGGACACTCCTGAACCGTGGCCAGCTGGTGGACGAAAATGATGATGCCCTGAAAGAAGTATTTTTAAACACTTCAGGACATCAAATCAAACATTTATAAGGCAGTCTGGGCACATATTTCACGTGTGCAGTTTTTAGGCCCATGATAGGAACGGATTGTCCCTTAAAACACCTAAAAGCGGCGCTGGAATCTGGTGTTGGAACTGGAAGAGTAAAGGCAAAATTTCTATTTTGTGTGTTTCTGTAACTATGAATCTGTCCAGAAGACGGATGAACACAGCGCCCACCGTCCGATGGCACTTACAGTGGCCGACGCCAATCGGTTTTGCGGATGCTGCAACCTAAGCCATCACTATCCTTGCTCTCGATGTTGTGGGCAGGCATGTTTAAGCCTTTTGGTATATTTTTTCACTAATCCATTCTGAAAAAAATGGCCGTTCTCAGCCAAACATGGGATGGCCTGGCTCAGTTTTTAAATTCGCTTCGACCCACTCTATTCAACTATAATGAGACACCCACTCTACTTAATAATAAGACCCCTCATTTCCTTCCGGGCAAGGGGCCCCTTGAGTAGAACACCAGGGGCACATAACTGGCTCTAGTCAAGAGCTGAAGGCCCATCTCCTCCCATCGCGTACTGTCTTCTGGCTGACATTCTGGCGGCATGGGGCGAGATCTCCTGGTCGATCCGGAGGCCATTAGAAGGGTATATCATATCGCATTCTTACCCTTCCTAACACGGGAGGCTTTCTGACCCACGTAGTTGGGACCGGGTCAGCACAGGAACCCTCATACAAGCAAAAACATCCATGATCGCCGCAGATGGTCCAATAATCGTCACATATTCTTCAGTTCCATGTTTTCTGTATCTTTCAAAGATATTGAAAAATCACTGAACGTAGTTGTACCTGAAATGGAGTCCCAACTTCGTATCAACATGGCTGGTCCATGTTCGCCTTAAAATGTTCAAGGTTCAATCAGAATTGGTTACTGATAAAAAACAACTATGTAATACGGTTTTGAACATGCGTGCTCGCAAGTCATAGCAACAGCAGAAAATTTGAGAAACTACACCACCGCTGCCTGCTGCAAATCTGGGGGAAAATTTTTAAATGTATCTCGGGGGCAGGCTCAGACATATTTTCTTCCAACACCCCGCCCCGCATTTCCCCTTTCATTTCCCACCACCACGCATTTTGCAAAACTGCATCCCTGTGGGCCTGTATTTGCCGATAATATGGTTCTACAAGCACCTGAAATAATATCACTTTGGTTTTCGCGGCGCTATCATACAATCAGCTGAAAAGGTTGACGACCTTCATTATTTTGGCACAATTTTTGCCGGTGCCGAACTCGTACATGATAATGTAGAGCGAAACACATACAATATTGGTAACAGCAGGTGCAAAACGACATTTTTGAACACCTATAACACCTTCATTTAGATCAAAAACGTAATATGATCAATAAAAACAAAAGCGTTTTAAAAGTTTTAGCTAAAACTAAAAGCGTTTTATTTCACGTCTGTCCACCGATCGGTGCGCTGAGTCTGAGGTGCAGTAGGCAATGTGAGAGGCCTACACCAGCGATGCTCGGCCTCTTACGTCAAAGCCGGGTCTCCTCTCAGCAGCAGGAGGCCTGGGATGAATCTTTGACATCTGTCGCTCCAACGTCCTCCATGTATCTCTGAATCTACAGCTCAGATATCCACAAACAACAATCCTAGATCGGCAGGGCTTTTTAACGCAATTCACAGAAATGATATCCGTGGTAGATCCTTAGAAAATCCGCACAGCACCTTAAATAACTAACTATTAGCTACGTTTTTCAAGTAAGTCAGCCTCTCACGATATGAATGCAACCAACGGCAGCTCACAGCCTTACACTGAACCTTATTCATTGCCGCGTGGCGAGCATTCGAACCCATCTGTCTCAAATAACACATTTTAAATCGCCGCATATCAAACTGATCACTTATGAGAAACAATCTGTAAAAAGCACTGATCTGAGAGGCATTAGAAAAAAACTGTGCGACCAAGGATTTGTGACTTCAGCACTAATATGATATAGCTTGTAACGTTTTCTTGTCGTCTGGTTAAAGCTGTCCTCATTAAAGCTACTATATTTGGCAACATCTAATGGCTCAACTTGCTCATACAGCGAAACGTCAGCCGACACGTGCACTGCACCTGTTCACGTTGCCAGCGTTAGCGAGTACAGACCAGTACTAAGCTTTGAGATTCGTCCAGCCGAAAAGATCTGTAGTAGTATGGTCTGGTCTGCTGTGATTTGTTTGCATTTCCGCAATTTCGTTACCAATCGGCTAGCAAAAAAGTGTGTTTTTGTCACCGATCATATCCGGTAAATCAGAAGGTTTTTCATCCCTACTCCTAGGCACATCTGATGTCTGACAGGGTTTGTCGGTGAGTGGTTCTAAGCATGTCATTAGTCACTTCTTTTCCATTAATTGATATCAACATCATAACGCTTGCATCTTTTATTGAAAAATACCAAGTCAACACCGTAAGACACATGACCGCTATCACGTGTCATCATCAAATCACATACATCATCATTACACACATCATCATCATCAGCATATACATGCCATGCTCCCCGCCACATCCGTCTCCCAATATACCAGTTTCAAAACTCAAGATGATCCCCTTCCCCCACACATTCAGCCCTCACTCTTTCACGCAACACACATCCTTGTCGATCTGATGCCCTCCTTACATCTTTTCTTGTTCTTAACGTCATAGTCTCATTCGGCCCTCCTAGTGTACGAGATGATGCCATTGTGCACTGAGTTCTTCCATGCCGTAACTTTTGTTGGCAATAAACCATTCGCTCACTAAGTAACGGCTTATAACCCCCTTTAGAGCCGGATAATTTCGTTTCACACTATGACCTTCCGCATATCATGATCATGACCCATCTTTAACGTCACGATTCACTGCTTAAACAAGATAGTGATTAGGTTGCCTGCGTGGCGGTCATCGATACTCCCGAATAAGGCAACTGCCATGCAATTTCCCTTATCTGTTAATCAGTTTCTGATACACATGTGCCCATTACTGCCTTACTAATTGACAATCGTACAAGAATTGAGACATTGCATCTGTTGCCACAATACAAGCACACTGGACTCCCTGCTATTTTCCTAACGTACCAACGCCTAGTAGGTAGGTATCGGTGCAGAATTCGGTATGGCAGATGTTAAGTCTTGTAGATTGCGTGCACCAACAAGGAATTTGTAATATTTCTGCCCAATTTTCTATAGCAATATTCTTCCTTCACCCATCTCACTTTCCAATTACCGCCAAAGAATAATAGTAAATGAGGAAAATTGGAGAACTGTCCAAAGGTATAATTCTCCAATGATCCATTCGGATCGATTTTCGTAGTTCAGCCAGGTTAAAACCAGAGCTACGTAGTTTAGGGATTTTCGACTTTCTTATCCAGGCATTGCGGAACTAGTGCATCCGTCTTCGTCGCGCTCAATTAGTTGTCTGTATCGGCAGCTACCACATGTTTCCAACTTTTGGTATAACCCTATCAAGTCTCCGTACCTTGGATGGTTAGCTCTTACGCTGCGATATTTCTTTGGAGCTCGTCTATCTTAAAAATGTATTATCGGGCCAATTAAATCAGCAATCATTTTTATTCCGACTGAGTGCATCCCACCTATGAACACTGGTTTCTGAGCTGAGCTATGCTTTTGTGCATAAGGTGAGCGTTGTGATTAACGATAGAAGGGGATGCGACTTTTACCCTTCATTTATATCTAATTCACGCCTTCGGGGTTCGCGGCGGCATCTTCCGGAGTAAAAAGCTGCACCACTGCCGCCGCCCGTCCCCGTGACCTGGAGCCGTGACGTCACGTGCCCTGGGGGCGGAGGTCGGGTCGTGTGGGGCGGCCGCATGACTGGCTTCAGTGCCGGGCACTCCTGGGGGGCGGTAGCGGGTGGCCACGGCTGCAGCGCATTTTAGACTGTTTTTATGCATCATCTGCGTCCAAACCCTGTAAATACCGTGCCGGGGCCAGCCGCCTGACGGTGAGTGATCGGCATGGAGATGCTTCGGAGTGCCAGGCAGAGGCATAACGCTTCGTGCCAGCTATGGCTCAGCTGCTCTGGCAACTTGATGGAGAGCAAGGTAATAGATTCAGTGCTGTAAACCTCATACTGTTCTATGCTTCGCTGACTGCTGTGTTCGGAGGGAACGTGTCGTCAGACAATTTACAACGCGCTGTGAGCACTTTGTTTTCTGATGCGAACAGAATGGCAATGCATTTCTACGCCCCATTCCAACGACGCCACGTGTTGCTATTTTCATCGAGCAAAATGAAAGTGTGATAAAAGCAAGAGATACTTTGGTCTTAATATCTTATAGTTTTCAAAGCTGTTCGGCTGGTCGCCCAAACCTCAGTCATTGTGTTATACTCAAGTCTGGCTCATATGCTCATATAGGATTGAGTCTTTTAAAGTAGTCTTCCGATTTTATGTTTGCCAACAACGTGCCAAAAACTGTGATTCCAAAAAGCTTTTCATTCGCGCAGGCCCAAAGCAGTTAGAATGCCGCCACTTTTGCACTTTTTCTTTCTTCATCTCATAGACAACACTGTCTTACGGAAAGCAACACTAACGCGCATTCATCTCCCAAAACGCGCGCACCAGATTCAAAGTTCCGCCAAATTACTACAAAGTGATTGAAAACCACCTGCTGGAATCAAAACGCATGTGAATCCAGGAAGATAGCCAATTGCTGACGAGCCCACCTCAAATTTGTTAGCATTAGGATCTTCAGCGCATAAACTATTGCGTCCGTCGAAAAGTCCTAACCTCTTAAGATATAGCTGCGATGTCAAATTCTAAGTCCAATGACAGGACACTCCATGTCCCCTAAAGCCCGACTGTTCATTTGTGATTTTTAAACCTTAGAATTTTCAGCGCGTTAACTAGCGTCCGTAAAAGCCCCGCCCTCTCAGGAGCAAGCTTCGAGGTCACGTTCAAGGTAAAATAGCTGGGAGCTCTGTATCCCCGAAATCTGCCGGGAGATTTCGGATCTTTAAGGCCCAGAATCTTCTTCAGTACTTGTGCTACCGCGTATGGAAATACCGCAATCTCTCATATGAGTTGTCAAATGACACGTAGATCCATATGACCCGATAGCTGGGGCATTCCACGACAAAGCGGCGGGTCAAATGGTCCACTTTACACCCTTATTTCCCGGATAACATCCTCATTTCACGAATTTTGATACAAATTAGTCACAGGGGCTGTTAGCGGCGCCGAAGACGTCTGTGACATTTTCAAACCTCTCAGTTCAGTGGTTTTGGAGTAATAGCCTCCAGCATTTCCGTGTCGTCTGATTGAAGGGCTCCGTTCGGCGGAGATTTTGCACTACGATGAACAAATGTAACAGACCTACACGTCAAAATGATTCAAAAACCTTCCAGATTGCTGTGTTTCGTGGTTGGAATCGTCGTTGCACAAGAAATATTGTTTGTGACAATATGAGCATTTGTAACGCAAGCAGCATCACTTCCCAACTCGATTTTGAGCCTTTTGTCATTTACATGTGAAAGAACGTAGTTTGAGCCCCATAATCCAAAAAGGTGGTTATCGGCTTGGAAAGATTTGGAAACAATGTCACAATAAAGGGTTGCACTTCATTTGCACCACCCGCTGTTGCCTGCCGGCGCAGTATCTACCACGCGTCTCCGCATAGGCGGTGGAAAATGAGTGCAGTGTAAGACAACACTAGGCTAAATACCACAACAGCTCGCATAGATGTGGAAGTCCACTCGATGCACTCGTGACTTAGTTTAGGTCACTCTAACTTACCAAAACTGTTGAAATCAACCGACCGCAGCTTCCCTCCCTACTTCCGACGCTAACTCAAGGACAACAATGTCAGTCGGAGCACTCACTGGGGTTATTCTGTGAGCCTTACGTGCGCCTTTGACAGTTTTGACCACAACCAATATGATGATAAGCTCATCCTCTGCCCAAAGACTTCTCCCTGTTGCGTGAAGAAACATGTTTTTTGCACATTAGCCTTGCCCTCAAAGAACTAGCGTAGCTTCTCAGCGGAGAGAATATGATAGGAATGAAGGTGCGACATGCTGGCACTGACAGCAGTCCTTTCCAAGGTCCCCAACGCTGTCGGAAGCGTTCTTCCCGCTGGATATGGCAACGTAATGCCACTGGCACTTCACACTAAAGTCCTCCTCATGAAAGCAAAACGCTTAAAGAATTGAACCTGTTCTTGTACTGTCCTGCTGATCTATCTGAAAAGTAATACACTTTTCTATATTTGAATCAAGGTTTTTCACTTACGGTAAAAGTTACTGACGAAATTATGGACCGTAACTGTGTTATGTTTCATCGCAACTGGCAGCGCGTAATAACTTCAAGCATGATCTGTCCAGGTCTTGGTCAATAAACCGCAAAAAGATGCAGCGTGCGTTGCGATGCATCTCAGTGAAGCTGATGCATTTCGTGCTGGACAACGAAAGCATGGTTTTCTGAAAAGTCTAAAATGATCAAAATTTCGTTCTCGCTCGTTCATTGATTGATCGAACAAGTTCAGTTAAAGGACAGCTGTCGTGCTCACCCACTGGCCAAATTTGATTTCATTGACCGAGTCCCAAATGTCCTCTGCTTGCACATTAATTGCGGCAATCAAAAACGATCACACACCATCCTAAACGCGAACGGTTCTCACGTTCCTGCATCATGCAGGCTCCCTTTGAACATCACACACGGCGTGACTCAGTTGATGTCACTATGCAACATCTCGCAGTCCAAGAGATTCAGCCATCAGCTCCGTGTTCTGGTGATGACAGCCCAGAAGGAAAAAAAAATCGAATGAAATTCTGCGCACTTCATTGGTTGTAAGACCCTGGGACTGCGATATGAATAACTCACATTTCGGTTCCGCAAGAGGCTCCGCATTATCGTGCCCAGTATGACCTCCAGGATCTTCAATAAGTTTGGTGTGCGTTTGCACCACAGAAGTGTTAAGACTTACACATCTGGAAAATACGCGGGTGCTGAACACGACTAACTAGTTAATTCGATGCGGTGCTTACAGGGAGTGTCCTACCTTTGGGGCATGTTTTCAAAACATTCTCTGGTGAAACCTCAGGACCAGTTAGTATAATATTACTGAGCTCTGCAGCACCATCAAGACGTGATAAGTTTTTACATCTTAATTAATGCCGAGTCCAAATTACACTGTGAACGCTTTGTAACAACAATACATCGCTTCTCTTCCTTTCTTGGTAGCCCCAGAGTGGATTCCGAGACCGCGGCCATCGCGACCGCCACCGTCATAACAACCGCTTTCGTCATGACGACGGCAAAATCTGCTGAGAGTTGTTATCAGCTGTTACGGGTTGGATGTAGCACTCCTGGGCTGTTTTAATGCTCCTGCTATTTCGTACCCCCCTCAAACCCCTTGATTCCGTTTTGTGCTTCACACATGGATCGACACAGCTGGGCTGGTTTGAGCGTTTCACTGCAGCAAAACACTGCCAGTACATCGTCGCGCTCGTGATGCACAACAGGCACTAGCCCAAGGCCCGATCGCTGGGCGTTTGTCTGACTGCTGAGTCGCCCCACATGAACAACAGACGACATCATCCTCACAGTACGCACTCGCCTCCCCATTGCGCAAATTACCCCGGCCCCGACAGGTAAACGGGGGAAGGGAGGGGGAGGGGCAGCTGACTACGGTGGTGCGCCGTGCGCCCCGTATTCTTGCGTCACGCGTAATGCGTCGGTACATGGGCCATGTCTTTCCAAGCGAATAACCACCTTTTTTGTATTCGGCCTTTGGCGACCAAACTACGTTCCTTCACATGCAAATGAGAAAACACCATTAACACGTTGGAAAATTTGTCTTCGTGGCTTGCAAAAATTCATATTGCCCTGATCAATATTTATTTTGTAATGACGATTTCAAGAGTTGCATACACATATTTGAAAAAGTTTTCTGGTCATTTTTTCCCCATTTGCCTTGCAAGCAAATGGGAAAAAACCGCCACCGAAGGCAGCCTTGTAACCGCGCAACTCGAAATTGCCGAAGTCCTTAACTCCGAAACAGTGTGTCTGAGGTGTCTAAAAATGTCGCAGGTGATCTCAACGCTCATAACAACTCCGGTGACGCAATTTTATCAGAATCCGGGGGATGAGTGTGTAAGACACTTGCAAATTTATCTTGGGATATCCCACTTAAAGCCGGTGTTGATTTTTACAGATTGATATACTTCCGTTCATCTTTTAACCACATTTCCATGAAATCCCGGCCGGTAACTTCTAGGTGATATTGAGTTCCACATCAAATTATACTTATTAACACGCGCTCGGGTGCTCGGTTGGATGGACGGGCCCGGATGGGGATCAATTTGGCCCCTTCTGAAATGTAAAAAGACTAAAAGAGCTAACAGCACTGAATTCACAAGGCAGGTGGGTCCTGTATGTAAATTCACCTGTGTAAAGCTTTGGCGTGGCTAAGCTATAAAAGTATTGTGATTAAATAAGGCCAAACAAGATCAAGCATTATATTGGTGTCTGAAGTGTCCTCAGACCTTATGCAACATCTGGAATATGAACATCTCTTCTAAGCAAAAGGTCGCTGATGTTCATTTCCGGTCAATGACCTTCGACCCTAAGAAAGTAACGGCGGCAAAAATCTGTGATTTTATAAATCTGTGATCATGTTTTGATTTTATACTCTCAACAAGCGTCAAGGACTAGGCACTGCCTCTAAACACATGTTTATCGTGGTGGTGGTAGGTTAATGACGTCCGCTGGACTTTACGAAGCCGACTAAGATGTCTGTTACGATTAATAACTTCGGAAAGGAGCGTAAAAACTGTCCCCACTAAGTAGGCTTTCCAGTACAAAAACAGCTTGTATTTTTTACCAAGATCTGATTTTTATACCTAAACTGAGATGAATGAACTTAATCGTCATCTTAAATTCAAATGCCTACTTGACCAATAAATTATTTCAAATATTTATGACTTTGTCTAACATTCTGCTGTCGTATTACATTTAACGATTCCATGCATCCATACGCGTTCTCTAGACAGCTGTAACTTGACTTAGACTTGGCATAGATCAGCGACCTTGCAAGGTGCATGCGTGTAATCTTTCATACCAAAATATTACCTATTTAATTGCTTAAGGTGGCACAAAGTTTGCCGTGGCTACGCCGCGCCGTTCGGAAACTTTTCTGAAAATCTTTGGGCATGCAGATTAATTCCCACCTGAGCGCGTGCGATATGGGCTGTCCACGGCCCATAGCTCGTATCCCTCAATGTGACACAGCCAAATGCACGCATTACATTCTTGGAGCGTGCGTTCACGATTGTACACCTGTGGCATTTATTGCAATTATGACTGCCGCCCGTTGAAGCATTTCTTCTTTTCCAGGTCTAATCTGGAACGGGTTTTACCTGCCTTGCAAAGATGGAAAGCAAGCATGATGCTACAAGAAAGGATTCACTTGCTGAGACGAGTACATTATCTATGTTGGGCGCATGCAGTCAAGGACAACAAGGAAGCAACGAATGCGTGACTGATGAAGCCCAACAGTGTTCTACTGCGCAGCCGTGTGCCCAGCTCCAGCAGCAGGTCGCAGCCGTACCGCTCACCAGCGTCAAGGCGCCGGATCAAAGCGGCACGAACGAGTTATCTCCCCGCTCGGCGCAGCCGTCCCTGCTGAAGGCGCGGGAGATGGCGTCAGCGGCCGCCGAAGAGCGGGCCGAGTCGGAGCCGACCTCCCGCCGCCCGGAGAGTCCGGCGCGCTCAGAGGCTGGGTCACCGGCCCTCCTCGCGAGGCACATCGCCCTGCTTATCGAGACGGAGGCCGGCACGAGGCCGCGCAGCTCGGACATCGGCGACGCCGTCTGCCCTGTCGAGCCAGACACGGGCGCGCCGCGCTGGAGGCCGCCTCCCATCCAGCGCAAGCGGCGCCAGCAGCTGTTCGCGGCGCTCAGGCTGGCTCGTTCAGACCCCGGTAACCCGCGCAACGACGACACGGCCGACGGTGCGATCGGCCGCGTCATGCACCGATTGCACCCGGCCCTGTACGTGGAGCGCATGCATGCAGCTCCCCACAGTCTGTATGGCTCTACGACGGTGGAGGAGTTCCTACGGTCCGGCGGGCGTCCCGTACACGTCGTCGGTGACTTGTTCCTGGCACCAACGACCATCCCTCGAGCGACCGCCAAGCAGTTGATAAGGCATGGCCAGTACTACCGTGGCCACTCGGTCGCCTGTTTTTACGCCTACCTCTACGCATTCGAGTTTCTTTTCTTCATCGAGTACCTGCGTCAAGTGACATGTCACGACGCAGAGGTGCGCCAGGTGCTGGACCACGTCATCGACAAGGCACAGAGCATGCACCTGATCATCAACAGCGCCACCCTCTTCAGCCTGATCCCGGAAGCCATGTTCACGCAGCGTTCGCCATTTCGCTTCATGGCGCGTCTGTTCCCGATGGAAGAGCCATGGGAAGTGGACCTCCTCTGCGACATGATCAACTGCCGTGACATTACGCAGGACGCAATGGAAGCGTTCGCCAGCCGCCAGCACTTTTTCTTCTCGGAGCAGCGCGACATGTGCCGCCGGGCGCGCGAGGCCGGCCAACAGCGCCCCATCTTCCACCCCCGTGTGCTGGCCGCGCCCGACTCGTCCAACGTCTTCGACGAGTCCCTTCAGGCCGAGTGGTTCTTTTCGCACGGTATGATCGTATTCGGCGAGCGTGGCACCACGTACTCGGGATTGCGCACCCACAGCCGCCACCGGCCGCTGTGCAGCCTGGGAGCCGAGACGGTGCTGAAAGGCTCGGTCGGCCGCCACGCGCTGGTCCGCCTGCACCATGACGTGTACATGCTGGGCGCGCCGCTGGCCGACCTGCGCCTCCGCCAGTGCCGCTACCCCAGCCCCGCCGAGGTGCGCGTCCACGTCGAGATCGGCTTCTTCGTGGAATCGCAGAGCTTCGCCCAGTTCGTGACGTTGCGTCCAGCGCAGGGTGGACGTGATCCCTGCGCGATTGTACGTACCATTGGGCGCCCCCAGCTGGGACCCGGCGAGAGGCAGCTCATGCACTGGCTGCTTAGCAGTTTGGGTTGCGTGCACGCGCGCCGAACTACACGACAAGGCGCGCAAGCTTGCTCGCTACGGCGCATTCATGATGGGCCAGTACCTCTTCCAGCTGCGCTCGATGCTGCAGGTGCAACCACCTGGAGTCGGAGGCACCTGCCCTGCGAGAAATCTGCTTTTGTGCGCGCGCGCTGCGTTCGAGGACAGCTTTGTGCAGAGCAACGCTGCTTCAGGGTGCAGCCTCCGCCTGAGATCAGTCAGCGGCCATCGCTGCCTCGCGGCCGGTGTTGAGCGTGCTCGCTACAACATGCGTTGTCAAGCCACCATTGCGCGCGCCCCTGCTTCCGCCAGTGAAGCATGGCAAGGCTTTGAAAGAAGCTGTGACGCCCGACAAATAGTGGAAACGAATACCTAGTGATTTTTATGTTGCAATAGGAATGGAATGAGGTTTCACTTGATAGCTGTGTCTCACCTGTGTGAGGTTGGTTGAGGCACGCCTTTGTACGGACCATCGAAGCGATCGGGCCGAAAATGATACGGACTTCACTTCATTTTGTATTTTTACCAGGCATGATTTTGATAGTTGACCTTGCCGCGTGAGACATGAACGTCGTTCGGCCATTTTGTAGGGATACGTGGAATAACATTGACACACTGTGTTTTCTTTGTGATCGCAATGACCAAAGGTGGTTGCTCACTTAGTGTGATAAAATGAGACGCTTTGTGTCGATCATCTTGTGCTGAGATAAAAACCAACCGCGTGCAGCGCGTGCGCACGTTCCGAAATGTTTTCCTTCCTCCTTTAGGCCGACGATCGTGAACGCAAGATATGCCATTGGTAGATCATAAGATGGTGGCGATGTCATATCAGATCTGACATGGCGGTGTTGCCCAGCTCCTCGAAAACCCCCAGCTGCCCTGGATGAGCCCCAGCTTCTCCACCACTGCTTTCAGAAGTCACCGGTGGCGTCAACAAACGCTAGACGTCACCAACCCCCTGCAGGTGCCCGTCGATTAGTTGATCTTCCATCCCCAACCCTGGTTTCATTCAAACAAGTCAAATGAGTCAGAACAGGGCAAGTTTTAAAACGTGCTGCTCTATAATTACATGTGCAGAGGAACCCCAATCTGGGCATTGGTGCATGTATACACTCTTCAGTCCGTGCACGCTGCAGTCCCGAGACACGGTCGCTCACGGAGGCATAGCATCAGCCATGAACAATGTTAGCAGCCATAACTGATCGAACAAATCCGCAAGAAACATGGAGCTTAAGCATATCAAAAATATTCGAAAATCCTCTGTCAATACTTTTGGCATCGCTGAAACTTTCCACCCAGTACCGGTTCATTGCTGATGTCCTCGATCTCCTGATCTGCATCATGTGCTATTCCACCAACTTCATGACGTCCGTCCGCCTGGGGTGAGAATTCCAGCAGCTGCTACCGCGAGGGATTAAATCGCCGCGAAGCACCTATCACCTGGGACAGAGTCTTCGGACAGCCCTTGTCACGTGGTATTGAAGCACCGGGCAGCACCTGCAACGCGGGACAGAGCTTTTTGGGCAGCGTCTGTCACGTCGGATTGAACCGCCGGGCAGTGCCTGCCACGTGTGGCTGAACTGCTCAGTTTTTGCATCTACTAAAACACCATGGCCATAAACGTTACTACAGTTGTACATGGCTGCTTAGAAAGGTCTGTGTTTTTTAAAAGGTGTGTAAGGCTAGTGAACCGCCGACCAATGGGTTTTCACCCGTTTTCGACGCAGCACACTTCTGCTGCTATACGGCCGTTCGCTTTACATGCTGTGTACCATGTCTGCTGCAGATACACAGGGGCAAGCCGGCAGACGTTTCTTACAAGACTCATCGTGCACCCAGCCGAGTGTTGTGAGGCCTAAAGTGACCTGATGCACCAGTTTATGCGTGTATGCAGATGATGCCCTGAACCCAGAACAAGTAATGCGTGGACGGAAATGCGTGTTGGAAACGCGTACATGTATGCATGCATACAAAGGGGATGCATTTTGTGATCTAAGAGCATTACAATGCGTGTTTGATTATGTAATTTAAAGACAATTTGGTATCACTGTACACAGAGACCTCATCAAATTATTGGTGATGGATGCTAATGTATATAGCTTGCATCGATAAGATTCATGATAGAAACCGATCAAAATATCCATTACTAAGTGTTCGTGAGCAAACGCACGGGTCTGCAAGGTTCCTTGGAAGGTAGTGGCCATAATGGGTAAGTGCCATCAAGGATTTAGTACCATAAATGCGCGAGGTGTACTGTGGTGAATGCCCGAAAGAAGTACCGAAGCAATACACCAAAGTAAGTGAAGTGTATTACATAAATCGATAGGTGGGAACAGCAATAGTTTACGCACTGCAGGCCATAGCATTAAGTGTATTACATGTGCGTGGCAAATAAATGGAAAATAGCTAAGCGCAGAATGGGCAAAATAAGAGATCTATAGTTCACTAGACCGGAAGTCATTGTTGGTGTGCAGCTACTAACTTCTCAACGGCCAAGAAGAATAAGCAAGGATGATTGTGCCCAAGGAGGAAGACGAAAGTTTAGAATGTGTCGTCGGGCATCTTTTAGGTAACAGGAAAATTTAGAATGAGTCATGGTCGCCGTTTGAACGGCACTTCGTAGCAGAGTTAGGGTCGGCCGTTTTCAGTCTTAAACTCGTAATCCTGAAAAAAACTGGGGGCCCAGGGGACAGTGC
>NW_023596136.1:11388618-11396280 GCF_011947565.3 Pollicipes pollicipes | reverse complement strand
GTCAATGTCAGTACCCATTGGTAAAAAACATCATGCAGCACAGGGCAGCAGATACCAGTTGTACGAGTGGAGCCCCTTAACTCTCAGTGGTGGTAGTGGAGGGGGGGGGGGGGAGGCGGTTGGCGAGGGGTACGTTTTTCTGAGGTCATGTGCTTTAGGAAAGTTTAAATTGTTTAAAGATTACATAAGTTGTTAGGTGCATTTGCGAGAAATATTATGCATATAGATAAGACAGTAAAATAGCCATATTCCTCGAAGGAAAGCCAGGAGAAGGAAACGATATATGCATTATTTCTACGCATCGCATCCGTCTCTCCATTTTCCTGTTTTTTGCGAGGAATAATACCATCTATTGTCTTATCTGTTAAAGATTGGTGCCCCCGGTGATTTGGGCTTCATCCTGGGCGCGTGCAAAACAAACATGGGATAGGAGACTTTGGCCCTGCCCAGCGCTAGAGAACTTCATGGGTAAGGTAAACTTATCGGCACCCATATGGAATGGTTATCGTCTTAAGGCCTTTACGGCGTACTCAGCTGCTGATGCTATATGGTGCCGCCCGTCTCTCACTCTGGCAGGAAGGGCGGGCACCGCGGGAAACGAATCCTGTACCTCTCGTTTTCCAGACTAGCAATGTTTAACGCAGGCGAGTTAACCACTACACTATCGGGCCGGGCTGGATACAGATTTTGGGCAAGGTACGGGTGTGGATAGGGGAGCGGTTTACAAGCCGGGTAGATACGTTAAGATATATCTCACTGTGTCACTGCATGTGCTTCTTTTAGTAACGATTAGCTCCATTCACACTGCTTTTGGAACCATCAGCACAAAGGTGCAAGTTTGTGCCTGAATGTTTCTAAAATGGTTCGATGATTTGCGACTTAAGCTCTGACAAAACGCAAACTGATTGGCAGAAGGTGGGTATTGACATGCCCCTATGGGCAGCTGGTGAACTAAGTAAAGGAAATCCTACCCACGGAGAACTCGCCCATCGCGCTGCCTTGCAGCGTTGCACAGCTGTTGTTAACAGCATGCAACGTGGGAGCGGTGCCGCCGACAGGCTGGGTATGCCCTCAGGCCTGCGCCCGTCGCGATGATCAACAAAGAGCTCCCGCTCGGCTTCTCCAAACAAACTTATCCACGCTCCGAATTGTTCACCGCTGTCCCGTGGATGTGCCCTTTGGTTGTAATTAACTCTCGCATTATTATCTATGCAAATGAACGCTGGCAAACGTTCAGCTCGGCCAAAAATCGGAAGCCCCGGGCGCAGCGGGGGATGGAATGATAATGACACATGCGATGGAGGCCCGCGGCCACCGGAGGCGACGGCAGACGAGGCTCGTCCAGGTGCCTCAGAGACGGACGAGGCCCGGCCGGCACCCATTAGAGCCAGTGGCAGACGGAGCCCGTCCAGGTGCTTCAGAGGCGGGCGAAGCCTGGTCCCGTTGGTCACCGCACAGGACTATCCACCCGGTGCAGCGAAATAGCGTTCTCGGTGTCGCCGGCCCGATGACCCACCACAGGCAGACGGTGCGTGCTGTGGACACGTCTGGCAATGGGCTGACGCGGGACCCACCACCGGCAGACGGTGCGTGCTGTGGACACGTCTGGCAATGGGCTGACGCGGGACCCACCACCGGTAGACGGTGCGTGCCGTGGACATGTCTGGTAATGGGCTGACGCGGCTGAGCTTCCCTCTGAAACAAGGGCCGGAGTTTTCTAGGGATTGGTCGTACGTATCTGTCCTAGCATTCTCTTGCGACCCCGCCGCCACATGTATATTAATGGATCCCGGCAGGTGCTCGAACACTCTCTGAAGTGGTATGCCAGTGGTGCTGTCAGGGCTGGACTACATGCTGGAGCAATATGCCAGTGGTGCTGTCAGAGCTGGACCGCATGCTGGAGCAGTATGCCAGTGGTGCTGTCAGGGCTGGACTGCATGCTGGAGCAGTATGCCAGTGATGCTGGCAGGGCTGGACTGCATGCTGGAGCGGTATGCCAGTGGTGCTGTCAGGGCTGGACCGCATGCTGGAGCAGTATGCCAGTGGTGCTGGCAGGGCTGGACCGCATGCTGGAGCAGTATGCCAGTGGTGCTATCAGGGTTGGACCACGTGCACTTCCTGCTGTAAGCCGAAGACCCTCGTGGAAACACCTTCCGCGGTCCAGGGGCTTATAACTTGTTATTCCTGAGGATATCTCTCCGTGTAGGGTGACTCACCATTGGGCCATTGGTCTGTGCAGCAATGGCGTGCGCCTCCACGCAGGGCGCACCTGTGGAGGCCGCCACGGGTCATCGGCTTCGCGTGACGTCCACAACAGGTGTCGCCAGCGCCGGCCAAATGCAAATATAATTCAATCTGCTCTGATGAATTACAGCTCGTTCGGTGGTAATAAGCTGTCCCCTTCTCCGTGCTCCGTCCCCTCCCCCGGGGGGAGGGAGGGCGCCAGGAGTCCGAGTGGAGGAGCGGTTGCGACAATACAGGGCTCGTGCTCGGAAAACCATAGGCGGTTTACTGAGCGAAGGTTGGAGCTCCGTCATAGATCACGTCTCGCCAGATGAGGATGAATGGGTGTCGTTTTGAAAGGGACGCGCCGCGGGCGCCACGATTCGCGCCGCCCCCCCCCCCCCCCTTCCCTCCCCGGGAGCGTGACGCCTCCGCTCGGGAAGCCGTCGGGGCGTTTGCATGGTCGGACACTGCATCGCGACTGCTGGCGCTGTGTGAAGCCAGCCGACGTGACCGCGATTGTTTGCGGCCGCCAGTTTTGCCGGTCTTCGCGCTTTGGCATGATGAGCCAGGCAATCTTTGACTGAGGACATGCATGTCGTTCCACAGTACGTCAAGTTTATCAACTCAAGAGATCAGCAGCCATTGAAATGTCGGCGAGCGCGGTGAGTTCACACAATCCTTGGTTAATTTGTGTGTGAGTGCGGCCAAGAGCGGGCACATCGCGTGAGGCGGTCTGCTCGTGACGGGCCCTGGCCGCTGGTCGGCGCCGGCTCGCTCTCCCCCCACGGCACCGTCGCCAGGCACCTGACTGCGCCACCTGCCGAGCATATTTAACAGCCCCGCTGACGGGTAATTATTACCGGCGCGCGCCGTAATCGCCCCGGTAATGAGCTGCGCACAACGCAGCGCGCTATCACCGACTAATCGTGTTTGCATCGGCCGCATCACCGATGCAGCCCAGCCAGAAATCATGTAAAGCGATTATCGATTCACCGCGCACCTCGCTGCCGTGCTAAAAGGGTGATCGCCAGATAAGATCTTGACTGCAAATAAGTTTGTAGCTTGTTCATGCCCACGGATTCATTTAGCGCAAAGAGCAATTGAATTTAAACGAAGCAATCTACGGTACAAATATTGCACACGACTTATATTCAGATGTTGAAAAACATTGCAGCCGTATCGTTAAGCTTATCCCAATGTTTGCTCTACTGGCAGGCTCAACTTGCGCTACTGTTTGGCTTTCTCTTAAATAAATGGTTCACCATGACTTCAGTTTCCATTTTATCCAAACCTTTTCAGGCAGGGCAGTGGCAATATAATGGGGCCGGCAGAGGGGTAGGGGTTTGGCGCGCCTAGATGGGCTTTTCGACACTTGGAATGCCATCGATCATAATTAATCAGAACACGATGCTTCTGCCTCTTCACTGCTGACGCTGTGAAGAGCTGGTAAAACACGAATGCGTTACTCAGCAGCATCGCACACAAAAACATTTTTTATCAGCACGTGTCAACGCGCTCCCAGTGTAGCACACAACACTAACATATTGTTCCTGGGCTCGTGCGGAAAGCTGGCAACTCATGTGATGAATGAGCACATCAAATAGGTGATTGAGAGGTCTAAAAGCTGTTGTAATTTGTAACGCTGACAACACCACTGGACGACTGCGGGCCTTCTCTGGAAGCCGACTTACCTTGCCACCAACACTCCTCCACTGTCCGACCTAGCTTGGCTTGGAGACATGGCCCACGAGATTGTTCCTTTCCGGAGAAATAATCCTTTGGCAGTGTATGTTAAAATCAGCAAATAGAGTAACACGCGCGCAAGTATGCCCATGACATGCATCAATCTAAAGGAGAAGGTAGTTTGCAAATTGGTTAAAGCTTACTGTAGGCATTATTTAATTTGCAGCAGTTATCTACGGAACAACGCTCTGACGCCAGCACATAATTCTTCCTTCATCAGGATTGGGACATCTGATGCAACGACTGCCATCATCTTAGCGGGAGGGAGATGTTTTCCCTTGTTTTATCAATGAAGACAATGCTCAGAGTTCATTATAACGCATCATGCTAAATAAATTAAATTGTCCATTAATATTACCCTTGGCTTATAGAAAAATATCCAGTTTGATGTATAATAAATCAATGATGAACTGCAGCTTAAGCGGAATATGGTTTCTTGTTTTATTCCGTTCTCGTCTGATGTAGCGAATGCTATTTTCTGTGTCATGTGTTATGTGTCGCATGTTTCTGTGTCATGACCGGATATCGGTTGTGTCGACAGTGGTATCGGTAGTGGTGTTGTGGTGTTTTTTGCATCTCCAGCGTCGGTTATGACCTGAGTGTAAGATCTAGTCCATATACTCTAATTAGATTGACTGTTGGAATCGGCACCTTCGCTTACCAGTGCTTGATGTGAGAGCCCTGCCCCCACCATCCGATCGTGAAATATCTGCTCAATGGCAGGGTTTCGCAGCGAAAGCTTAACAAGCCGTCATGCTCGGCATGGTCCGTCCTACCACCTAACATGGCCTGACCAGCAGCTCGGTCTGCCGCCGGCGCAGGTCATCTCAGTCGGGGCAAACAGCGAGCGCCTGAAGCGACTCCACCCCACCCCGCCATGGGTGGGTGAATCGGAGGGCGAGGGCAGGCACTCTCTCCAACTGAGCCGTCGGGACGGGACTGCACCGCCCGCCACCTGCCTGATATGGCAGCATGCCGGCTGTGACCTGGGTGTGACCTGTGCAATGTCGGCTACGGCCTGAGATATGTGATTTGTGACCCGTGTCGTTTCGGTTTTGACCTGTTAAGAGTCTGCTTGTGATCTGTGCGCTGCAGACATGAGTTGTGTCATGCTAGTGGTGTCCTTTACAATTCAGCCTCTGCCGTGTGTTTAATCTGCTTGCGATCTGTGCGCTGTAGACATGAGTTGTGTCATGCTAGTGGCGTCCTTTACGATTCAGCCTCTGCCGTGTGTTTAATCTGCTTGTGACCTGTGTGTAGTTGCTATGTCCTGTGAACATCTGAATGCCCTCGGTTTAAAACGCCAAGCACTACAATTTATTAGCGGTATGTCGCATGCCATAATTACTTCGCAATGTACATACCTGTAATTTGACCCATTTGTCTGTTAGATGCTATCCATCTGGTCAGACTGTCAAATATACAATAAGTAGACACAGAAGCTATTTCAGAATGCAAAATTTGTTGTTTATGGATTGACATGTCTGGTAATGAACCAGCCAGTCGAGTATGCGTATGAGCCCGGCCACGTCACTATGAATGAAGACCGTTCATTAACTCGCATTGGGTGGGGGGAGGGGAACATTTTGACCCCCCGGAGGTTTCTCCAGAATGATTTTCAAAGAGTGCAGTGTAGCCGTGCCAAACTTTGCGTACCTGTAGGCGACTTGAATAGCAAATCGTTTGAGATGAAACAAATTAGATGTACATCGTAAGGCTGCTTACCTTTGGCAGGTCAATGCCAGGCCGCGTCTGTCACCAAAGGCCATTTCTGGGGAATCGTTCAATCCGATGCGACAACGGAGTGTTAGACGAAGGCAGTGCATCTCTTAGATGGCTCCTTAGGCAAGTCAACGATTTCATTCAGCATTATAATTGGGTTCCAAATTTATTACATCCAAGTTTTTTTACCTACGTTCAGGTACAAAGGTCAGGCCGAGTTAATAGCTGGCCTGATGTTTTTACCAGCGACTTTGCATTACGCATTAGTTTCTGTTGTTCATTTCCAATTATTAATAACAGCGACCACAACAGACAATAAACTTGCTTCAGCGGACTTCTTAAAGGTCAGAGTGAGTCGCTGACCTGCAATGACCCAGGTCAAGCATTTGTTATTAACATACAGCCTGGCGTAACCCCCTTGTTTATTCAAATGACAAAATAGAAGCCATCTCTTAGGTTTTTGGTCACGTTGAGCTGAAAAGGTCAACAAAGATCACTAACCTTATGAAAAGCCGTGACCTTTTGCTCCTAACAGGCATTTAGGCTCAAGGTGGCTGTGTGAGGAGGTCTGGGGGCATTTAGGACATCAATTTAGAGTTTAATACTGTGTTAACGTGTGTGATTCTTAAGTCACGACCCACGAATAGAACATTTTGGCGCAAATGAGTTCAAATACAAGACAGTCCATCCTGTCTCTTTAATGCCTCTGGCTCTTTTACTTCTTCAGATATTAGGAGGTTAAATTGATCAAGTACAAATCGACCCCCAAATACAAATTGACCCCCACCGGAGTGAAGGGTATGCAAGCGGCCACCAGAACGCGTGTCAACAACAACAAAAAAGCCAAGTCCATAGATAGAAAGCATCGTGATCGTGCGGTACGTTTTTGCAAGATAGTTTAAAATCGTTATACATGTGCAGAAATAGTCCGAGATCTGAATTAGGTTTAGCTGTAGACGACTCATCCCTGCCTTCTGCGGACTCAGATCCAGTGCCACCCTCGTCCAAACCACTGCTGAGGGCCCTCTGAGTGAATGCGTAATTATCATCTGGGAATCGGCCGGAGTCGAGGCCACTTAGCGACGTGCTTGAAATTAGCCCTCTCTAGAGCTGCCTCCAGTGCCCCGAGGAGAGGACAGTGAGAATGGCAAACAATGGAATGGCGGCCAAGCCTCTTGTCTTCAGTAGGCGGATGTACAAAATAGCGGATCCACTTCAGCTCGGAGAAGCAGGCCCAAAACAATTCCGATTTGGAGTAGCTTCTGGTCCATGTAACCCACGTTTGTCCGTCATTGCAGGGTGCATAGCTTCACAACGCAAACGCTTGTAAGTTGCATAAAACAGGTTGAGGTATCAGGCATTGCACTACTGATCGCATGACACTCCGTATTAAAGCGTGCACGTTGCATAACAATGTCTAGTTGAGAATATCGCTTTAAGAGTAACTGATGAGGTGCGAAAATCAACCTACTAAAGCTGGCCCGCTTCGCTGTTGAGCTTAAAGGCTAGGTGAAGCGATGATCAGAAGAAGAAAATGCAGCCATGAAATTCGTGCACTCTGATATACGCTCAATCTCCAAGCTTGCATGTCTTCATCAGCAAACCGGTCAATTGTACCGGGACTCAAAGAGATATTTCCATCAAGAGCTATGCTCTTCATCAATATGGCGATCCAACAACTGAGTGCTTAGCATTGTTACACACATATTTAGTGTTCATGGCTCCCGATGGTCCCGCGTTACCTGCTCATCACCTCATTTCGGGATAACTCCCTCTAAATGTGCGTGATATAAAGCACAAAAGATCCACGATGTGGTTTTATTTAAAACCATGTGGCGTGAGCAGTTCTGGCCTCATAACTCAGGCTGCCATTTATGAAGACAAACTGTTTGAGGAATGGCTGGCGAAAGGCTTGGGGAGAGGCAATTATCTTTATGGGCTGAGCGTAACCCGAGAGAGGAGACAGCAGAG
>NW_023596136.1:11378618-11383618 GCF_011947565.3 Pollicipes pollicipes | reverse complement strand
AACCGGGCAACACACATCAACTTTTGAAATTTGATAGGTCTGGCAGCTTGTGGAGCATCTCATCTGGTAAACGCGTTATAGTTCCCGAAAAATTGAGGCATTTTGAAAACATTCGCGCGATTACCGATAATGAGTGAATACGTGGATGAAGAGTAATCAGGCTGTTGTTTTTTATGAGAAACAGAAGGTGTTTGATGCAAGAAACAAAAAGTTGGCATTTTTTGTCGTCGTGCATAAAACCCGACCCATTTGAGCAGCACAACCCCTGGTCTTCAACGAGGCCTGGTAACCCCACGACCTAGAAGGCCATTCTCGGGATAAAATACGAATGTTCCACATTCTATGGGCTTTTGAACTGGAATAGCCATCTTTTTCATTCCCTGCGGTTCACAGTCCGATCCTTCTTAAAACCTGAAGCCTTCTAGTTTCTGAGCTATACGCATACGAAGATGTGCAAACTTTTTCGGGGCGACTGTTTCAAGGTCACCCCGGCATCTTTGACATAATGATAACGGCATCCAAATTCTGTCATTCCATCATCCCTGCGGCGATCAATGCCAAGAAAAACATAAGGGTCGAGTCTTCCATATCAGGCGTTTGTGAGCATGATTTCCTGATAAAACAGCCGTTAATTGGCTCTCAACGAATGTTGTGTGAGACACGGTGACATAATCACACAACGGTCTATCAAGGAGCATGTTTACTTAACAGAGAAACTGTGTTCTCTAGGGCAGCCTTTTCGGCTTTAAAGTACACGAATCGATATAAGTGGCCTGATTTCATCATATATGCCGTCTGCTTTAATATCACCAAAAGTGGAATATTCCCTTTTACTATCGATTGGGCTTTTTCGGGTATCATGTTCCTCGTCACCTTCAACCAGAGCACATGCATTTGATAATTAACTTGTGTGATTCCCGTCTCTGTAACAATAAAATATTACAATGTTACAAAGCCCGGATCCTCCCAGAAAACCATTCCAATTCGACAGACTGGGAACTGACATGACGAATATCTGGGGAACCAGCACCATATTCACACTGCAACCATATACGCTGCATATTTCAATCAAGTCTAGGATATTATTTTCACCTTTGTCCGATGATCGTAGGGCTCCTCGCCCGATACAAGTGGAAAACCATTTACAAGGGTATAACGCGTGGTCCACTGGCATCATCGACCTAGGGCATTGTTTCTACTATCAACCATAGGCGTAGGAACGTTTCAGAAAGTATGGGGGGGGGGGGGGCAAGCCCAGGATGTAATTCAGGAACCTTTTCTGGAAAGCGAGCCCGATGATGGGGGCGGGGGGAGGGATGGAGATTGTTATCGCTCTTTATTCAAATGTCATGGCTGCTATGCTAGCTGTGCATCTGGAGCTGTCTATCACTGGTGCACAATCTTGCCTATTCTACTCATCTGTCATTTGGTAAATAAGGCTATTCAGCTTCCCTAGATTATTCGTCCATTTAAAGTGTTTTTCCCGGGGGAGACGAAATTCCACGAGCGGATAGGTATTTTGGGTCATTAAGGAAGGATTTACCTCAACAGAGTAGATGCCAAAATACGGCATGGATATAGGCTGGTGAGAATTTTGAAAGTGGATCGATGGCTCACAGTGCGTCAGGTTTTTCATGCGCCTTCGTTTCGCTGGCTGCTTTTCAAGAAATAAGACTTGTCGCGGCGTTTTGGGCGGAAACAAGTTCGGGAGCTTGAAACTGCTAGAAACATTGTGACAAAATCCACAAAACTGGAGATTCTCTTTTAACAATCAAGTCACAAGGCCCACCTGTCATATGTTATGTGTCATATATGTCATATGTCATATGTCATATGCTCCTTATCTGGGCCCTGCTCATGTCCGCCGTCGGTGGTCACTGCCCTGGCCTGGATGTCGCCCGCATGACTGACTGCGAGCTGATCGTGTGGCTACTTTGTTGTATACTTTTGGATCAGCGTTACTTCTACATGGTGTATGAAACATGTGTTGGACACCTGCGACAGCATCTTTCTTCCGAATTATCTTCCCTTGCCCCACACCATCGCAGAAAAATAGCCTCTGGAAAGCTGTCTGCCTTAGGTATTGATTGGATCAACGGACACTTCATTGCCCATCATGCAACGTACGCGACTTGATCTGTTTTTGTGTGTAGGCAGGCGCGAAGCCAGAGCCTTGCCAAGGGCGAACACAGGGTTGACAAAAGCCCATTTTATCGTGGCCCCCCAAAACAAACCGGATATGGCTTACTCGTTAACAAGCGACACGGTTTTCTTTATTTTATTGTTATTTTTACCTTATAACCAGAACCAAAACCAGGAGCTACCGTGAGCTCAATTCTGTTTGCGTTTTGAGGTCAATAAGCTGCTAAAATCAGGCGTTGAACGATTGCATGGAATCAATCACCGGCGCTCCTAATTTACAATGGTTAGCTGAATTTTTCTAAACCGATCGTATTCAGAAGGTTTGGCAATGTTTTATCTGGATTCCACAGACATTGAGGACATCACGAACGTAGACTGTAGATCGATACGTTTGATCCAAATTTGAAGACGAAAATTTGATTACAAATCGAGTGGTCAACAATGTGTATGAACATGGCCAAGCCATGCTTGTCTGAAAATGTTCACCATTCAGTCAGAATCGATTAGTGATGCAGTTTATGTAACGTGTTTTCTAACATGCTCGTAACTCTTAGCAACGAAAAACTTGACGCCAGGCGTTGCCATCTCCATAGTCCGCGGAGCGTTAGCCTAGTAGCTAACAATCAGCCGTGGCTCACCGATGGACGAAAATAATGACGCTTCTGAAATGATTACCTTTAAACACTTTAATCAACTAGTTATACAAGTTATCTGGCGTAATTTTGAGCATGCGCACTAGAAACTTTGCAACACAAGCCTCGACCCCAGGCGTTGCAGTCTCCGTAGGCCGCGCAGCGCTCGCCTGGCAGCTAATATTAAGCTGTGGCCAACAGGTGGACGAAAATGACGACGCTTCTAAGAATGCATCCTTGGACGCTTCATTACATCAGATCTTGTATTTAAAGGCAGTCTGAGGACATAAATCACGTGTGCAATTTTTAGATTGATGAAAAGAACGGATTGGCCCTTAAAGCACCGCGAAGTGGGGCTGGAATCTGGTGGTTGAACTAGAACAGTGAAGGTAAAATTTCTATTTTTCGTGTTTCCGCAGCTCTTTATCTGTCCAGAAGACAGATCAACACGGCGCATGCCGTCTGGTGGCACTTGCAGTGGCCGAAACGTATCGGATTTACGGAAGTTGCAAGCCCGACCATCTTTGCCCTTGCTCTGTAGGTTGCGGGTGGGCATGTTTAAGACTTTTGATATGATTTGTTTCAATAATACATTCTGAAAGAAATGAACGCTCTCAGGCAAACATGGCATGACCTTGCTCGTTTTTTTTAAAATTCATCTCGGCCCGTGCTTTTCAACAATAATGCGACTCCTTATTCCCTTCCGGGCAAGCGGCCTCTTGAGTAGAACACCAGGGGTACATTACCGTTTCCAGTCAAGGGCGGAAGGGCCATTTAGTCCCATCGCGAAGTGTCTTCTGACTATCATTCTGGTGGCACGGGGCGGGATCTCCTGGTCGATCCAAAGGTCATTAGAAGGGTATACCTTATCACATTGTTCCCATCCCTGACACGGGAGGCCTTCTGATCCGCGCGGTTAGCCCCAGATCAGCACAGCGACCCTCATTGACGCAACAACATCCCTGATCACCGCAGGCAGTCCGATAGTTTTCACATAGACTCCATTTCCATGTTTTTCTGTGTTCTTCAGAGATATTGAGCTCTCCCTTACTGTAGATTGCAAATGAAATGGGGTTCACAATTTGTATTAACATGGCTAGCCCATGTTCGTCTCATAATGCTCAAGATCCTGTCAGAGCTGATTACTAATAAGAACACTACGTAATATGGTGTTGAACATGCGTGCCCGCAAGTCATAACAATAACAGCCTCGACACCCGGCGTTGCAGTGTCCACGCCGTGCAGCGTCGGCCCTGCGGCTGTAACACTTGTTGATGGCCAATGAGCGAACGAAAAATATAACATATCTTAAGGGAGATGGCTGGTGAACTAGGTAAATCGGCATGCATTTTCAATGCAGTGCAAAAGTAAGCCAAATGCAACCTCAATCGGAAAAGTGGTGAGGCCAGTTAACATTGCTGCACCTCGCCAACCACACCTTGAAAAGTGTGTGTGGGGGGGGGGGGGCAATGACTTCCCAAGCGCCCCCTGTTCCCGCCCCCATGCCATCAACGGCATTGTAAAACTATAAAACAGGGTAATGCTAGCCTTACCTATATGCACTTGAAACGCAGGGCAAATACGTTCCCTCAAAGCAAGAACATAACTGGTTCTTCCCGTCATATATTAAGCGTCAAAACACGCAAACATCAGCTAACACCACAACTTCAAACTAATGGCAAAATCACGCTCATTGGAATGGTTCTTGACAGACAAAGCACACTTGCTGTCTAGAATGACAATGTGAGCAAAAGATTTCCACAGACAACCGTACAACAACTGAAAACATTCTTTCACATTTCAACTACATTATATATATATATATATATATATATATATATATATATATATATATATACATATATATACGTATAGATATATACACATACATACATATACATATATATATATACATATATATATACATACATACATATATATATATATATATATATATATATATATATATATATATATACTCATACTATCTACACACAAGCACACACGATTGTGACACGGTTTCACAGCCCGGCCTCTGGTCCCTCGGCCTAAACCACGGGCAGCCGAGCGTCTCACGTCGCACCACAGCCGAGATCACGCCGGTCAGCGGACCGCTCGGCACCAGCTGGCGGGTCAGCGGGCTGGTCAGCGCCAGCGGGCCAGTTAGCGCCAGTGGCCGGACAGCGGGCCGGTCAGCGCCAGCTGTCCGGTCAGCGGACCGATCGG
>NW_023596136.1:11332675-11377618 GCF_011947565.3 Pollicipes pollicipes | reverse complement strand
AAACACGCAAACATCAATTAAAACACCACAACTTCAACTAATGAAAATCCACGCTCATTGGAATGGTTCTTGACAGACAAAGCACACTTGCTGTCTAGAATGACAATGTGAGCAAAAGATTTCCACAGACAACCGTACAACAACTGAAAACATTCTTTCACATTTCAACTACATATATATATATATATATATATATATATATATAGATATATATATACACTATATATATACGTATGATATATACCATACATACATATACATATATATATAATATATATAATAATAATATATATATATATATATATATATATATATATATATACTCATACTATCTACACACAAGCACACACGATTGTGACACGGTTTCACAGCCCGGCCTCTGGTCCCTCGGCCTAAACCACGGGCAGCCGAGCGTCTCACGTCGCACCACAGCCGAGATCACGCCGGTCAGCGGACCGCTCGGCACCAGCTGGCGGGTCAGCGGGCTGGTCAGCGCCAGCGGGCCAGTTAGCGCCAGTGGGCCGGACAGCGGGCCGGTCAGCGCCAGCTGTCCGCACAGCGGACCGGTCGGCGCCAGCTTTCCGGACAGCGAACCGGTCGGCGCCAGCTGTACGGTCAGCGGACTGGTCGGCGCCACCTGTCCGCACAGCGGGCCGGTCGGCGCCAGCTGGCCGCACGGCGGGCCGGTCGGTGCCAGCTAGCCGTACAGTTACGCGGCGCGCTTGGCGTCGCGGGCGGCCGGGCTGGGCGCCGCATCGTCCCTGATGACGGGCAGCGCCGGCGAGCGGCGCTGGTCGGCCGACAGGACGCCGGACGGCGCGCCGCCGCTCTGTCCCGACGGCAGCCGCGGAAGCCGCGCCACCGGCTGCTGGCGAGGCACGTCCGGCGGCGTCAGCGACGGACCGACCAGTCACTCCGGCATCGGCGGCTGTCGCTTGCGCGCGCCGGCCGCACGTCACCACATCAGAGGCGCGCCGGCCGCACGCCTCTCCGATCACGGCGGCGTGATCGGAGAGGCGCCGGAGCGACGCGCGCATGACGGGCTCGGGGCTCACCTTCTCGGAGTACTGCTTTAGGAAATTGTGCTTCATCAGCTGGGTGCAGGTCGGCCTCGTCTCCGGATCCTTGTCCACACAGCGCTGCAGAAGGCGAAGGCGTATCAGGAGTTTGTGGAGAACATAAATCTGCAGATGTGCACCATGCATACACACAGCGGACAGCAACGTGATGACATACTGATGCACTTGGCATGTATATATATATATATATATATATATATATATATATATACTATATATGTGTGTGTGTGTGCATATTTATATATTCGTGTACTTACGCAGTATGCTTTCTTTTATGCAAGTTTTGTTAAAGGCAAGGGCAAATATACATTTTGTTAGTTTCGTGCGCGTTTCCTCGATCGCTCGAATTATATCCGTTGATGTTTTCGGTAAGTCATAAATCAGTTCGCCTATGGTCATTTATATTATTTTCAGCTAGCTAACGTTGCAAGGACATTTGTTCACCATTCTCAAAGCAATATAAGACAGTTGGACGGAAAACATTCGAATATGGTGAAATCCGACGAATATGGCAAGATGTCCTTGAAACTTCAGCGAGCTGAAACTGATATAGATGGCCATAGGCGAGCTTATATACATACATATATAAAAATAAATATGTGTATATATATATATATATATATATATATATATATATATATATATATATATAAGCTACGATTTAGATAACGAGGGAACAAATGGGAGCCCCTAACGGCATACCGTGATGAAGTCGACACAGTCTTTGCTGCAGTATTTGGCCAGCTTCTGTTCGAGGCTATCCCTCTTGTCGGTTTCAGGTATGCTCATGCCGCGGAAGAACCTGTTGGTCTTGAATATCTGCATGTGACGCGGCATAAGATCACCTGGAAACCAGAGTCAGTGGACATCCACCAGCGACCAGTGACCCCAGCTTGTCACCGCTGGTAGCCGGCGGCAAAATAAAAAAGTGTGACAAATACGGCCGAAGCCACCACCTTGGTTTACTCTTTGCTTCAATCAAGCGCACATTGTCATTTGTTTCAGAGCTAAGTTTGGAACCATCGGCTGGCTTTTCCCTCTTCATTATTCGAGTGCGATATGGCCGGTGCCTGACGTGCCATGAGTCTTCCAGATCAGGCATAGCCAGTCCCTGACTTTTTTAGAGTTCTCAGATCAGCCAAAGTCAGTTCATGACGTACTGAGAGTCATCCAAATCAGGCATAACCAGTCCCTGACGTTCTGAGAGTTCTCCAGACCGTGTAAAACCAGACCCTGACCTACCTGCAGTCATTCAGATCAGGCAGAGCCCGCCCGCCCCTGACGTAATGAGAGTCCTCAAGGTCAAGCAAAGTCAGTCCATGACGTACCGAGAGTCCTCCAGATCAGGAAGAGCCGGTCACTGGCGTACTGAGAGCCATCCAGATCAGGTAGATCCGGTCTCTGACCTACCTGCGTTCGTCCAGACCAGGCAGGGCCCGTCCCCGACGAAATGAGAGTCCTTCAGATCAGGCAGAGCCGGTCACTGACGTACTGAAAGTCCTCCAGATCAGGCAGAGCCGGTCACTGACGTACCGAGAGTCCTCCGGATCAGGTAGAGCTGGTCGAGGTCCGAGCGGCCCGGCCAGAGGGCGTGGCCTCGCACCAGCTCGGCCAGCACGCAGCCGATGGCCCAGACGTCGACGGGCGGTCCGTACTGCGTGTCGCCCACCAGCAACTCGGGCGCCCGGTACCAGCGCGTGGCCACGTAGTCCGTCAGGTTCTCCCCCTGACCGCCTGGTACCGGCGCGACTGGTCAGGCTCGCACGGTCGGAACATTGTGATATACGACTTCGCTAATCGATACCATTTAAGCTCCTCAGTAAAAGTTTCATTCACCGACAGGATGGAATGGTTTCGAGTCAGCTGTCCAGGTTGCCAGGTCCCAGGTCAACCCAGGTCAACGTCCACATGTGGCCCAGAGCTCCACATCACGCCGCCCACGCTCTGGGTCAGTGTGTTTGGATAACGGCTCGATATGCAGGAAAGAGGCGCACATGTGCATACTGACACTTCGTTCAGAGCCCTGCCCGTGCAGGTGGCGCGTCGCCTCCGTACTCATGCTCCGGGCGAATCCGAAGTCGCAGAGCTTGACGACGTCGTCGTGCGTGATGAGCAGGTTCTCGGGCTTGACGTCGCGGTGGATGCAGCTGCGTGAGTGGCAGAAGTTCACCGCCTGCACCACCTGCCAGGTGATCTTGCGCGCGCGCTCCTCGCCCATTCTGCCGGGGAGCAGGCGCGGCGCCGGACCACTCAGTGCACATTTGTGGAGTGCTCTCATCGGCACCGCAGGCAGGGACGCACGGGTCAACACGGCATGTGCCCAGTTTTGGTGTTGCGCCTATCACGACACGCTACAGAACTTTACGTTTGGTTCTAGTAGGCACAGGCAATGTTTTAGCAAGACGGTTGCTGCTATGCCACCGCCCACACATGCTGTCTTAGCCTACCGCCAATATTCGTATCAGCACTACAGCCAGAGACTAGTCGCTGACGCGAACCCGGGCCAGCGGCCCGGCGCCAGGGACAGGCGGATGCACTGACCCCCTGTTACACTTCTCCAGCTCGTCGAGGACGGTGCTGTCGCAGAACTCGAACACCAGGTGCAGTCGTTTGCGGCGGCGGAACACCTCCAGCAGGTTGACCAGGTTCGGGTGCTTCAGTTGCTGCGGTCACGCGTTGCGCGTCAGGCCGATGCACAGAGGCGCACGGAGCATTGACTCACGCACAGGTCATCAGCCGTTGGGTATACTTTGAGTCTGTGCGGCTGTTTAGCTACGTTCACTTCAGCCCCCCCCCCCCCTTAAAAAAATGTCTACAGGTACATAAATCTACCAGTCCAGGTCGGAGGGCCAATGTTCTGTGGTTTTCAGCACAGCATCACTGCGCGTCCTGCCCACCCCTGCAGGGATGCCAGGCGTCTGCGGACGCTGATGAGCTGACCTGTGGCTGCCCCCGCCGCGAGCCTGCCCTGATCGGGGCTGCACAGTCGTGACGCTGCGCCGCCACTCACCTTGAGCATGCGGACCTCTCTGACGGCGATCTTGCGAATGACGGGGTCGTCCTCAGCCTCGAGGAACTTCTTGATAGCCACCACCTGGCCCGTCTCGCGGTTACGGCACTTGTACACGGTGCCGTACGAGCCCTCGCCGAGCTTACCTAGCTTCTCGTACTTCTCCAGACCGCGGGCCTCCGATGCTGACTGCGTGTGGGAGCCGCTGCCAGCGCCTGTCGATGCCGGCACCGGCAGAGCCAGCTGCCGCCGTCACGCCAACGCACCAGAACGTGTCGCTTTTCATGAGACGTGCGTCGATCGCTTTAAGCTGGCTGCTTTATTTGGAGTTATTTGCTGATTAATGTGTACAGTGATCACAGATGTAGTGGACGTAACGTAAAACTTACTATCAGTGACCATCGCCGGTGCTAAACTACGAGCTGCGGGCAATAATAGGGGGTGAGCGATGGGGAGGGGAGGGGCGGTCGCTGTTGATCCCGCGTCTGTACGGCAGTGACCTGTGCGGGTGAGCTGGTCAGCTCATTTTCAGACGGGAACAGTTTCATCTCCCGTGGTCGTTTGCACATCCACTCATAGCTATCGTTCTCGAACTTGGCGACTTTTGCAAGCATGAATTTGACATAATGTTGGAATATGAACGCTTACATCAGGACCTTTTTAATGAATTTTAGAGCGTGTTGGGAAAATCCCAATGATATGCACTATCTCTAACACGACTTCACCATTAGCCTGCCTCCGAAATCAGATTTCTTCATGACTCTAGGTTACTTTATTCTTGCGTTCATATAAAAGAAATAAATATATGCAGCCATATTGGCTACCGTATAGCATTGGACTCAGGGGCGGATCCAGGATTTCGTCAGGGGGGGGGGGGCGGGGGGCACGCAACATTGTGGGGCCACCTGGAGTTTGGGGCTCCCCTCCAAAAAATATCCTTACATGTCGGCCATAACATTTTTAGATGAGTCGTATGTAACGTATATATATATATATATATATATATATATATCTACCTATCCATCTATCTATATCTATATGTAGGTATATATGCAGGTATGTATTTACTTGTTCATTTATTTCATAAATACGGAAACCCATCTTACCGTGCACGGCCCCATAAAGCTAGGCGTGCTACGCATGCATACACATAAAACTCAATCACTCTCTGCAGATCTTGTTAAATGCTATGATTTTGAGGCTAAGTGTTTCAGAACAACAGGCAAAATAAACATGAGTTAGCTGCTAAAGATCAAAACCAAGCATGAACTTGATTCCTAGCTTATGTTTTTACGGCTAGCTGGCTGGGCGATGTAATCAGTTGATGGCTGATGACTACCGCATAGTTTTTCCTCCGTTATAAAGGAGTACAGCATATCCTAGCATTCGAAATGTGCTAAGAATATGATGCACTAGTAAAATAAGTGTCCCACACTCAATAGCTAACGAAAATGACACATAGGACCTCGGCGGCATATAAAATTACGTTCGGCAATTGCGCGTAAAAACTCATCGGCGCATATTCGACCGCTGCTCTCAGGCGAAGGCAGCAAGGCCAATAGGGACGAAACCTAAGTAATCGTGGGTGCCGCAGGAGGCCAACAAGGTGGCTGCCGTCAACAAGTATAGGGTCCGCAGAGCAAGCAAAAAGAACCCAAGACCAACGTGGCGGGCCCATGAACGACCGGTAGTGCCTCGGCAGGCTGTCATATAAAGCCCCGGCCAGAGTACAGAACCCTTCGAGCGGAGGGGAATTATCCGAGAGCATGAATTAATACCCCTGGGCGATCAAGAGTGCGCGGGTGGGTTAACAACACGAGCCTCGATAGGAATGAAGAGTCCCCCCACAAATCAGACCAAAGGGAGAGAGCCCTTGATCAAAGTAGATGGCCCCTGAGCATTGAGTGTCTCCGTGCCTTACCTTATAAAAACCCTAGCAACAGCGCAAGGTCCTCCAAGCAACAAGGAAGAGCCGGAGACTTCAATGAAGGGTCCCTGACCAACTGAGTGTTCTCTGGCATATGGAGCCTGGAAAAAGCGTAAAGAGCCTTTCGGGCGAATGGGGAGAATCTGCGGAGGAAAACCTGATCGATCAACCGTGCTCAGGCATGGAGGCAGATAGCGTCCCAACAGCACATTGGGCCCTACGACAAATGCAAAGAGATCAAGGGCAACGTGGAAAGCTCCTTAGCGATCAGACTGACCCGGCAAGTGGACAGATGGGGCCAGGAAACCAACAGCGCGATGGCTCTAGACAGCGCAATAAGCTCCAAAATATCCCCAAGCAACACTTTCTCAATCAGCAAAAAATGAACTTGGTCCGCCCATGAACTGTTTACTTTTGCTAACGATTGTCCTTGGTCGTCTCGTGTAGGCCCAAAGTATTCCAATTTTGTTGTAAGAAAACTGGGTCCGTCCGGCCCCTTATGGCCCCTTCGGAGCCTTTAGGTTCCCTCGGCATGGTCCGTGAGGCACGGTGTCGTGCTTCCCCCCCCCCCCCCCCCCCCCCCCCCTGTACATCCGCTACCGGCCCGAGCAGCTTAATAGATGAAGCCCGTCAAGAACATAGGCTCATCCATTCAAAAAAGAAATACTCATGACACAATGTGTAGGGCTCTGAACGATCGAGCGCGCCCGAGCAGATAAACATATAGGGCCCCCATCAAGAGCGCAGGGCCCTCCATTCAAATAGAAAGTACCCAAGACCCAATGTGGAGGGACCCCGAATGATCGAGTGTGCCAGAGCAGGTTAACAGATAAGGCTCCCAAAAAGAGCGTAGAACCCTCCGTTCAAATAGGAAGTATTCAGGACCCAACGCAGAGGGCTCCCGAGTGATCCAGTGCCTCAAAGCATGTTGACATATAGGGCCCCCTTCAAGAGCGTAGCGCCCTCCACTCAAATAGGAAGTACCCAGAACCCACTGAAGAGCGCCCCAGAGTGGTCGAGTGTGCCCGAGCAGATTAACAAATAAGGCTCCCAACAGGAGCGTAGGGCCCTCCATTCGAATGGAAAGCACCGAAGACCTTATGTGAGTGGACCCAGAATGATAAAACGTGCCCGAGCAGTTTATCAGAACCCAGGAGAACCCAGGGCCCTCCTTATCTGAGTAATACCTTATCTGAGGAGAACCCAGGGCCCTCCATTCAAATAATAAGCACCCAAAACCCGGTGCGGAGGGCCCCCCGAAAGATGGGGTATATCCGAGCAGATTATCAGGTGGCCCAGACAGGAGTGTAGGGCCCTACATTCAAACACCAAGACCCAATGTGCAGGGCCCCCAGACAATTCAGTGTGGCCGAAACGGCGAACAGGTGGGGTCACCGACAAGTACGTAGGGCCCTCCATTCGGATAGGAAGTGCTCAGGACACTATGCGGAGGGCCCCCGGATATTCGAGTGTGCCCGAGCGGGTTAACAGATGGGGCCCCGGCAAGAGCATACGGCCTTACGTTCAAATATGAAATGCCCACGACACGATGTAGAGGGCTCCGGATAATCGAGTGCGCCAGAGCAGGTTAACAGACAAGGGCCCCCGAAAAACGCGAAGGGTCCTCCATTAAAAAAGGAAGTACCCAAAACCACATGTAGAGGTCCCCACAATTGAATGGGTCCGAACATCTTATCAGAAGGGGTCCCGCCAGGAGCGTAAGGCCCTCTATTCAAATAAGAAGTACCCGAATACCCGGTGCGGACGGCCCCAGAACGATGGAGTGTACCCGAGCAGGTTATCAGATGACCCCGATAGGAGCAGAGGGCCCTAAATTCAAACACCAAGAACCAATGTGCGGGGCCCCCGAGCAATCCAGTGTGGCCGGGGAGGCGAACAGACGGGGCCCCCGACAAGTGCGTAGGGCCCCACTCAAATAGCGAGTGCCCAAGACCCAATGCAGAGGGCCCCCGAACGATTGAATGTACCCGCGCAGGTTATCAGATAGCCTCCCCCACCCCAAAAGCGTGGGGCCCCTCATTAAGAAAAGAAGTACCCAAGACCCAGTGCGAAGGGTCCCCGAACAACTGGTGTGCCCAAGCAGGCCATCAGAGGGGCCTCTGACAAGAGTGCAGGACCCTAAGCAAGTGGCAGAGAATTTGAAGCGCCTTAGACCAATGAAGGGGTCCATGAGCATATCACAAGTCTGTCGGTAGGTTAACTGAGACCCACGTATAGGGCCCCTGAACAACCGAGAATACCCCGGCAGGTTAAGATATGGGAGCCCGGCTATAGCCCACAGAGGCCTTTCTGGCGAATGGAAAGAACACGTGGAAGGGACCGTGATTGACAAGAGTGTCCCGGCACGCTTACAGGGAGGGCCCCAAAAGCAGTGCTGGGCGCCCCGAGCAGATGCAAAGAAATAAAGGGCAACGTGGAATGCTCCTTAACTATCGAAATGATCCTGCAAGTGGGCATATAGGTCTCCCAGAAGCAGCATGGGCCCCTAGGCAGTGAAATGGGGCTTAAAGTTTCCAGTTCACAATTTTTCCAATCATTGATTTTTTGTTGACTTCTCATAGGCCCTTCACTTTCGCTTACAGCTGTTCTTGGTCGTCTGGAAGTCCAGATATCCAGTTTTTTTTCGTTTTGTGTTTAAAAAAACTGCGCCTGTTCGGCCGGCGATGGGCCCCGTCGGAGCCAATGGGCCCCTTCGGGGCCCAAGGGGGGTGGGCATGGCCCTGTAGCCCACCCTCTGGATCCGCTCCTGACTGGGCTAGAACAGTTGTGAGTTGGTGGAAATGTCTGGTGGGTGGAGGAAATGTGGGAGCATTCCCTCCACTCAGCCTGTTAAAAGAGCGCCGCCCTACATCATCCAAAGGCGAACTTCAGGAGCGGTTTTGGAGGGCGAGGGGACTGTCATACCGCATGACGGACTGTTTAAGGAGAATATGCCGTCCACATCGTGGAAGGCTAGGGTGAGTCACAATGCCTTCTAGCACCTAGTGAGATGCGGATAGCAAACATGAGACTTTTTGTCAGCTCACAAGGAGGGACGCAGTTCAAACCACATTCGAACTTGCGTACTCCGCGGTTCGACATGTAGGACCCCAGAAACAGTGCTGGGTCCTTCGAGCGATTGGGAAGAACCATTATCAAAACGACCGATTGTCTGAACGACCGATTGTCTGGTCAACTCAACAGATAGGTTTTACCAGAGCATAGGCCCTCCGCAAATCTGGGCAAATGAGGTGAAGCCATTGCTAAAGTGGAATCCCAGAGAAAATCGTGAATCTCCCGGTATGCTATTTATAGGGCCCCTGGCAGCAGCGTAAGGTCCTCCAAGTAAATTAGGAGAGCCAATACCGATGTGAAGGGGCTCTGGGCGACTGAGGGCACCCCGGCAGACTAACATATAGACCCCCAGGCAACAGAGCAAAGCCTTTTGAGCAAATGAGTCCAAGCCGTGGTGGCCTAAGAGCGATCCAATGCCCACCAGTTCAACGACTGCTTAGGTCCAACAACAGCCTGGTGGTCTTCAAGCAAATGCGAAGAACCAAGAGCCACGCGGGAGGTCCTTTAGCGCTCGCGAGTGCCCTGTCAAGTCAACACATAGGTCCCCTAGCCAGTTAAGGGCCCCTAGTCAGCGTACTGGCCCCTAAAACATCTCCAACCACTACCGTCACATGGCAAGACAATAGCTGTTTTCGTGTTTGCGTCATGCACATCAGACAAGAGCCCCTTCATGTCCCTGTGGACCCTCTCATCTTCACTTATGGTCGGGCTTGGTTGGCCGTATATTGTCATTCACTCATGACAACATAAAAACTCGTCTTCAAGTTTGTGGCCCCTTCGGGTCTCAAGCGGGACCGTATAGCTCCCCTGTCAACACCCCCCCCCCCCCCCCCCCTCCTCTGGATCTACAACAGGCTGACGGCCATAAGTGAGTGTTGCCAGTACAGGAGTAGAATCCCTCTAATATAACTAGTACATCGAAGTCTTAATGCTTTTCATTTCTAGAAAACGCGCTGAATTAATATATCGGCGCGCAGCTGTGTGAAAAAGCTGGGCAATTGAACGATTCACGGTACAAAAATATGATGGAAAAGTTTCACCTTGGACTCTAAATTCTCGCTTCGTCTGCATCACAAGGGCTTGCAGTTGTTGTCCCAGGATTATACTTGTTGCGAAAAATGATGGCTAGAGGTCATTTCGAGCATTATGTTCCTGCACACTGCAAGATGAGGCATTAACAAGGGCAGTTCGCACGTGTGTAATCCCTCGGCAATAAACGCAAAAGCTAGCACCAACCAAGATGTGTTGGAATTACAGGAGTCTAATTGCTCGTCTAGAAGGAATGTTTTCGTTTGAGATTGGAGCAAAAACGTGCACTTCTCTATGAACGACTTTTATCACGGAGAGTGTCAGGCCGATGCGGTAAGGCGCAGGGATGGCTCCATGTTCATACCATCGAAAATAAGATTCGAGTCGCTCGAGCAGTGCTGCCAGCAGTATAAGCGGGCGCGCAGCCAAACAATTTCTTATATTTTTTTTCGCGCTGTCACCCCGATCCAGAGTCCAACACGTCTAAGTATGGCATCTGAAAAGGAGATCCCAGGAACCTCGGCGGGACCCATCCCTTCGGTTGCGCCCTTCGAGGGTGGAGGCAACATTGCCGGGTCTCGGGGATCATTTGGCACTGTGGTGGTCCAATGAACGGTGCACAACCAGCAAGAAAAACACCTTCATTTTGTTGTTTCAGACAGGCGAGGACCGTCCCAGTACGCGCGGATGGCAAAACCAATTCTTGGAGTATATCTTCTTTATGTTTCGCCATAGGACTACTGCTCGGCATTCTCGGAAAGTGGACTGCGATGACACCCACGGATCGCCATTCTCGACCCCACGCCTGACTTAAAGCTCTTGCCGTCATGACGTAGCTAATTAATGCACACACCAACACCGGGCATGTGGTTAGTGCTGACAATGGCAATAGAAGCATATTACTTGTAATTAACGACATGCTCCAGTTCGGTGTAACAGTCGCGTCGCCCCGCCTGGCCCAGTCACCGACCTTCACACCGCGCTGACTGAACGCCCGTATTGCCAGGCCCACTGCGTACGCTGGCACGCTGCTGCACGGCGCCCGGGGCCAGATGGTGTGCATTTACGACACGAGTGAAGCATGCTAAAGTAAGATGAGAAATTCAACAAAAGTGGTTATTTTATTGGGAGTTATGACCAGCTTCTACTCCACAAGTATGCACATCCATATACATGGACTAAGCATTGCATCACACCTTCTACCATGACACAGCGAACTGCAGTTTGCACCCACTGACGCCAGACTGTTGTCCTTTAAATCGTGACACTCTGGGTTACCCTAAACGCCGAGAACGTATGTCCCGAGACTTCTTGAACACACCTGCTCCACCACGTATCGACACCTGCCCCCGCTGAAGCCGGCCACATGGTGTACCAGGTCGGTGTAAGCTCGACGCTTGTCCCCGCCGCGGACATGACGCAGGAGTCAGGACGACGTGCCCACTCCGGGACGGCCCGCACCGGGAGCACCGACACCGACGACGGGACCGGTCCAGACACTCAAGGCAGGTCCGCCTGGCCCGGCCGGCAACATGCACACCGCGCCTGACTAAAAGGCCGCTTAGCCAGGCCTACAGCACGTCCAACCCGACTCGGTCGCACCTGGACTCAGGGCCTGGACTCTAGACCCAAGCACAGGCTCTGGACTAAGGGTGCGCACTCTGGACTAGGGGCATGGACTCTGAGCTCCGTGTCCGGCTCAGAACCGCCGCACGTCTGGGAAGCAGCTGGCATCGTGGCATTCTCCGCCAGCCCTGCCGGTCGGGCACGCTCACTGAGCCATTACATGCATGCGCTTACAATGCGCACGCAGGTAACACACAACAATGCGATCCGATCATTACGCACAAGGCCTCCGCTGACCGTCATAGCAAGCTGCAGAGTGAAACAGGAACAGCCCAACCCGGCAGAGGCGCTGCTAAACACAGCCAGTATTAGCAAAGATGACAGAGGAACTCCTGGTCCATTGCTTAATCACCCCGGTCGCGGGCACGGTCCGTAACGTCAGTTGATGACCAAGCAGTGACATCAGCTGATGGCCAGGCAGTGACATCAGTTGATGATTCAATGGTGACGTCAGCTGATGACTCAGCAGTGACGTCAGCTGATGACCGGGTATTGACGTTAACTGGTGGCAGGGTAGTTACATCAGCTGATGGCCGGGAAGTGACGTCGGCCGATGGTTGGGCAGTGACGTCAGCTGATAACCGGGCAGTGGCGTCAGCTGCGTCAGAGGCCAGCATGACGCGGTCCGGTCACTTCCGTTCCACCAGGGACCTCATCAGCGACACTGAACCGCCGCGGTAGCTGGACCCGAAGTGATTCCTGAAAAAGTTGAAACAATTTTTAGGCCATTGTCCTCATCAATCATGTTATTGTTCTCATAACGCTTCAGCGAATTAGTCCAGCTGTCATAAGGTGTTGGTAAGTCTTGAGAACAACCTGAGAGTGTTTGACGCTCAGCCATGTGCCACAGCCCCAAAGTACTACAGCAGCCGTCAGCGGTCTCAAGACTCAGACCAAGACTCAAAACACTGCACCACCCAGCAGGATACCTGATCGCTATCGAGGATGACGAGTATTTCGTTGACCTGGTTCCCGCAAAGTCACAAATTGCCAACCACATTTATTTACTTATTTATGCGTGCGTGCGTGGTGCGTGTGCGTGCGTGCGTGCGTGTGTGCGTGCGTGCGTGCGAGCTCGTGCGTACGTGCGTGAGCGCGTGCATGCGTGCGTGCGTGCGTCTGTGCGTGAACGAATGATGTAAGACATCCTGATATTTTCCGACCGAAGTTCTGAACGACGTGAAATTGGGTCCTAAAGTGGCGAATTGTGCTCCAGAAGCGTTCCGAAATCCCATACCATGATGCCCACCGTGGCGTCGCCCGGGAATAATTCACGAATGCCTGCAGGGCGTGTGTATGCCCTTTCGTGTTAGACTGGAGCTTTTCATGTACATGCGGTTCTACTGCAGTGACGCCCTCCGGTGATACAGCGGCAAACATACGAACAAAACAAAGCTGAAATGAGCGAATCAAGGGAGCAGCAGGCGGTAAGTGCCGTCTACCGATAAATCGGAAGCTGTTTATAACATTACATAAAAGACGGCTTGTTTGAGGAATGCACACGTCCTTGCCAGCTGACAGACATATGTCGCAATTACAGTATGCTTCCTTTTTCAAGCATCGCATCCGTTCATTGTTGTTTACTGCATCATTGTGCGCAGTTTACTGTATTTCTGTTTGTATCATTCAATTCATGCATTATCCAAGTCGGGTGGACAAGTAGTTGCCAATGAACATAAACATGAGCTGATTCGTCACATGGACAGAGGACAATCAACTTTCTGAACGGTCATGTGGCTCACCAGTGGTTTAGGTGGTGGAAGAGCTGGTACAGCTTGTTCCTGGTCTCGAAGCCAGCCTTTCTTGGCAGCAGCTCGTGGTAGGCTCTGTAGAAGTCGGCTCCAAATCCCCCGAACCACTTCGCGATTCCGAGATCGAACTCGGCGTGTCCATAGAAGGAGGCGGGATCGTACACCACTGTCGGGGTACGCGTCACTGAACGCGGCGCTAGGCAGCGCTGCAGGAACGCTGCATCGCGCACCATAGACTGCACACGCCCCTGTTCGAGGACGGAGACACGCGCCAGGCACCGCATCGCGAACTGCGTGGAATTTGGTCGGCAGCTCTACACTGGAGACTGGTGACACCAGTGACAGTGACAGAGGGCAGAAGCAACAAAATGTCACCTGAGGCCCAAACTAATCAGCACTTCCGCTGCACAACGATAAGTCAAGCCCCAGCAAGCTTTTGTACCCACTCCCTCATATTCCAGCCAAAATCAGTTCTTCACAAAAACCAACTCAATAGACACAGCAGAGAACTATTGCCACTTTACGGCTTTCACTACTTTACGGCTTTCGTTTTCATTAAAAGACGGCGTCGTCACATTGCCTACAATTAGTGCTGCCACATGTCATGGGAGACAAATGCAAATGGTGTACTGATCTCTCGAAGAACCCATTAAATGCAAAAATAGGTACTCATTGGAAGAAAAAGAAACCAATCCCTGGGGGAAGTTGTCATGTTTAAGCTAGTCCCCTTCAACAAACCAAATCTATTTTCTGAAACAAAATACATACGAACACGAGCTCAACTAAAACAAGGCACGTCCATGCATGGGTGATTTGGGCGTGCCACTCATCTGACCGCCGCCACGGACGTCACCCGAACCTATGTTTGGGCGCCGCCATCCCAACGGGAGCAGAGTAGCGGCGCTAACAACGGAAACAACACAACATTTACGGCAAATGATGTAAACAATAGGTAAGTAAGATCTTTCGTAATTATTCACACAGTTGCCACCTTGTCAATGCAGTCATCGTCCAAGGAGTCTACTGTGGTCCCAGTTCGACCTTCCCATTCCAGTTTGCCTTGGCAGCCGGCATTGCCTTTAGCACTGGCTTATTCTGCTGGGTCATCACACGTCCCCTCGGCGGGCTTCAGCTCTGTTTACCTGGCTCCTGGTCCACCTCAGCCGCGTTTCCAGACCACAGGTCACCATGCAGCAGCGCCGGCTCCACACTGATGTTTCGGAAGAACTCCGGTAGGCGGCGCAGCAGTCGCGACCACAACTCCATAACCTCCCGATCGCCGTAATCCCGCTCAATCATCTCGATCTAAACACATTGCACAATCAATAGACACGGCACGAGGTTGTTCAGAGCAGCTGCATGGAATATCAAACTTATATAACAGCACTCCCTCGGCCTTATAGGTTGGTACTTGAGGTGACAAAATTACGAAGTGTTTGCAATTCAGTGATAGGATTTTGTCGAAACAATTTGTACCATCTTTGTATCGTGCTGTCTCGACAAGATATTGAGTCGCCTCTCCTCAACGACCAACGATGAATGCTGCCAATAAGTGATCTTAATAGAGAAAAGCAGAATCCAACGCAATTCACGTTTAACAGTACGTCCATTTTGATGAAACAGCCTTCTAAAACGTGGTGCGCACCCGTCGTTTCGCATTATCTGCCCGCTGACGTCAGCTGTCGGCGGGTGCGTCTCGCCAGCCACCAGACGCGGCGGATTTAGGCGGCGTGCTCATAGCTGCGTTCAGCCGCGCTTCGGACCTGCGGCTGCAGCTTGACCCGCGTCAGGAACTCCAGCCAGTCGTCGTGCCACGTGTTGGCCTGCGGGATGCGACCGCAGCACGTAGGAACGTGGAAGCCGAACTGCTGAACCGCCGAGTCCATCTGGGAGAGACGCAGCCCCCGTCTGCTTCCGTTCACAAACGGCGAAGTTTGGGTAACAGGGGCTGGACGCATGATTTTCACGGAGTGACTGAATTATAGAAAGACTTATACTACACAATTTAACTGCGATAATGGGTCAGCTTCTTGTGAACAAGACGCTGACAATCGCAACCTAGTCATTCCAGCTTCTCATCGTTATCACGCGTTTTGTTAAGATGTCATGCCATATGTGGTTTTCCGACCGAGCATAAAGTTCTTAACAAAACAATCAAGCTCAACCTGGGCACCGTCATAACCCATGGTTGGATAGGACCTTATTTAAGCCTTTATTTTCTTGCTTATTTTTAAGCATGGCACTTTAACTATCACTCTGACACGACACTGGTTACTGGACATGTTTTCAGGCCCATGCACACTGGTTACCATTCGTAGGTCCGTCTATGTACCTGCTTTTCGGGCGCACCTACGTGTGAGGCTTCTGCGCTTTGCGCATCCTTTGCAGTACTGTTATGTAGATGAAGCCTGAAAACAATATTGGACAATGTTGACTTGGGTGATGAGATAATCAACAATCTCTGCACAAATGGGATGGTGCAGTACAGGTGTCACACTGGTAAGGAACAATCGCGGGTTCTGGTTAAATCAAGATGGTCACTTCCATGCGACAGTCCCAAAGGAGCCTACACATCCCTACAGTCAGCAGCCAGGACATGTTAGGTAACTAGCAGTTGGCACTAGCAATTGGGCAACACATGCATCCATGTTTCCGACATTAGCCGAGCGGCAAAGCTTTGCTTTAAGACTGGATTCAGCCCTATTGACCATAAGTGATCACAGCGATGATCAGGATGCCTGCGTCCATTCCCTGACACATGAGCTCAGAGGCATGTTCACAGCGCTGTAATGTAAGGGGTCACAACTCAAAAACTCGCCGAACATCATTCTCTAACGCGACGGAAACCCGAGAAATTTCTTCCATGACGCACGCACGTTGTCAATCCACCTATTTCAAATGTCTGACGAAATTAGATTAGTGCACACATTTATTTACAGCGATATTAACCCTTGCACTGGTGGGCTGTTTTTTTATTATAGCGCACTGATGGTGGGGTTGGTGCGGGCCCCCTACCGTTTCCAAAGTGGAATGAATTGATATTACCAAAAAACATTAGTGTGTTGGTCTCAACTAGATTTCGCGACTGATGATAAGCATTGTGTCTGGGTCAATAACTGATCCCATTACATTGAGTCAAAAGTCAAATTTTCCCCAAAACAGCCTTTTCCGGATTGACACGTTTAATATGTAGCAGACCATGCCTTGTGAGGGCACCAAACCTTACCAGGCATTTGCCTTAAATCTGAGTGCATCGCTGCATGCTTCTCTATATTTTGACCGCATATTTCTATGTATGGCTCCGCCAATGTAGCAAGGCTGTCCGATGCGCTCATCCCGCGACATCGTTGGTTGCCACCCGCCGCCCACACGGGCCGCGGATCGCGCCGGCGCGTGAATCGCCACTGCTCCGAAACCAAACAAGCCAGGGACGCGTCCTGAGCTTCAAAACAGGCGCAATGGATGCCCATAAGCTAATAAACATTTGGGCGCGATTGCGCGACATGCCGAACAGAAATTCAGAAAACCATATGTGGGGAGTGCTCGCATCGACCCCCTGCTGCTAGGGTGGAGATCAATGCTGCAAAAAAACAAGAGGGAATGTGGTTCAGCTGTCCCCCTCCCCCCCCCCCCCCCCCCCCATTGCATGACACATCCCTACGTGAACCAACCAGTCTGTACGCACCTGGCGAGCTGGCGCCCCAGCTGAGCCGACCGGGCCCTTAGCGAGCGCATTTGCAGGAACTCCATGACGAGCACGGCCCGGCCCGTGTCCGGGTGCTGAGCTACGGTCAGAGGCCGTGGACACCGCACAGTGCTAGTGGCAATGATAGCCTGCAGCCCGGCAAGCTCCCCAGCAAACATCTCCTGTCCCTGCCGCCGCACACACAGACAGGTCAGATGTCTGCCAATGCTCACACAGACAGCTCAGATGTCTGCCACCACACGCACAGACAGCTCAGATGTCTGCCGCCGCACACACAGATTACTCAGATGTCTGCCGCCGCACATACAGACAGGTCAGATGTCTGCCACTGCACACACAGACAGGTCAGACGTCTGCCCCTGCACACACAGACAGCTCAGACATCTGCTGCTGCACACAAACAGATCAGATGCCTGCTGCCGCACACACAGACGGGTCAGATGTCTGCCACTGCACACACAGACAGCTCAGATGTCTGCTGCTGCACACAGACAGCTCAGATGTCTGCCCCTGCACACACGGACAGCTCAGATGTCTGCCACCGCACACACAGGCAGGTCAGATGTCTGCCACTGCACACACAGACAGGTCAGATGCCTGCTGCTGCACACAGACAGGTCAGATGTCTGCCCCTGCACACACAGACAGCTCAGATGTCCGCCCCTGCACACACGGACAGCTCAGATGTCTGCTCCTGCACACACAGACAGGTCAGATGTCTGCCACTGCACACACAGGCAGGTCAGATGTCTGCCACTGCACACACAGACAGGTCAGATGTCTGCCACTGCACACACATGTCAGATGTCTGCTGCTGCACGCACATGTCAGATGTCTGCTGCTGCACATGCAGACAGCTCAATGTCTGCCACCAAATGCACAGACAGGTCAGATGTCTGCTGCCACATGCCCAGACATGTCAGATGTCTGCTGCTGTGCTGCACACACCCACAGCTCAGATGTCTGCCACCACACACACAGGCAGGTCAGACGTCTGCCACCACATCATACACACAGATAGGTCAGATGTCTGTCACTGCACACACTGACAGGTCAGATGTCTGCAACTGTACACACTGACAGGTCAGATGTCTGCAACCTCATATGCTGATAGGTCAGGTGACTGCCACTGCATACACTGGTTGCAGCAAAACAAGGCTCCATGGTTCAAATACATGCTTGCGGTAAAACAATACATACTAATCAGATGCCACTGGTCTGGACCAACCACTCAGGTGCCTAGCACTATATAAACAAATCAGACAAGCACCTGCTGGACACACTGGTCACATGTTTGCTTGCTGGACCAATCAAATGGCTACAATCCAACCATTCAGAGTACGAGGATATTCATACCACTTCCAAAAAGCTCAGTCTGTGGCTTACTGGAATTAAGTGTGGTTGGCAACATACAACAATGCTTATACAAAGAATACATCACCATTGGTGGAGAACAATGAAATACTAGAACATGTGGTTGTCGGTCACATCACAGAATGCATACATCAGCCAAACAACCAACTCACATCACTGTGATCTTGAGAGGACTTCACAAATATCTCCCCCTGATCAGTGCTGTATCCTTGCCCTTCATTGATGCAACCACTTCCATGTGCACCATGCATTGGAAGCATGTATGCAAAACCCAGCTGACCTTTGATGAAGTCCATTTCCATCCTGCATAGCAAAAGACAAAACCTGGTTCTGAATGCTTTCACCTCAGTAGCTATTTCACTCGGCATCTGAAAACAGTCTGGAAACTGTCGACCAAAACAGACATTCTTGATTGAATCCCCACTTATATGACTTGTCCCATGTTAAGCATACCCACATAGGCCTCACACTTCCTAACCTGCCACTTAGCTGAATCTGGAAAGAAACCTATACAATGCTACGGTCCACAGACCACAGATGAACAAGAGATTTGTGAACCTTGTAGCACTATCAAACCGTATGCTCTATGTATCTGTATGATGAAATAAAGAGCACTTGACCTGGATGCCAGACTCCTCACGCCCCCCCCCCCCCCCTTCACATCCTGACATCCTTACGCAGGGCAATACAACACCTCCTTAGGCACGGGTGGTCCAAAGTCTAGTATAAAATATGGCAGCAATGGTGCACATTTCACGACCAGCCATAGGGTTTCCATGTTAAAATGACCTTCTTCAGGCCCATGGCTTTCTAAATTTTGAAGATATATATGCATAAAAAGTGCTCAGAAATGAAGCTTGAACAATTCTCTTTCGATTTCCGAGATTAAAAGTGTGCGCCGTGGCGCTCATTTTCGAGCTATCAGGCAAAGCGCAGACCCATGCACGCGCCACGATGTCCAGGTGTGGGATCGAACCCCGCTGCCGCCAACTCTTTTCAGCAGAGTTGAGATAGAACATGGAGTAAATACGGCCACTGACTGGCGATAGAACTATTGAGTGCAACAATATTCTGACCATATATATATAGTATGCATATATATGCATTACATATAGCCTGAACATGCATCTGCTGTGCTGTGAAATGTGCTGCGAGCTATTACAAGAAATATACATGGGATCTTTTTATGTCTATCAAACATACCTGACAGGTGTTATGCAGCTGTCGGGCTACATGCAACAGCCTATGGCTGGGGCGCATAGCATTATTGTGCCTGAGGCATGGAACCTATCGCGACGGTAGCGGTCCAAAGCTAGCCGTCCAACGCGCCCGGAGGTAGGACCAGGCACTGTGTTAGGTTCTTAAGTTGTGACGCTGGTGGCCACTGCTGTGCAGGGCCGGCAATGCCGCCTCAGGACCAGCGCAGCAACAATAGCATAGTTACATTGCAAGCACCAGTGATTGGGAAGCAGTTGTGCTTAGAAGCAGGATGATAAGCAATATAATAAGTTCCATAATGGTGAGCTGTACTGCACAAAGGCCCTGATCTGACAAAATTTATAAAACTTCTTTGATTGATCTTGAAGGGCTTAAACACCTGACAGACCTGTGGCCTAAGTAACCATGCTCCCTAAAACCATTTGCATGAAGGTTTTTGGCATAAGGTGAATACAAACATTTTATCACTGGCTCCACTGAATAAATGAACCTGAAAAATCTTGCTTTCACATCACAAAACCTGCAAAATAAATATTTGAAACTTTGATATGACATAACTTTTTTATATTCCTCATCAAGCCTTGTAATTTAGAACTTTAATTTTCACCCATTGATCTCAGAGTAGGAAAGGTACACCTAAGCAGCTGAAGTGAGATGGGCAGCTTAGACAGATTTAGAAGGTGCATCAGTATCTGAAACATATGCCACATTTGCTCAAGGCAATAAACACTATCAATGGACCTTAGATTGCCCCAAACCATACCCCAGTTATGCACATTTTCATCTACATGTAGCATGTTATATTGATATAATAAAAAATGTACCACCTTGTACTCAACATTTGCTCACATTGTTACAAGGAAATTATGTTGATATAAATTATGCAATGATGTTGTGTAACAGATACAGTGTTGCGGAAAGGGTTACAACTAGCATTCAGAATATTGTACTATTTGACACAAAACATCAGTTTTATAAATGTCACAAATCTGAAAACTTCCCTTGCATACACAGACATCCTGTAATGTTGAAATTAACTTGATAGCCCTGTATCCTATGCGAACTAATCATTTCTGCATAAGACTTAGCATACATCATAAAGATTATTTATCTTGCTGACTAACTGTACATTTCCAGTAAAACACAAACCATTGCACCCATTAAATACATTAACTACAACATTTTCTGCTTACATTGGATACATTTACCAAGCACAGGTTATCATTTAATGCCACGTTTATGCTGCATGCAGTTGCATGAAGCCATTGCACTTTGTGATGGTGGCCTCTCCTAACAATGTTGAAATGCACTAGCAAATGTTGGCCTGCCCTTCTCATATTGTTGCTAGAATATTACAAAACAAACTAATGCAAGTGATTCACATCATGATGACTTGCTTTGAGCATTATTTGACAACATTGGCTGGACTTTTGAAGGAAAGACACAAAGCTACAACTTTAAATAGCCTTCAATCAAAATGACATGCCCAGACACAATGAAAAACACACATTAGGTGGAGGTGAGGTAGGGATGCCCTCAGCACAGCCCACCAATGTGCCACACACATTGATTCTTCTGATCTGGAAAAAAACATAACTTATAACTTCACTTAACTTGAATTATGCCAGAAAATTTGGCCCATTTCTGACATCAGATGACCTTTTCTAAACAGTGCATGCAGATAACACCTTTGGTGAAATGTCGTCAGGTACATGCACATTATCGCATCATACCAAGCATTTCCATTACATTATAGTGCCTTTCATGTCTCAATAAACACATTTAATGCAATGACACAGCTGTGCTGAACTGACATAATTACTGGTTGGCCCCTTTCATGGGTGGTAAGGCCACTGTGGAGAAGGGCTGTCAATGCTTATGTGGAATATTCAAATGCCAATCAGACAATGATCTCAATATTCATGTATTAAAAAATAACAAGACCCTCAGGTCCAACATAAATATACATGACCACGCCTTGGCCAATCACTTCACATGCAGTATTCCACAAGCATTCAACAGTGAGCAACACTGTGAGCTCACTTGTTCCACAACTGTGTATCTTCTGTACGGGCAATCTGCTTTCAAACGGAGCGGCTCACAGAAACATTACCTTGGAAACTGCGGCCATCAAGAATGCTGTATGTTTCCAACAACGCACTAATGTTTTACTATATATCATTTGACGCACAATTGCACGGCCAACACGATGGTATAACTTAAAACATTAATGCACGTATGGTTTTGAAGTTATTTTCAAAAAACTCTCCAAAAGGGCGCTTGATGTTGATATTTTTTTTTGCTGCACAAGCTGTTCGTCTGCACAGGACCACTTGCCGCTGCACTTACAAACTAATTGGACCCTACCCTTTTGTTCAGAAATAAAAAAGACTCGTTTCAAAAATTTTCATTTTTGTCGACAAAATGGGTCCCGCAACTATTTCGGTCGGCACCCAGTCAGCAAAAATGTTGTCAACAAGTCGTAACATCGGCTTACATCGTTTGCAAGTTAAAGCACCCTTCGATTTTCATTGGTTCGTTAGATATGAGTTTGGAACATTTTAGTAGCAAAAAACGACTGTTTTCATTCTGAACATGCATCCAGTTTTTACGCGTGCTGGATATCATATTGGCCCTCATGTGAGTTGAAAATCGTCCGTTTCTGAAATGGGCCGTTGTTCACATTAACGTGGCCGCGGCCAGATTTGCGATCACTTGCATGTGGACAACAACGCCACTGAACGCTTGCTCCACCACTGTGTATCATCTGCACCGGAAATCTGCCTTCAAACGGAGAGGCTCTCAGATACAAATCCATAGAAATTTGCGGCCATCAAGAATTCCATGTTTTCAGCAACACACTACTGTTTTTCTATATATCACCCGACGCGCAATCGCACGGCGAACACGATGGTGTAACTTCAAACCTTAACGCACGCTTATTTTGGAAGTTATTTCTAAAAAAATTCTCAACCAGCGCTCGATGTTGATTTTGCACAAGATTTTGATGCACAAGCTGTTTGCCTGCACAGAAACACTTGCCGCTGCACTTACGCACTAATTAGACGATGCGCTTTTATTCAGAAATGAAAAATCGCGAATGGGAACTTTTGATTTTTTCCGACAAAATGGCCCCCCCAAATTTTTGGTGTGTTCCTGGTGAGCAAAAATGTTGTCAGCAAGTGGTAACATCGGCATACATTGTTTGCAAGTTAAAGCTCACTGCGATTTTGATTGGTTCGTTAGATATGAGTTTGGAACATTGTATTAGCCGAAAAAGGGCTGTTTTGGAATCTGAACATTCATCCAATTAGTACACGTGCTGGATTTCACATTGGCCCACCCCTGGGGGCGAAAAAACGTCCGTTTCTGAAATCGGCCTTGTTCGCATCAAAGTGGCCACTGCCAGATTTGCGATCACTTGCATGTTGACAACAACGCCACTGAGTGCTTCCACCACCACTTCCACCACTGTGTATCGTCTGCACCGCCAATCTGCTTTCAAACGGAGCGGCTCTCAGAAACAAAACCTTGGAAATTTGGTGCCATCAAGAATGCTGTATGTTTCCAACAGCGCACTAATGTTTTACTTTATATCATTCGACGCGCAATCATCGCACGGCGAACACGATGATATAACTTAAAACCTTAACGCACGTATAGTTTTGAAGTTATTTCCAAAAAAGTCTGTCTCCAACGGCGCTGGATGTTGATTTTGCAATTGCTGCACAACCTGTTTTCCTGCACAGAAACACTTGCCGCTGAATATACACACTATTTGGACCATTCCCTTTCGTTCAGAAATGAACAAGATAGCGTTTGGAAAATTTTCCTTTCTTGGACAAAATGGCCCGCCCAAAAAATTGTCTTCGGCACCCGGTGAGCAAAAATGTTTTCAACAAGTGGCAACATCGGCATACATCGTTTGCAAGCTACAGCACCCTTCGTTGTTCATTGGTTCGTTTGAAATGAGTTTGGAACATTTTACACGCCGAAAAACGGCTGTTTTGAATCTGAACATTCATCCAATTGGCACACGTGGTGGACTTCATACTGGCCCTCATATGGGTCGAAAAAACGTCCGTTTCCAAAATGGGCCGTTTCTCGCATCACAGTGGCCACTGCCAGTCTTGCGATTACTCGTATGTTGACAACAACGCCACTGAATGCTTGGTCCACCACTGTGTATCTTCTGCACCGGCAATCTGCTTTCAAATGGAGGGGCTCAAAGAAACAAAATCATGGAAGTTTGCGGCCATCAAGAATGCTATATGTTCTAGGAACGCACTAGTGTTTTACTATATATCATTCAACGCGCAATCGCGCGGCGAACACGATGGTATAACTTGAAACAATTAACGCACGTATAGCTTTGAAGTTAATTCTAAAAAACTCTTCCGCACGTCGCTCGATGTTCATTTTGCAAACGTTGCACAAGCTGTTTCTCTGCACAAAAACACTTGCCGCTGCACTTCGACACTACTTGGACCATGACCCTTCGTTCAGAAATGAAAAATCGCGTAAGGAAACTTTTCATTCTTTTCGACAAAATGGCCCCCCCAAAGTTTTCGGTCGGTACCCGGTGAGAAAAAATATTATCAACAAGTGGTACCATCGGCTTACATCGTTTGCAAGTTAAAGAACCCTTCGATTCTCATTGATTCGTTAGATATTAGTTTGGAACATTTTACTAGCCAAAAAACGGCTGTTTTCAATCTGAACATGTATCCAATTTGCACGCGTGCTGGATTTCATATTGGCCCTCATATAGGTCGAAAAAACGTCCGTTTCTGAAATGGGCCGTTCTTTGCATTTAAGTGGCCGCGGAAGCCTTGCGATCACTTGCATGCTGATACCAACGCCACTGAATGTTTGCTCCACCACTGTGTATCGTCTGCACCGGCAATCTGCTTTCAAACGGAGCGCCTCTCAGAAACAAAACCTTGGAAAAGTGCGGCCATCAAGAATGCTGTATGTTTCGAGCAACGCACTAATGTTTCACTATATATCATTCGACGCGCAATGGCACGGCAAACACGATGGTATAGTTTAAAACATTAACACACGTAAAGTTTTGAAGTCATTTCCAAAAAACTCTCTCAAACGGCGCTCGATGTTGATTTTGCAACTCCTGTACAGAAACACTTGCCGTTGCACTTACCACCTAATTGGACCATGACCTCTCATCCAGAAATGGAAAAATCGCGTTCGGAAAAATTTTAATTTTTCGACAAAGTGGCCCCCCAAAATTTTCGGTCGGCACCTGGTCAGCAAAAATGTTGTGAACAAGTGGTATCATTGGTTTACATCGTTTGCATATTAAAGCACCCTTCGATTTTCATTGTTTCGTTAGATATGAGTTTGGAACATTTTACTAGACGAAAAGCGGCTGTTTTCAATCTGAACATGCATCCAATTTGTACGCGTGCTGGATTTCATATTGGCCCTCATATGGGTCGAAAAAACGTCCTTTTCTGAAAGGGGCCGTTTTCACATCAAAGTTGCCGTGGCCAGATTTGCGATCACTTGCATGTTGACAACAACGCCACTGAATGCCTGTTCCACCACTGTGCATCGTCTGCACCGGCAATCTGCTTTCAAACGGAGCGGCTCTCAGAAACAAAACCATGGAAATTTGCGGCCATCAAGAATGCTATATGTTTCCAGCAACGCACCAATCTTTTACTATATGTCTTTCAACGCGCAATCGCACGGCGAACACGATGGTATAACCTAAAACATTACCACACGTATAGTTATGAAGTTCTTTCCAAAAAACTCTCAACCGGCGCTCGATGTTGACATTGCAATTGCTGCACAAGCTGTTTGCCTGCACAGAAACACTTGCCGCTGCACTAACACACTAATTGGGCCCTGCCCTTTCATTCAGAACTGGAGAAATCGCGTTTGGAAATTTTTCATTTTTTTGACATTATGGCCCCCGCCAATGTTCTCGGTCGGCACCCAGTGAGCAATAATGCTGTCAACAAGTGGTAACATCAGCTTACCTCGCTTGCAAGTTAAATCACCGTTGGATTTTCATTGGTTCGTTAGATATGAGTTTGGAAAATTTTACTACCCGAAAAACGGCAGTTTTCAAATTGAACATGCATCCAATTGTAGGCGTGCTGGATTTCATATTGGCCCTCACATGGGTTGAAAAAACGTCCGTTTCTGAAATGGGCCGTTTCACGCATCAAAGTGGCCCCGGCCAGATTTGCGATCACTTGCATGTTGTCAAGAACGCCAATGGATGCTTTTTCCACCACTGTGTATAATCTGCACCGGCAATCTGCTTTCAAACGGAGCGGCTCTCAGAAACAAAACCATGGAAATTTGCGGCCATCAAGACTGCTATACATTTCCAGCAACGCACTAATGTTTTACTAGATATCATTCGACGCGCAATCGCACGGCCAACACGATGGTATAACTTAAAGCATTTACGCACATCAAGTTTTGAAGTCATTTTCAAAAAACCCTCTTAAACGGCGCTCGAAGGCAGCAAATTTCCATGGTTTGTTTCTGAGAGTGTTTGAAATCGGATCGCCGGTGCACACGACGCACAGTGGTGGAACAAGCATTCAGTGGCGTTGATGTCTACATGCAAGTAATCGCAGATCTAGCCGTGGCAACTTTGATGTGAAATACGGCCGATTTCAGAAACGGACGTTTTCTTGACCCATATGAAAGCCAATATGAAATCCAGCACGCATACTAATCGGATAAATGTTCAGATTAAAAACAGCCGTTTTTCAGCCTGTAAAGTGTTCCAAACTCATCCAACAAACCAATGAAAATCAAAGGGTGCTTTACCTTGCTAACGATGTAAGCCGAAACTACCACTTGTTGACAACATTTTTGCTCACCAGGTGCTGCCGAAAAATTTTTGTTGGGCCATTTTGTCGAAAAATGAAAAATTCCAAACGCAATTTTTTCATTTCTGAATGAAGTGGCTTGGTCCAATTAGTGTGTCTGTGCGGCGGCAAGTGATTCTGTGCAGGCAAACAGCTCGTGCAACAATTGCAAAATCAACATCGAGCGCCGTTTGAGGGAGTTTTTTTAGAAAGAACTTCAAAACTATACGTGCGTTAATTTTTTCAGTCATACCATCGTGTTCGCCGATCGACTGCACGTCGAATGATATATAGCAAAAAATTAGTGCGTTGCTGGAAAAATGTAGCATTCTTCATGACCGTAAATTTTCATGGTTTCGTTTCTGAGAGCCGCACCGTTTGAAAGCAGATTGCCGGTGCAGACGATACACAGTGTTGGAGCAAGCATTCAGTGGGGTTATCGTCAACATGCATGTCATCTGAAATCTGGCCGCGGCCAGTTTAATGCGAAAAACGGCACATTTGGGAGATGAACGTTTTTTCGACCCATATGAGGGCCAATATGAAATCCAGCACGCGTACAAATTGGGTGCATGTTCAGATTGAAAACAGCCGTTTTTCGGCTAGTAAAAACTTCCAATCTCATTTCTAACGAACCAACAAAAATCGAACGGTGCATTAACTTGCAAACAATGTAGTCCGATGCAACCACTTATCGACAACATTTTGCTCACCGGGTGCCGACCGAAAGTTATGGGAGGGCCATTTTTTCGAAAGAAATAAAACTTTTCCGACCGCGATTTTTTCATTTCTGAAGGCAAGGGCATGGTCCAATTAATGTGTAAGTCAAGACGCAAGTGTTTCTGTGGAGGCAACAGCTTTTACAGCAATTGCAAAATCAACATCGAGCGCCGGTTGAGAGGTTTTTTAGAATTAAGTTCAAAACTACACGTGCGTTAACGTTTTAAATTATGCCATCGGGTTCGCCGTGCGAATGCGCGTCGAATGATATATAGTTACACATAAGTGCGTTGCTGGAAACATTTAGCATTCTTGATGGCCGCAAATTTCCATGGTTTTGTTGCTGAGAGCCGCTCCGTTTGAAAGCAGATTGCCAGTGCACACGATACACAGTGGTGGAGTGAGTATTCAGTGGCGTTGTCAAAATGCAATCTGACTGTTGACGGCTGTTTTCAATCTGAACCTGCATCCAATTTGTACACGTGCTGGATTTCATATTGGCCCTCACACGGGTCGAAAAAAGCGTCCGTTTCTAAAATGGGCCGTTTATCGCATTAAAGTGGCCGCGGCAAGATTTGCGATCACTTGCATGTTGACAACAGCCTACGGAATGCTTGTTCCATCACTGTGTATCGTCTGCACCGGCTATCTGCTTTCAAATGGAGCGGCTTTCAAAAACAGAACCATGGAAATTTGCGGCCATCAAGAATGCTATATGTTTCCAGCAACGCACTAATGTTTCACTATACATCATTCGACGCGCAGTCGCGAGGCGAACACGATGGTATAACTTAAAACATTAACGCACGTACAGTTTTGAAGTTATTTCTAAAAAACTCTTCCGCACGGCGCTCGATGTTGATTTTTCAAATGCTGCACAAGCTGTTTGCCTGCACAGAGGCACTTCCCCCTGCACTTACACACTAATTGGACCATGCCCTTTCATTCAGAAATGAAAAATGGCATTTGGAAACTTTTCATTCCTTTCGACAAAATGGCCCCCCAAAAATTTTCGGTCAGTTCCCTGTGAGCAGAAGTGTTGTCAACAAGTGGTAACATCGGCTTAAATCGTTTGCATGTTTAAGCACCCCGCGATTATTATTGGTTCGTTAGATATGAGTTTGTAACATTTGATTAGCCGTAAGTCTGCTGTTTTGAATTTGAACATTCATCCAAGTTGTACACGTGCTGGATTTCATATTGGTCCTCATGTGGGTCGAAAGAACGTCCGTTTCTTGGATGGGTTGTTTTTCGCATCAAAGTGGACCCGGCCACATTTGCGATCACTTGCATGTTGACAGCAACGCCACTGAATGCTTGTTCCACCTCTGTGTATGGTCTGCACCGGCAATGTGCTTTCAAACGGAGCGGCTATTAGAACCAAAACCATGGAAACTTGCGGCCATCAAGAATGCTATATGTTTCCAGCAACGCACTAATGTATTACTATATATCAATCGACGCGCAATCGCACGGCGAACACGATGGTACAACTTAAAACGTTAACGCACGTATAGTTTGGAAGTTTCTTCCAAAAAACTTTCCCCACCGGCGCTCGATTTTGATTTTGCAATTGCTGCATAAGCTGTTTGCCTGCACAGACCCACTTCCCGCTGCACATACACACTAATTGGACCACGCCCTTTCATTCAGAAATAAAAAGACGCGTTTGGAAAATTTTCATGTTCTTCGACAAAATGGCCGCCCCAAATTTTTCGATCGGTACCCGGTGAGCAAATTATGTTGTCAAAAAGTTATAACATAGGCTTACATCGTTAGCATTATAAAGCACCCTGCGTATTTTATTGGTTCGCTAGATATGAGTTTGGAACCTTTTACTTGCCGAAAATGGGCTGTTTTGAATCTGAACATGCATCCAATTTGTATGCGTGCTATATTTCATATCGGCCCTCATATGGGTCCAAGAAACGGCCGTTTCTGGAATGGGCCGTTTTTCGCATCAAAGTGGCTGCGGCCACATTTGCGATCACTTGGATGTTAGCAACAACGCCACTGAATGCTTGTTCCACCACTGTGCATCGTCTCCACCGACAATGTACTTTCAAACCGAGGGGCTCTCAGAAACAAAACCATGGAATCTTGCGGCCATCAAGAATGCTATATGTTTCCAGCAACGCACTAATGTTTTACTATATATCATTCGACGCGCAATCGCACGGCGAACACGATGCCATACTTTAAAACATTAACGTGCGCAAAGTTTTGAAGTTATTTTCACAAAACTATCCCAAACGGCGCTCGATGCTGATTTTGCAATTGCTGCACAAGCTGTTTGCCTGCACAGAGACACTTGACGCTGCACTTACACACTAATTGGACCATGCCCTTTTATTCAGAAATGAAAAAATCGCGTTTGGAATTATGTCATTCTTTTCGACAAAGTGGCCCCCCCCCCCCAAAGTTTTCGGTCGGTACCCGGTGAGCAACAATGTTGTCAACAAGTGGTAACATCGGCTTACATCGTTTGCAAGGTAAAGCACCCTGCAATTTTTATTGGTTCGTTAGATATGAGTTTGGAACATTTTACTAGCCGAAAAACGGCTGTTTTCAATCTGAACATGCATCCAATTTGTACGCGTGCTGGAATTCATATTGGCCCTCATATGGGTCGAAAAAACATCCGTTTCTGATTTGGGCCGTTTTTCGCATTAAAGTGGCCGCGGCCAGATTTGCGATCACTTGCATCCTGACAACAACGCCACTAAATGCTTGTTCAACCACTGTGTATCGTCTGCATCGGTAATCTGCTTTCGAACGGAGCGGCTCTCAGAAACAAAACCTTAGAAATTTGCGGACATCAAGAATGCTGTAGGTTTCCAGCAACGCACTAATGTTTTACTATATATCATTCGACGCGCAATCGCACCGCGAACACGATGGTATAACGTAAAACATTAACGCACGTATAGTTTTGAAGTTAGTTCTAAAAAACTCTTCCAAACGGCGCTCGATGTTGATTTTGCATTTGCTGCACAAACTGTTTGCCTGCACAGAAACACTTGCCGCTGCACTTACACACTAATTGGACCATGCCCTTTCTTTCAGAAATGAGAAGTCTTTTTTGGAAAATTTTATTTTTTTCGACAAAATGGCCCCACAAAAGTTTTCGGTCGGTACCCGGTAAGCAAAAATGTTGTGAAGAAGTGGAAACATCGGCTTACATCGTTTGCAAGTTGAAGGACCTGCGATTTTTATTGGTTCGTTAGATATGAGTTTGGAACATTTTACTAGCCGAAAATTGGGCTGTTTTGGTTCTGAACATGCATCCAATTTGTACGCGTGCTGGATTTCATATTGGCCCTCAAATCGGACGAAAAAACGTCCGTTTCTGAAATGGTCCGTTTTTCGGATCAAAGTGGCCGCGGCCACATTTGTGATCACTTGCATGTTAACATCAACGCCACTCAATGCTTGTTCCACCACTCGGTATCGTCTGCACCGGCAATCTGCTTTCAAACGGAGCGGTTCCCAGAAACAAAACATTGTAAAAGTGAGGCCATCAAGAATGCTGTATGTTTCCAACAACGCACTATTGTTTTACTATATATGATTTGACGCGCAATCGCACGGCGAACACGATGGTATAACTTAAAACATTAACGCACGTACAGTTTGGAAGCTATTTCCGAAAAACTGTCTGCATCTGCGCTGGATGTTGATTTTGCATTTGCTGCACAAGCTGTTTGCCTGCACTGAAACACTTGCCGCTGCACTTACACACTAATTGGTCCATGCCCTTTCCTTCGAAAACGAAAAAATCGGGTTTGTAAAATTTTCATTGTTTCGACAAAATGGCCCATCCCCTAAATTTTCGTTCGGCACCCGGTGGGCAAAAATGTTGTCAACAAGTGGTAACATCGGCTTACATCGTTTGCAAGTTTAAGCACCCTTTGATTTTCAATTGGTTCTTTAGATAAGAGTTTGGAACATTTTACTAGCCGAAAAAGGGCTGTTTTGAATGTGAACATGCATCCAATTTGTACGCGTGCTGGATTTCATATCGGCCCTCATATGGGTCGAAAAAATGTCCGTTTCTGAAATGGGCCGTTTTTTGCATCAAAGTGGTCCCGGCCACATTTGCGATCACTTGAATGTTGACTACAACGCCACTGAATGGTTGTTCCACCACCGTGTACCGTCTCCACCGACAATGTGCTTTCAAACGGAGCGGCTCTCAGATACAAAACCTTAGAAATTTGCGGCCATCAAGAATTCTGTTTGTTTCCAGCAACGCGCTCCCCGGCTGCAGACGCTTCGATGGCAAATTCCAGACCGCCTCTCCGCCAAACACAAGCCACCAATCACACGCATTCTCCGCCAATCAACAGCCAGAACTAGTACTGGGCCTGATGTAACCCGCAAATCACATCCCGCAAATTTGAGTCGCCGGCGAACTGGTACCTCCAATCCGCAGTGAGCAACGCTGCCATAGTTTTGCTTTGGATAGTTATCTCGACACTCGTATGCACGAGGGTGCGTGGCGTCGCGGCTTGTTGCCAGGTTCGTGACGGGAGGGTGGCGGGTTCGGTTCCCGTGGCGGCGGCAGAGTTTTGCTTGGGCCCACCTTGCACGCTTGCGTCGGATTTTCTGGAGCAGTTCATAGGCATTTAAGTATAGTTGTGAGATGTTCATGCCGCGCAAAGCTCAGCCATGATTTATTTCATTATACGGTCAGGTGCCGGTCATGATAAGAACTCACGCGGGCATCCGGCCTTTCCGTCAATATCGTGGGCTCTGGACATACGCTCCTGGTATTTAGCTGGGCCCGACGCCTAGCCGGTATCTACGAGTTGTCCGGATGTGATGTGAACCACGCCGCGTAGAAGAGCCTACCTCGAAACAAAAATAAGCGGACTTCAACCACCTTGTTTCGGGTGGCTTGGTGTTCTTCGTTTTACCTGTATGTTCTTCCGCTATTTATATGATAGTGCATGCCACATATCTGCACCAATACAACTCAGCGGCATTGTTATCTCCGCCTGGTCCTCTAATTGTTGGCACGTGGCCGCTGTGACCTCCCCTCCCCCCCGCACCAGCCTTCACCACAGATTGAGTCAGGGGCGGATCCAGAGAGAGTGGTCACGGGGCCCATGACCCATCGTGGTACCCCGAAGTGGCCCATAGGCTCCGAAGGGGCCCGTAGGTGACCAAACAGGTACAGTTTTTTTAGCACAAAACAAAAAAAAATTATTTTGGATTTCCAGGCCGCCGAGAAGAGCTGCAAACGAGAGTGAATAACCTACGAGAAAAGATACAAATCTTCAATAATGGAAAAAGCTGTTTATTGGAAATTATAAGCCTTATCACGCTGTCCAGAGTCCTATCCTGTTTCCCGGGACCTATATGCCCACTTGCAAGGTCATTTCGATCGTTGAGGAGCCTTCCACGTTAGCCCTGACTGCTTTGCGTTTGCTCGGAGGGACCTGCACGGCTTCTGCGCTCTTCCTGCTAGCGTGCCGGGGCGCTCTTGTCAGTCAGAGGCTTTCCACGGATTCTTTCCAGTCGCCAGAAAGGCTCTGTGGGCTATAGCAGGGGACCCCCATGTTAACTTGCTCGGGTATTCTCGGTGGCTCGGGGGCCCTTTACGTTGGTTTCGGTTCACCTACCGACGCACTGGCGATATGCTCGTGGGCCCTTTGCATTGGTCTAGGGCGCTTCCAATTTTATGTCACTTGCTTAGGGTCGTATGCTTTTGTCGGGGGCTCATCTGTTAACCTGCTTATGCACACTCTGTCGGTCGGGGCCTTCGAAACTGGGTCCAGGGTGCTTTCCATTTGAATGGAGGGCCTTGCACACCTGTCGGGGCCCCATCTGTTAACCTGCTCCGGCACACTGAAATGCTTAGGGGCCCGGCACATTGGGTATTTTAATGTAGGGACCTACGCTCTTGTCAATGCCATCTGATAGCCCGCTCGGATACACTCGATCTTTCGGGGGCCCTCTACATTGGGCCTTGGGGAAGCCCTATTTGAATGGAGGCCCTACGCACTTGTCTGGGGTCCCCTCTGTTAACTTCTTTGGCCAAAGTGGATTGTCCGGGAGCCCTGCACATTGAGTCTTAGCGTTTGAATTTAGGGCCTGCGCTCATATCGGGGCCATCTGATTACCTGCTCGGGTACACTCCATCTTTCGGGGGCCCTCCGCACTGGGTTTTGGGCACTTGTTACTTCAATGGAGGGACCTGCGCTCTATGCTCTTGTTGCGGCCCCTTCTGATAAGCTGCTCCGGTGCATCCAATTGTTGGGTGACCTCTACGTCGGGTCTTGGGTACTTGCTTTTTGAGTGAAGGTCTTCACGGGGCCCTATCTGTTAGCATTCTCGGGCACCCTCGATCATTCGGAGCCCTCTACATTGTGCCGTGGGTATTTCACATTTGAGTGGATGGCCCTACACTCTTGTCGGCGGCCCCATCTGTTCACCACCTTTGAATTTGGGGCGCTGCACTCCTGTCCGGGGCCGTCTGGTAATCTGCTAGGGTACACTCCATATTTCGGGAGCCCTCTGCACAGGCTTTGGATACTTCTTTTTTGAATGGAGGGCCTAACGCTCTCTTCGGGCCTCTTCTGATAAGCTGTTGAGATGCATTTTATCGTTCGGGGACCATCTGCATTGGGTATTGAGTGGTTCCTATTTGAATGGATGGCCCTACGCTCTTGTTAGAAGCCCTATCTGTTGAGACGCTCGGACACACTTTATCTTTCGGGGCCGCTCTTTATTGGGTCTTGAGGACTTTCTTTTTGAATGGAGGTCCCTGGGCTCTTGACGGGGGCCCGATGTAATAACCTGCTCGGAAACTGGCCACGCGCTCATGTCCCCCCCCCCCCCCCATCTGTTACCTCCTCGGGCACACTCGATAAGGAGCAAAATAACTATCTAGTTAAATATATTGTCTCGAAGCATAAGTGCCCGGGGTGCGATGGGTGTCATATATGCATGCCTGGGTTTTAAGGGGTTTGCACATGAAAAAATATGGTTTACGAATTCAAGCGTAAACTGCGCGAAAAACGTGGGAAGTACATGGGCTATGTTGAGAAGTCCATGCGTCTTACTCGTTTCATTTGTGATGAACACCTGCGAGATGCTCAATATGAAACAGATAATAAAAAGAACTCTTCGGCGACCATTTTTTTGACAGAACACGCTAAAGTTAAAATCCAAGGAAGTACGGACCATTTCCCTTTAGAGCTCAAAGGTATCTTCAAAGTACGGCACCATCCAGACAGGAAAAATGGTGGATCTATTTTTATAAGAAGTTGGCGACCAGACTTCAGTGTACAGGACTCGTCATGAACGATTATTTGAATGTGACTAGTGTCTTGATGTGTTATGCATGCTGGCTTAAAATCGCCCTCATGTATCAGTGTTGTCTGACGCTTGATACACGATGTCTGTTTAATCGAAATCGTTGCGTGTAAAAGTGATGCGTGATGCGACGTGCGTGTTAACTTGAAATCGCTTGCAGAAGTAAGTGACGTGTTAAGCGTGAAGACTGTTAACTTGAATTCATTTGCATATACAGGTATTTTTCGCGCATTTTAATTCTCAGTTATATGTCCACTGAATCGCAGAAATGACTGGCAATGGCTCCTTGTTTAATGTCCTGCATGTTGGTGGTCTGTAAAAACTGTGGCTAGCTATTTTTTTTTTGTTAGGAAAAAACTGAAACGTCGAGTAAAATCGGCAGAGAAATTTAAATTTGTTATTCTTTTCGATAAACGCATGTAGCCGAAATATCACATTTATCTTTCCATTTTCCTCTTTCTTCTTTGAGAAATAAAGTGATTAATGTTGTTTTATCTATACGCCTAATGTTCCTCACAAATGCACTTTACAATTTGCGAGGCGCTGCCGTCATGTCGATAATGATGGCGGCATGCCTTCTACATAACAGTTTAAACGTGATACCAAGATTATGTCCGGTCACTAAGGTCAGCCTAGACCAAAGTCATGCCATAACGCCAGGTCGACTTCTGTTACAACTGCGTTGGGGGTTGTGGCTAAATGCCTATTCTGAAAATGAATCGTGTGCAGGGTTGATGTGTGGTCGTATATGCAACTCCTGCAACGGGAAGAGCGTTCACTGCAATTGTCGAAGGGCGGAACGGCCAGCATCGTCTCGCATAGGATTGTGTCGCCGAAGACTCGCCCTGCGGTAGAGTTTCTCTGCTGCCAGCGCAGTATCACATGCCTGCCGCCGTCAGCAACTACAAAGCCCGCCCCTACAAACTCGAATTCAGTTAGTAGCCTGTGCCGGGGAACTCAGTTGAAATCGCCGGGCGCGACAGGGTCCGATACCTGCCAGTCAAACATGCGATTTCAAACAGCAAAACCAAGGTGATGCAGATGACTTCGTGGACTGGAACATATATCAATTTGGTGTTTGGGAGTTGCCCTCTCGCCCACGCCACCTTCTGTCTTTCTCCTCTCCTTCTTCTTACCTTTCCGCGCACTTCCCCTAATCCTTGAGTTCCCCCCCGCCGAACTCGCCGAATGTGCACCAGCCTAATGTTTTTACTATATATCATTCGACGCGCAATCGCACGGCGAACACGATAGTATAACTTAAAACCTTAACGCACGTATATTTTGGAAGTTACTTCCAAAAAAACTATCTTAATCGGCGCTCGAAGATGATTTTGCAATTCCTGTACAAGCTGTTTGCGTGAACAGAAACACTTGCCGCTGCACATACGCACTAACTGGACCATGCCCTTTCATTCAGCAATTAAAAATCCCGTTTGAAAATTTTAAATCTTTTTCGACATAATGGCCCTCCAAAATGCTCCGTCGGTACCCGGTGAGCAAAAATGTTGTGAACAAGTGGTAAACACTGCGTACATCGTTTGCAAGTTAAAGCTCCCTGAAATTTTTATTGGTTCGTTAGACATGAGTTTGGAACATTTTACTACCCGAAAAACGGCTGTTTTAAACCTGAATCTTCATCCAATTTGTACGCGGGCTGAACTTCATATTGGCCCTCATATGGGTCGAAAAACGTCCGTTTCTGAAATGGGCTGTTTTTCGCACCAAAGTGGCCGCGGCCACATATACGATCACTTGCATGTTGACAGCAACGCCACTGAATGGCTGCTCCACCACTGTGTATCGTCTGCACCGGCAATCTGCTTTCAAACGGAGCGGCTCTCAGAAAAAAAACCATGGAAATTTGCAGCCATCAAGAATGCTATATGTTTCCATCAACGCACTAATGTTTTGCTATATATCATTCGACGCGCAATCGCACGGCGAACACGATGTCATACTTTAAAACATTAACGTGCGCATAGTTTTGAAGTTATTTTCACAAAACTATCCCAAACGGCGCTCGATGCTGATTTTGCAATTGCTGCACAACCTATTTGCCTGAATAGAAACACATGCCGCTGCACTTACACACTAATTGGACCATGCCCTTTCAGTCCAAAATGAAAAAATCGCGTTTGAAAATTTTTCGTTTTTTTCGACAAAGTTGCCACCCAAAAATTCTCGGCCGGCACCCGGTGAACAAAATGTTGTCAACAAGTGATAGCATCGGCTTACATCGTTTGCAATTTAAAGCACCGTTCGATTTTCATTAGTTCGTTAGATATGAGTTTGGAATATTTTACTAGCTGAAAAACGGCTGTTTTCAATCTAAACATGCATCCACTTTGTACGCGTGTTTTATTTCATATTGGGCCTCATTATGGTCGAAAAAATGTGCGTTTCTGAAATGGGCCGTTTTTCGCATTAAACTGGCCGCGGCCAGATTTGCAATCACTTGCATGTCGACAACAACGTCACTGAATACCTGTTCCACCACTGTGTATCGTGTGCAAAGGCACTCTGCTCTCGAACGGAGCGGCTCTCAGAAACAAAACCATGGAAATTTGCGGCCATCAATAATGCTATATCTTTCCAGGAACGCACTAATGTTTCACTATATGCCATTCGACGCGCAATCGCACGGCGAACACGATGGTATAACTTAAAACATTAACGCATGTATATTTTGAAAGTTATTTCCAAAAAACTCTCTGCATCGGCGCTCGAGTTTGATTTTGCAATTGCTGCACAAGCTGGTTGCCTGCACAGAAGCATTTGCCGCTGCACTTACACACTAATTGGACATTATAGTTGCCGCGGCCAGATTTGCGATCACTTGTATGTTGACAACAACGCCTCTGAATGCTTTTTCCACCATTGTGCATCGTCTGCACCGGCAATCTGCTTTCAAACGGAGCGGCTCCCAGATACAAAACCATGGAAATTAACGGCCATCAAGAACGCTATATGTTTCCAGAAACGCACTAATGTGTTGCTATATATCATTCGACGTGCAATCGCGCGGCGAACACGATGGTATCACTTAAAACATTACCGCACGTATACTTTTGAACATATTTCCAAGAAAACTCTCTCAAACGGCGCTCGATATTGATTTTGGAATTGCTGCCTAAGCTGTTTGCCTGCACAGAAGCACTTGCCGCTGCACTTACACACTAATTGGACCATGCCCTTTCATTCAGAACTGAAAAACCGTGTTAGGAAAATTTGCATTGTTTTCGACAAAACGACCCCCTAAAATTTTTTTTTTCGGCACCCGGTGAGCAAAAATGTTGTATACAAGTGGAAACATCGCCTTACATCGTTTGCAAATGAAAGCTCCCTTCGATTTTCAATTGGTTCGTTAGATATGACGGGAACATTTTGCTAGCCGAAGAACGGCTGTTTTCAATCCGAACATGCATCCAACTTTTACGTGCGCTGGAATTCATATTGGCCCTCATATGCGTCGAAAAAACGCATGTTTCTGAAAAGGGCTGTCTTTCGCATTGAAGTGGCCGCGGCCAGATTTGCGATCACTTGTATGTTGACAACACCGCCTCTGAATGCTTCTTCCACCACTGTGTATCGTCTGCACCGGCAATCTGCTTTCAAACGGGGCGGCTATCAGAAACAAAACCATCAAAATTTGCTGCCATCAAGAATGCTATATGTTTCCAGGAACGCACTAATGTTTTACTATATCATTCGACGCGCAATCGCGCGGCGAACACGATGGTGTAACTTAAAACATTGACGCACGTATAGTTTTGAAGTTATTACCAAAAAAACTGTCTCAAACGGCGCTCGATGTTGACTTTGCGGTTGCTGCACAAACTGGTTGTCTGCACAGAAACACTTGCCGCTGCACTTACACACTAATTGGACGCTGCCCTTTCATTCAGAAATGAACTGTCGCGTTTGGAAACTATTCATTCTTTTCGACAGAATGGCCCCCCAACAATTTTTGGTCGGCACCCGGTGAGGAAAAATGTTGTCAACATGTCGTAATATCGGCTTACATCTTTTGCAACTTAGAGCACCGTGCGATTTTTATTGTTCGTTAGATGTGAGTTTGGAACATTTTACTAGCCGAAAAAGGGCCGTTTTGAATCAGAACATGCATCCAATTTGTACGCGTGCTGGATTTCATATTGGCCCTCACATGGGTCGAAAAAACGTCCGTTTCTGAAATGGACCGTTTTTCGCAATCAAAGTGGCCGCGGCCTGATTTGCGATCACTTGGATGTTGACAACAACGCCACTGAATGGTTGTTCCACCACTGTGTATCGTCTCCACCGATAATGTGCTTTCAAACCGAGCGGCTCTCAGAAACGAAACCATGGAAACTTGAGACCATCAAGACTGCTATATGTTTCGAGCAACGCACTAATGTTTTGCTATATATCATTCGACGCGCAATTGCGCGGCGAACACGATGATATAACTTAAAACATTAACGCACGTATAGTTTTGAACTTATTTCTACAAAAACTGTCTCAAACGGCGCTTGATGTTGATTTTGCTACTGCTGCACAAGCTGTTTTCCTGCACAGAAAAACTTGGTGCTGCACTTACAAACTAATTGGACCATGCCCTTTCGTTCAGAAATGAACAACTGCGTTTGGAAAATTTTCATTTTTTTCGACAAAATGTCCCCCCCAAAATATGTGGTCAGCACCCGGTGAGCAAACGTGTTGTCAACAAGCGGAAACATTGGCTTTCATCATTTGCAAGTTAAAGCACCCTTCAATTTTCATTGGTTTGTTAGATATGAGTTTAAAACATTTTACTAGCCGAAACACGGCTGTTTTTAATCTAAACATGCATCCAATTTGTACGCGTGCTGGAATTCATATTGGCTCTCATTTGGGTCGAAAAAACGTCCGTTTCTGAATTGGGCCGTTTTTCGCATTAAAGTGGCCGCGGCCAGATTTGCGATCACTTGCATCCTGACAACAACGCCACTAAATGCTTGTTCAACCACTGTGTATCGTCTGCACCGGTAATCTGCTTTCAAACGGAGCGGCTCTCAGAAACAAAACCTTAGAAATTTGCGGCCATCAAGATGCTGTATGTTTCCAGCAACGCACTAATGTTTTACTATATGTCATTCGTCGTGCAATCGCGCGGCGAACACGATGGTGTGACTTAAAACATTAACGCACGTATAGTTTTAAAGTTATTTCCAAAAAACTGTCTCAAGCGGTGCTCGATGTTGATTTTGCAGTTGCTACACAAGCTGATTGCGTGCACAGAAACACTTCCCGCTGCACTTACACACTAATTGGACCTTGCCCTTTTATTCAGAACTAAAAAATTCGTGTTTGGAAACTTTTCATTTTTTTCCACAAAATGGCCCCCCCCCCAAATTTTCGGTCGGCATCCGGTGAGCAAAAATGTTGTCAACAAGTGGCAACATCGGCTTACATCGTTTGCAAGATAAAGCACCCTTCGATTCTCATTGGTTGGTTAGAGATGAGTTTTAAATATTTTCCTAGCCGAAAATCGGCTCTTTTCAAACTGAACATGCATCCAATTTTTACGTGTGCTGGATTTCAGATTGGCCCTCAAATGGGTCGAAAAAACGTCCGTTTCTAAAATGGGCTGTTTTTTGCATTAAAGTGTCCACGGCCAGATTTGCGATCACTTCCATGTCGACAACAACGCATCTGAATGCTTGTTCCACCACTGTGTATCGTCTGCACCAGCAATCTGCTTTCAAACGGAGAGGCTCTCAGAAACAAAACCTTGGAAATTTCCGGCCATCAAGAATGCTGTAGATTTCCAGCAACGCACTAATGTTTCACGATATATCATTCGACGCGCAATCGCACGGCAAACACGACGGTATAACTTAAAACATTTAAGCAGGTATAGTGTTGAAGTTACTTCTAAAAAACATTTCCAATCGGCGCTCGACGATGATTTTGCATTCGCTGCTCAAGCTGTTTGCGTGCACAGAAGGACTTGCCGCTGCTATTACATACTAATTGGACCATGCCCTTTCATTCAGAAATAAAAAAACCGTTTGGAAAGTTTTCATTTCTTTCGACAAAATGCCCTCCCAAACAAATTTTTGGTCTGCACCCGGTGAGCAAAAATTTTGTCAACAAGTGGAAACATCGGCATACATCGTTTGGTAGTTAAAACACACTTCGCTTTTCATTGGTTCGTTCGAGATGAGTTTGGAACATTTTACTAGCCGAAAAACGGCTGTTTTCAATATGAACAGGCATCCTATCTGTACGCGTGCTGGATTTCCTATTGGCCCTCATATGGGTCGAAAAAACGTCCGTTTCTGAAATGGGCCGTTCTTCGCATCAAAGAGGCCGCGGCAAGATTTGCGATCACATGGATGTTGACAACAACGCCACTGAATGCTTGTTCCACCACTGTGTATCGTCTGCACCGGTAATCTGCTTTCAAACGGAGTGGCTCTCAGAAAAAACCATGGAATTTTGTGGTCATCATGAATGCTATATGTTTCTAGCAACGCACTAAGGTTTTACTATATATCATTCGACGCGCATTCGCACGGGTAACACGATGGTATAACTTAACACATTAACACACTTACAGTTTTGAAGCTCTTTCCAAAAAAACTGTCTGAAACGGTGCTCGATGTTGATTTTGCAGTCGCTGCACAAGCTGTTTGCCTGCACAGAAACACTCGTCGCTGCACTTACACACTAATTGGACCATGCCCTTTCATTCGGAACCTGAAAAGTTCCCGTTTGGAAAATTTTCATTTCTTTCGACAAAGTGGCCCCCCCAAAGTTTTCCGTCGGCACCCGGTGAGCCAAAATGTTGTCAACAAGTGGCAACATCGGCTTACATCGATTTCAAGTAAAAGAACAGTTCGATTTTTATTGGTTCGTTAGATATGAGTTTAGAACATTTTACTGGCCCGAAAACGGCTGTTTTCAATCTGAAATTGCATCCAAGTTGTAGGCGGTCTGGATTTCATATTGACCTTCATATGGGTCGAAAAAACGTCCGTTTCTGAAACGTGCCGTTTTTTGTATCAAAGTGGCGGCGGCCAGATTTGCAATCACTTGCATGTTGACAACATCGCCACCGAATGCTTGTTCCACCACTGTGTATCGTCTGCACCGGCAATCTGCTTTCATGCGGAGCGGCTCTCAGACACAAAACTATGGAAATTTGCGGCCTTCAAGAATGCTGTATGTTTCCAGCAACGTACTAATGTTTTGCTAGATGTCATTCGAGGCGCAGTCGTGCGACGAACACGATGGTATAACATAAAACTTTAACGCACGTATAGTTTTGAAGTTATTTCTAAAAAACTCTTCCGCACGGCGCTCGATGTTGATTTTGCAAATGCTGCACAAGCTGTTTGCCTGAACAGAAACACTTGCCGCTGCACTTACACAATAATTGGACCATGCTCTTTCACTGAGAAATGAAAAAACCGTTTGGAAAATTTTCATTTCTTTTGACAAAACGGCCCCCCAAAATTGTTGGTCCGCTCCCGGTGAGCAAAAATTTTGTCAACAAGTGTACCGGTACATCGGCTCAACAAGTAGCATCGGCTTACATCGTTTGCAAGTTAAGGCACCCTTCGATTTTGATTAGTTCGTTAGAGAAAATTTTCCAAACGCGATTTGTTCATTTCTTAATGAAACGGCATGGTCCAATTAGTGTGTAAGTGCAGCGGCAAGTGTTTCTGTGCAGTCAAACAGCTTGTGGAGCAATTTCAAAATCAACATCGAGTGCCGTTCGAGAGTTTTTCAGAAATAACTTCAAAACTATACGTGCGTTAATGTTTTAAGCTATACAATCCTGTTCGCCGTGCGATTGCACGTCGAACGAAGTATAGTAAAACAGTGCGTTGCTGGAAATATATAGCCTTCTTGATGGCCGCAAATTGCCATGGTTTTTTTTTCTGAGAGCCGCTCCGTTTGAAAGCAGATTGCCGGTGCAGACGATACACAGTGGTGGAACAAGCATTCAGTGGCGTTATTGTCAACATGCAAGTGATTGCAAACCTGGCCGCGGCCATTTTGATCCGAAAAACGGCCCACTTCAGAAACGGACGTTTTTTCGACCCATATGAGGGCCAATATGAAATCCAGCACGCGTACAAATTGGATGGATGTTCAGATTGAAAACAGCCGTTTGTTGACTAGTAATTTGTTGCCAACTCATATCTAACGAACCAATGAAAATCGAACTGTGCTTTAACTTGCAAGCGACGTAAGCCCATGCTACTACTTGTTGACAACATTTTTTCTCACCGGGTACCGACCGAAAATTTTAGGGAGGCCATTTTTCGAAAAAGGGAAAAAATTTCCAAACGCGATTTTCTTTCATTCTGAATGAAAGGGCATGGTCCAATTAGTGTGTAATTGCAGCGGCAAGTGTTTCTGTGCAGGCAAACAGCTCGTGCAGCAATGACAAAATCAACATCGTGCGCCGTTTGAGACAGTTTTTTGGAAGTAGCTTCCAAACTATGCGTGCGTTAATGTTTTATGTTATACCATCGTGGTTGCCGTGCGATTGCGCGTCGAATGATACATAGTAAAACATTAGTGCGTTGCTGGAAACATATAGCATTCCTGATGGCCGCAAATTCCATGGTTTTGTTTCTGAGAGCCGCTCCGTTTCAAAGCAGATTGCCGGTGCAGACGATACACAGTGGTGGAACAAGCATTCAGTGGCGTTGTCAATATGCAAGTGAGCGCAAATCTGTCTGTGGCCACTTTGATGCGAAAAACGGCCCATTTCAGAAACGGACTTTTTCTCGACCGATATGACGGCCAACAGGAAGTCCAGCATGCGTGCAACTAGGATGCATGTTCAAATTGAGAACAGCCGTTTTTCGGGTAGTAAAATGTTCCAAACTCATTTCTAACGAGCCATTGAAAATCAAGCGGTGCTTTAACTTGTAAACGATGTGAGCCGATGGTACCACGTGTTGACAACATTTTTTCTCACCGGATGCCGACCGAAAGTTTTTGGGGATCATTTTTTGGAAAATATGACAATTTTCCAAAGGTGATTTTTCATTTCTGAATGAAAGGGCATGGTCCAATTAGTGTGTAAGTGCAGGGGCAAGTGTTTCTGTGCAGGCAAACAGCTAGTGCAGGAGTTTGCAATTTCAACATCGAGAGTCGTTTGAGAGTTTTTTTGGAAATAACTTCAAAACTGTACGTGCATTGATGTTTTGAGTTATACCATCATGTTTGCCGTGCGATCACGCGTCGAATGATATATAGTAATACATTAGTGCGTTTCTGGAAACATATAGCATTCTTGATTGCCGCAAATTTCCATGGTTTTGTTTCTGAGAGCCGCTCCGTTTGAACGCGGATTGCCGGTGCAGACGATACACAGTGGTGTAACAAGCATTCCGTGGCGTTGTTGTCAACATGCAAGTGATAGCAATTCTGGCCGCGGCCGCTTTGATGCGAAAAACGGCCCATTTCGGAAACATACGTTTTTTCGACCCATGTGAGGGCCAATATCACATCCAGCACGCGTACAAATTGGATGCATGTTCAGATTGAAAACTGCCGTTTTTCGGCTAGTAAAATGTTCCGAACCCATATCTAACGAACCAATGAAATTCAAACGGTGCTTTTACTTGCAAACGATGTAAGCCGATGTTACCACTTGTTGACAACATTTTTGTTCACCGGGTGCCGACGGAAAATGTTGGGGGGGGGGGCATTTTGTCGAAAAATATGAAGTTTTTCCCAACGTGATTTTTTCATTTCTGAATGAAAGGGCATGGTCCAATTAGTGTGTAAGTGCAGCGGCAAGTGTTTCTGTGCAGGCAAACAGCTTGTGGAGGATTTTCAAAATCAGCCTCGAGCGCCCTTTGAGAGTTTTTTTTAGAAATAACTTCAAAACTATACGTGCGTTAATGTTTTTAGTTATACAATCGTGTTCCCCGTGCGATTGCGCGTCGAATGATATATAGTATGACTTTTGTGCGTTGCTGGAAACATATAGCATTCTTGATGGCCGCAAATTTCCATGTTTTTTCCGACAGCCGCTCCGTTTGAAAGCAGATTGCCGGTGCCGACGATACACAGTGGTGGAATGCAGTGGCGTTATTGTCAACATGCAAGTGATTGCAAATCTGGCCGCGGCCATTTTGATTTGAATAACGGCCCATTTCAGAAACGGACGTTTTTTCGACCCATATGAGGGCCAATATGTAATCCAGCACGCGTACAAATTGGATGCACGTTCAGATTGAAAACAGCCGTTTT
>NW_023596136.1:11280975-11331675 GCF_011947565.3 Pollicipes pollicipes | reverse complement strand
TTGAGCAAATGAGTCCAAGCCGTGGTGGCCTAAGAGCGATCCAATGCCCACCAGTTCAACGACTGCTTAGGTCCAACAACAGCCTGGTGGTCTTCAAGCAAATGCGAAGAACCAAGAGCCACGCGGGAGGTCCTTTAGCGCTCGCGAGTGCCCTGTCAAGTCAACACATAGGTCCCCTAGCCAGTTAAGGGCCCCTAGTCAGCGTACTGGCCCCTAAAACATCTTCAACCACTACCGTCACATGGCAAGACAATAGCTGTTTTCGTGTTTGCGTCATGCACATCAGACAAGAGCCCCTTCATGTCCCTGTGGACCCTCTCATCTTCACTTATGGTCGGGCTTGGTTGGCCGTATATTGTCATTCACTCATGACAACATAAAAACTCGTCTTCAAGTTTGTGGCCCCTTCGGGTCTCAAGCGGGACCGTATAGCTCCCCTGTCAACACCCCCCCCCCCCCCCCCTCTGGATCTACAACAGGCTGACGGCCATAAGTGAGTGTTGCCAGTACAGGAGTAGAATCCCTCTAATATAACTAGTACATCGAAGTCTTAATGCTTTTCATTTCTAGAAAACGCGCCGAATTAATATATCGGCGCGCAGCTGTGTGAAAAAGCTGGGCAATTGAACGATTCACGGTACAAAAATATGATGGAAAAGTTTCACCTTGGACTCTAAATTCTCGCTTCGTCTGCATCACAAGGGCTTGCAGTTGTCCCAGGATTATACTTGTTGCGAAAAATGATGGCTAGAGGTCATTTCGAGCATTACGTTCCTGCACACTGCAAGATGAGGCATTAACAAGGGCAGTTCGCACGTGTGTAATCCCTCGGCAATAAACGCAAAAGCTAGCACCAACCAAGATGTTGGAATTACAGGAGTCTAATTGCTCGTCTAGAAGGAATGTTTTCGTTTGAGATTGGAGCAAAAACGTGCACTTCTCTATGAACGACTTTTATCACGGAGAGTGTCAGGCCGATGCGGTAAGGCGCAGGGATGGCTCCATGTTCATACCATCGAAAATAAGATTCGAGTCGCTCGAGCAGTGCTGCCAGCAGTATAAGCGGGCGCGCAGCCAAACAATTTCTTATATTTTTTTTCGCGCTGTCACCCGATCCAGAGTCCAACAGTCTAAGTATGGCATCTGAAAAGGAGATCCCAGGAACCTCGGCGGGACCCATCCCTTCGGTTGCGCCCTTCGAGGGTGGAGGCAACATTGCCGGGTCTCGGGGATCATTTGGCACTGTGGTGGTCCAATGAACGGTGCACAACCAGCAAGAAAAACACCTTCATTTTGTTGTTTCAGACAGGCGAGGACCGTCCCAGTACGCGCGGATGGCAAAACCAATTCTTGGAGTATATCTTCTTTATGTTTCGCCATAGGACTACGCTCGGCATTCTCGGAAAGTGGACTGCGATGACACCCACGGATCGCCATTCCGACCCCACGCCTGACTTAAAGCTCTTGCCGTCATGACGTAGCTAATTAATGCACACACCAACACGGCATGTGGTTAGTGCTGACAATGGCAATAGAAGCATATTACTTGTAATTAACGACATGCTCCAGTTCGGTGTAACAGTCGCGTCGCCCCGCCTGGCCCAGTCACCGACCTTCACACCGCGCTGACTGAACGCCCGTATTGCCAGGCCCACTGCGTACGCTGGCACGCTGCTGCACGGCGCCCGGGGCCAGATGGTGTGCATTTACGACACGAGTGAAGCATGCTAAAGTAAGATGAGAAATTCAACAAAAGTGGTTATTTTATTGGGAGTTATGACCAGCTTCTACTCCACAAGTATGCACATCCATATACATGGACTAAGCATTGCATCACACCTTCTACCATGACACAGCGAACTGCAGTTTGCACCCACTGACGCCAGACTGTTGTCCTTTAAATCGTGACACTCTGGGTTACCCTAAACGCCGAGAACGTATGTCCCGAGACTTCTTGAACACACCTGCTCCACCACGTATCGACCTGCCCGCTGAAGCCGGCCACATGGTGTACCAGGTCGGTGTAAGCTCGACGCTTGTCCCCGCCGCGGACATGACGCAGGAGTCAGGACGACGTGCCCACTCCGGGACGGCCCGCACCGGGAGCACCGACACCGACGACGGGACCGGTCCAGACACTCAAGGCAGGTCCGCCTGGCCCGGCCGGCAACATGCACACCGCGCCTGACTAAAAGGCCGCTTAGCCAGGCCCACAGCACGTCCAACCCGACTCGGTCGCACCTGGACTCAGGGCCTGGACTCTAGACCCAAGCACAGGCTCTGGACTAAGGGTGCGCACTCTGGACTAGGGGCATGGACTCTGAGCTCCGTGTCCGGCTCAGAACCACCGCACGTCTGGGAAGCAGCTGGCATCGTGGCATTCTCCGCCAGCCCTGCCGGTCGGGCACGCTCACTGAGCCATCACATGCATGTGCTTACAATGCGCACGCAGGTAACACACAACAATGCGATCCGATCATTACGCACAAGGCCTCCGCTGACCGTCATAGCAAGCTGCAGAGTGAAACAGGAACAGCCCAACCCGGCAGAGGCGCTGCTAAACACAGCCAGTATTAGCACAGATGACAGAGGAACTCCTGGTCCATTGCTTAATCACCCCGGTCGCGGGCACGGTCCGTAACGTCAGTTGATGACCAAGCAGTGACATCAGCTGATGGCCAGGCAGTGACATCAGTTGATGATTCAATGGTGACGTCAGCTGATGACTCAGCAGTGACGTCAGCTGATGACCGGGTATTGACGTTAACTGGTGGCAGGGTAGTTACATCAGCTGATGGCCGGGAAGTGACGTCGGCCGATGGTTGGGCAGTGACGTCAGCTGATAACCGGGCAGTGGCGTCAGCTGCGTCAGAGGCCAGCATGACGCGGTCCGGTCACTTCTGTTCCACCAGGGACCTCATCAGCGACACTGAACCGCCGCGGTAGCTGGACCCGAAGTGATTCCTGAAAAAGTTGAAACAATTTTTAGACCATTGTCCTCATCAATCATGCTATTGTTCTCATAACGCTTCAGCGAATTAGTCCAGCTGTCATAAGGTGTTGGTAAGTCATGAGAACAACCTGAGAGTGTTTGACGCTCAGCCATGTGCCACAGCCCCAAAGTACTACAGCAGCCGTCAGCGGTCTCAAGACTCAGACCAAGACTCAAAACACTGCACCACCCAGCAGGATACCTGATCGCTATCGAGGATGACGAGTATTTCGTTGACCTGGTTCCCGCAAAGTCACAAATTGCCAACCACATTTATTTACTTATTTATGCGTGCGTGCGTGTGCGTGCGTGCGTGCGTGTGTGCGTGCGTGCGTGCGAGCGCGTGCGTACGTGCGTGAGCGCGTGCATGCGTGCGTGCGTGCGTGTTTGCGTGAACGATTGATGTAAGACATCCTGATATTTTCCGACCGAAGTTCTGAACGACGTGAAATTGGGTCCTAAAGTGGCGAATTGTGCTCCAGAAGCGTTCCGAAATCCCATACCATGATGCCCACCGTGGCGTCGCCCGGGAATAATTCACGAATGCCTGCAGGGCGTGTGTATGCCCTTTCGTGTTAGACTGGAGCTTTTCATGTACATGCGGTTCTACTGCAGTGACGCCCTCCGGTGATACAGCGGCAAACATACGAACAAAACAAAGCTGAAATGAGCGAATCAAGGGAGCAGCAGGCGGTAAGTGCCGTCTACCGATAAATCGGAAGCTGTTTATAACATTACATAAAAGACGGCTTGTTTGAGGAATGCACACGTCCTTGCCAGCTGACAGACATATGTCGCAATTACAGTATGCTTCCTTTTTCAAGCATCGCATCCGTTCATTGTTGTTTACTGCATCATTGTGCGCAGTTTACTGTATTTCTGTTTGTATCATTCAATTCATGCATTATCCAAGTCGGGTGGACAAGTAGTTGCCAATGAACATAAACATGAGCTGATTCGTCACATGGACAGAGGACAATCAACTTTCTGAACGGTCATGTGGCTCACCAGTGGTTTAGGTGGTGGAAGAGCTGGTACAGCTTGTTCCTGGTCTCGAAGCCAGCCTTTCTTGGCAGCAGCTCGTGGTAGGCTCTGTAGAAGTCGGCTCCAAATCCCCCGAACCACTTCGCGATTCCGAGATCGAACTCGGCGTGTCCATAGAAGGAGGCGGGATCGTACACCACTGTCGGGGTACGCGTCACTGAACGCGGCGCTAGGCAGCGCTGCAGGAACGCTGCATCGCGCACCATAGACTGCACACGCCCCTGTTCGAGGACGGAGACACGCGCCAGGCACCGCATCGCGAACTGCGTGGAATTTGGTCGGCAGCTCTACACTGGAGACTGGTGACACCAGTGACAGTGACAGAGGGCAGAAGCAACAAAATGTCACCTGAGGCCCAAACTAATCAGCACTTCCGCTGCACAACGATAAGTCAAGCCCCAGCAAGCTTTTGTACTCATTCCCTTATATTCCAGCTAAAATCAGTTCTTCACAAAAACCAACTCAATAGACACAGCAGAGAACTATTGCCACTTTACGGCTTTCGTTTTCATTAAAAGACGGCGTCGTCACATTGCCTACAATTAGTGCTGCCACATGTCATGGGAGACAAATGCAAATGGTGTACTGATCTCTCGAAGAACCCATTAAATGCAAAAATAGGTACTCATTGGAAGAAAAAGAAACCAATCCCTGGGGGAAGTTGTCATGTTTAAGCTAGTCCCCTTCACAAACCAAATCTATTTTCTGAAACAAAATACATACGAACACGAGCTCAACTAAAACAAGGCACGTCCACGCATGGGTGATTTGGGCGTGCCACTCATCTGACCGCCGCCACGGACGTCACCCGAACCTATGTTTGGGGCGCCGCCATCCCAACGGGAGCAGAGTAGCGGCGCTAACAACGGAAACAACACAACATTTACGGCAAATGATGTAGAACAATAGGTAAGTAAGATCTTTCGTAATTATTCACACAGTTGCCACCTTGTCAATGCAGTCATCGTCCAAGGAGTCTACTGTGGTCCCAGTTCGACCTTCCCATTCCAGTTTGCCTTGGGCAGCCGGCATTGCCTTTAGCACTGGCTTATTCTGCTGGGTCATCACACGTCCCCTCGGCGGGCTTCAGCTCTGTTTACCTGGCTCCTGGTCCACCCTCAGCCGCGTTTCCAGACCACAGGTCACCATGCAGCAGCGCCGGCTCCACACTGATGTTTCGGAAGAACTCCGGTAGGCGGCGCAGCAGTCGCGACCACAAACTCCATAACCTCCCGATCGCCGTAATCCCGCTCAATCATCTCGATCTAAACACATTGCACAATCAATAGACACGGCACGAGGTTGTTCAGAGCAGCTGCATGGAATATCAAACTTATATAACAGCACTCCCTCGGCCTTATAGGTTGGTACTTGAGGTGACAAAATTACGAAGTGTTTGCAATTCAGTGATAGGATTTTGTCGAAACAATTTGTACCATCTTTGTATCGTGCTGTCTCGACAAGATATTGAGTCGCCTCCCCTCAACGACAACGATGAATGCTGCCAATAAGTGATCTTAATAGAGAAAAGCAGAATCCAACGCAATTCACGTTTAACAGTACGTCCATTTTGATGAAACAGCCTTCTAAAACGTGGTGCGCACCCGTCGTTTCGCATTATCTGCCGCTGGACGTCCAGCTGTCGGCGGGGTGCGTCTCGCCAGCCACCAGACGCGGCGGATTTAGGCGGCGTGCTCATAGCTGCGTTCAGGCCGCGCTTCCGGACCTGCGGCTGCAGCTTGACCCGCGTCAGGAACTCCAGCCAGTCGTCCGTGCCACGGTGTGGCCTGCGGGATGCGACCGCAGCACGTAGGAACGTGGAAGCCGAACTGCTGAACCGCCGAGTCCATCTGGGAGAGACGCAGCCCCCCCGTCTGCTTCCGTTCACAACGGCGAAGTTTGGGTAACAGTGGCTGGACGCATGATTTTCACGGAGTGACTGAATTATAGAAAGACTTATACTACACAATTTAACTGCGATAATGGGTCAGCTTCTTGTGAACAAGACGCTGACAATCGCAAACTAGTCATTCCAGCTTCTCATCGTTATCACGCGTTTTTTGGTTAAGATGTCATGCCATATGTGGTTTTCCGACCGAGCATAAAGTTCTTAACAAAACAATCAAGCTCAACCTGGGCACCGTCATAACCCATGGTTGGATAGGACCTTATTTAAGCCTTATTTTCCTTACTTATTTTTAAGCATGGCACTTTAACTATCACTCTGACACGACACTGGTTACTGGACATGTTTTCAGGCCCATGCACACTGGTTACCATTCGTAGGTCCGTCTATGTACCTGCTTTTCGGGCGCACCTACGTGTGAGGCTTCTGTGCTTTGCGCATCCTTTGCAGTACTGTTATGTAGATGAAGCCTGAAAACAATATTGGGCAATGTTGACTTGGGTGATGAGATAACCAACAATCTCTGCACAAATGGGATGGTGCAGTACAAGTGTCACACTGGTAAGGTACAATCGCGGGTTCTGGTTAAATCAAGATGGTCACTTCCATGCGACAGTCCCAAAGGAGCCAACACATCCCTACAGTCAGCAGCCAGGACATGTTAGGTAACTAGCAGTTGGTACTAGCAATTGGGCAACACATGCATCCATGTTTCCGACATTAGCCGAGCGGCAAAGCTTTGCTTTAAGACTGGATTCAGCCCTCTTGACCATAAGTGATCACAGCGATGATCAGGATGCCTGCGTCCATTCCCTGACACATGAGCTCAGAGGCATGTTCACAGCGCTGCAATGTAAGGGGTCACAACTCAAGAACTCGCCGAACATCATTCTCTAACGCGACGGAAACCCGAGAAATTTCTTCCATCACGCACGCACGTTGTCAATCCACCTATTTCAAATGTCTGACAAATTAGATTAGTGCACACATTTATTTACAGCGATATTAACCCTTGCACTGGTGGGCTGCTATTTATTATAGCGCACTGATGGTGGGGTTGGTGCGGGACCCCTACCGTTTCCAAAGTGAAATGAATTGATATTACCAAAAAACATTAGTGTGTTGGTCTCAACTAGATTTCGCGACTGATGATAAGCATTGTGTCTGGGTCAATAACTGATCCCATTACATTGAGTCAAAAGTCAAAATTTCCCCAAAACAGCCTTTTCCGGATTGACACGTTTAATATGTAGCAGACCATGCCTTGTGAGGGCACCAAACCTTACCAGGCATATTGCCTTAAATCTGAGTGCATCGCTGCATGCTTCTCTATATGTTGACCGCGTATTTCTATGTATGGCTCCGCCAATGTAGCAAGGGCTGTCCGATGCGCTCATCCCGGCGACATCGTTGGTTGCCACCCGCCGCCCCACACGGGCCGCGGATCGCGCCGGCGCGTGAATCGCCACTGCTCCGAAACCAAACAAGCCAGGGACGCGTCCTGAGCTTCAAAACAGGCGCAATGGATGCCCATAAGCTAATAAACATTTGGGCGCGATTGCGCGACATGCCGAAACAGAAATTCAGAAAACCATATGTGGGGAGTGCTCGCATCGACCCCTGCTGCTAGGGTGGAGGATCAATGCTGCAAAAAAACAAGAGGGAATGTGGTTCAGCTGTCCCCCTCCCCCCCCCCCCCCCCCATTGCATGACACGTCCCTACGTGAACCAACCAGTCTGTACGCACCTGGCGAGCTGGCGCCCCAGCTGAGCCGACCGGGCCCTTAGCGAGCGCATTTGCAGGAACTCCATGACGAGCACGGCCCGGCCCGTGTCCGGGTGCTGAGCTACGGTCAGAGGCCGTGGACACCGCACAGTGCTGGTGGCAATGATAGCCCGCAGCCCGGCAAGCTCCCCGGCAAACATCTCCTGTCCCTGCCGCCGCACACACAGACAGGTCAGATGTCTGCCAACGCTCACACAGACAGCTCAGATGTCTGCCACCACACGCACAGACAGCTCAGATGTCTGCCGCCGCACACACAGATTACTCAGATGTCTGCCGCCGCACATACAGACAGGTCAGATGTCTGCCACTGCACACACAGACAGGTCAGACGTCTGCCCCTGCACACACAGACAGCTCAGACGTCTGCTGCTGCACACAAACAGATCAGATGCCTGCCACCGCACACACAGACAGGTCAGATGTCTGCCACTGCACACACAGACAGCTCAGATGTCTGCTGCTGCACACAGACAGCTCAGATGTCTGCCCCTGCACACACGGACCAGCCTCAGATGTCTGCCACCGCACACACAGGCAGGTCAGATGTCGCCACTGCACACACAGACAGGTCAGATGCCTGCTGCTGCACACAGACAGGTCAGATGTCTGCCCCTGCACACAACAGACAGCTCAGATGTCTGCCCCTGCACACACGGACCAGCTCAGATGTCTGCCCCTGCACACACAAGCAGGTAAGATGTCTGCCACTGCACACACATGTCAGATGTCTGCTGCTGCACACACATGTCAGATGTCTGCTGCTGCACACACATTCAGATATCTGCTGCCTGCACATGCCGACAGCTCAATGTCTGCCACCAAACTGCACAGACAGGTCTAGATGTCTGCTGCCACATGCCCAGACATGTCAGATGTCTGCTGCTGTGCTGCACACACCCACAGCTCAGATGTCTGCCACCACACACACAGGCAGGTCAGACGTCTGCCACCACATCACACACACAGATAGGTCAGGTGTCTGTCACTGCACACACTGACAGGTCAGATGTCTGCAACTGTACACACTGACAGGTCAGATGTCTACAACCTCATATGCTGATAGGTCAGGTGACTGCCACTGCATACACTGGTTGCAGCAAAACAAGGCTCCATGGTTCAAATACATGCTTGCAGTAAAACAATACATACTAATCAGATGCCACTGGTCTGGACCAACCACCCAGGTGCCTAGCACTATATAAACAAATCAGACAAGCACCTGCTGGACACACTGGTCACATGTTTGCTTGCTGGACCAATCAAATGGCTACAATCCAACCATTCAGAGTAGGAGGATATTCATACCACTTCCGAAAAGCTCAGTCTGTGGCTTACTGGAATTAAGTGTGGTTGGCAACATACAACAATGCTTATACAAAGAATACATCACCATTGGTGGAGAACAATGAAATGCTAGAACATGTGGTTGTGGGTCACATCACAGAATGCATACATCAGCCAAACAACCAACTCACATCACTGTGATCTTGAGAGGACTTCACAAATATCTCCCCCTGATCAGTGCTGTATCCTTGCCCTTCATTGATGCAACCACTTCCATGTGCACCATGCATTGGAAGCATGTATGCAAAACCCAGCTGACCTTTGATGAAGTCCATTTCCATCCTGCATAGCAAAAGACAAAAAACCTGGTTCTGAATGCTTTCACCTCAGTAGCTATTTCACTCGGCATCTGAAAACAGTCTGGAAACTGTCGACCAAAACAGACATTCTTGATTGAATCCCCACTTATATGACTTGTCCCATGTTAAGCATACCCACATAGGCCTCACACTTCCTAACCTGCCACTTAGCTGAATCTGGAAAGAAACCTATACAATGCTACGGCCCGCAGACCACAGATGAACAAGAGATTTGTGAACCTTGTAGCACTATCAAACCGTATGCTCTATGTATCTGTATGATGAAATAAAGAGCACTTAACCTGGATGCCAGACTCCTCACGCCCCCCCCCCCCCCTTCACATCCTGACATCCTTACGCAGGGCAATACAACACCTCCTTAGGCACGGGTGGTCCAAAGTCTAGTATAAAATACGGCAGCAATGGTGCACATTTCACGACCAGCCATAGGGTTTCCATGTTAAAATGACCTTCTTCAGGCCCATGGCTTTCTAAATTTTGAAGATATATATGCATAAAAAGTGCTCAGAAATGAAGCTTGAACAATTCTCTTTCGATTTCCGAGATTAAAAGTGTGCGCCGTGGCGCTCATTTTCGAGCTATCAGGCAAAGCGCAGACCCATGCACGCGCCACGATGTCCAGGTGTGGGATCGAACCCCGCTGCCGCCAACTCTTTTCAGCAGAGTTGAGATAGAACATGGAGTAAATGCGGCCACTGACTTGCGATAGAACTATTGAGTGCAACAATATTCTGACCATATATATATAGTATGCATATATATGCATTACATATAGCCTGAACATGCATCTGCTGTGCTGTGAAATGTGCTGCGAGCTACTACAAGAAATATACGTGAGATCTTTTTATGTCTATCAAACATACCTGACAGGTGTTATGCAGCTGTCGGGCTACATGCAACAGCCTATGGCTGGGGCGCATAGCATTATTGTGCCTGAGGCATGGAACCTATCGCGACGGTAGCGGTCCAAAGCTGACCGTCCAACGCGCCCAGAGGTAGGACCAGGCACTGTGTTAGGTTCTTAAGTTGTGATGCTGGCGGCCACTGCTGTGAAGGGCCGGCAATGCCACCTCAGGACCAGCGCAGCAACGATAGCATAGTAACACTGCGAGCACCGCTGATTGGGAAGCAGTTGTGCTTAAAAGCGGGATGATAAGGAATATAATGATAAGTGTGATAATGGTGAGCTGTACTGCACAAAGGCCCTGATATGACAAAATTTATAAAACTTCTTTGATTGATCTTGAAGGGCTTAAACACCTGACAGACCTGTGGCCTAAGTAACCATGCTCCCTAAAACCATTTCCATGAAGGTTTTTGGCATAAGGTGAATACAAACATTTTATCACTGGCTCCACTGAATAAATGAACCTGAAAAATCTTGCTTTCACATCACAAAACCTGCAAAATAAATATTTGAAACTTTGATAAGACATAACTTTTTTATATTCCTCATCAAGCCTTGTAATTTAGAACTTTAATTTTCACCCATTGATCTCAGAGTAGGAAAGGTACACCTAAGCAGCTGAAGTGAGATGGGCAGCTTAGACAGATTTAGAAGGTGCATCAGTATCTGAAACATATGCCACATTTGCTCAAGGCAATAAACACTATCAATGGACCTTAGATTGCCCCAAACCATACCCCAATTATGCACATTTTCATCTACATGTAACATGTTATATTGATATAATAAAAAATGTACCACCTTGTACTCAACATTTGCTCACATTGTTACAAGGAAATTACATTGATATAAATTATGCAATGATGTTGTGTAACAGATACAGTGTTGCAGAAAGGGTTACAACTAGCATTCAGAATATTGTACTATTTGACACAAAACATCAGTTTTATAAATGTCACAAATCTGAAAACTTCCCTTGCATACACAGACATCCTGTAATGTTGAAATTAACTTGATAGCCCTGTATCCTATGCGAACTAATCATTTCTGCATAAGACTTAGCATACATCATAAAGATTATTTATCTTGCTGACTAACTGTACATTTCCAGTAAAACACAAACCATTGCACCCATTAAATACATTAACTACAACATTTTCTGCTTACATTGGATACATTTACCAAGCACAGGTTATCGTTTAATGCCACGTTTATGCTGCATGCAGTTGCATGAAGCCATTGTACTTTGTGATGGTGGCCTCTCCTAACAATGTTGAAATGCACTAGCAAATGTTGGCCTGCCCTTCTCATATTGTTGCTAGAATATTACAAAATAAACTAATGCAAGTGATTCACATCATGATGGCTTGCTTTGAGCATTATTTGACAACATTGGCTGGACTTTTGAAGGAAAGACACAAAGCTACAACTTTAAATAGCCTTCAATCAAAATGACATGTCCAGACACAATGAAAAACACACATTAGGTGGAGGTGAGGTAGGGATGCCCTCAGCACAGCCCACCAGTGTGCCACACACATTGATTCTTCTGATCTGGAAAAAAACATAACTTATAACTTCACTTAACTTGAATTATGCCAGAAAATTTGGCCCATTTCTGACATCAGATGACCTTTTCTAAACAGTGCATGCAGATAACACCTTTGGTGAAATGTCGTCAGGTACATGCACAACATTGCATCATACCAAGCATTTCCATTACATTGTAGTGCCTTTCACGTCTTAATAAACACATTTAATGCAATGACACAGCTGTGCTGAACTGACATAATTACTGGTTGGCCCCTTTCATGGGTGGTAAGGCCACTGTGGAGAAGGGCTGTCAATGCTTATGTGGAATATTCAAATGCCAATCAGACAATGATCTCAATATTCATGTATTAAAAAATAACAAGACCCTCAGGTCCAACATAAATATACATGAGCACGCCTTGGCCAATCACTTCACATGCAGTATTCCACAAGCATTCAACAGTGAGCAACACTGTGAGCTCACTTGTTCCACAACTGTGTATCTTCTGTACGGGCAATCTGCTTTCAAACGGAGCGGCTCACAGAAACATTACCTTGGAAACTGCGGCCATCAAGAATGCTGTATGTTTCCAACAACACACTAATGTTTTACTATATATCATTTGACGCACAATTGCACGGCCAACACGATGGTATAAATTAAAACATTAACGCACGTATGGTTTTGAAGTTATTTTCAAAAAACTCTCCAAAAGGGCGCCTGATGTTGATATTTTTTTTTGCTGCACAAGCTGTTTGCCTGCACAGGACCACTTGCCGCTGCACTTACATACTAATTGGACCCTACCCTTTTATTCAGAAATAAAAAAGACACGTTTCAAAAATTTTCATTTTTGTCGACAAAATGGGTCCCGCAACGATTTCGGTCGGCACCCAGTCAACAAAAATGTTGTCAACAAGTCGTAACATCGGCTTACATCGTTTGCAAGTTAAAGCACCCTTCGATTTTCATTAGTTCGTTAGATATGAGTTTGGAACATTTCAGTAGCAAAAAACGACTGTTTTCATTCTGAACATGCATCCAGTTTTTACGCGTGCTGGATTTCATATTGGCCCTCATGTGAGTTGAAAATCGTCCGTTTCTGAAATGGGCCGTTGTTCACATTAACGTGGCCGCGGCCAGATTTGCGATCACTTGCATGTGGACAACAACGCCACTGAACGCTTGCTCCACCACTGTGTATCATCTGCACCGGAAATCTGCCTTCAAACGGAGAGGCTCTCAGATACAAATCCATAGAAATTTGCGGCCATCAAGAATTCCATGTTTCCAGCAACACACTACTGTTTTTCTATATATCATCCGACGCGCAATCGCACGGCAAACACGATGGTGTAACTTCAAACCTTAACGCACGCTTATTTTGGAAGTTATTTCTAAAAAAATTCTCAACCAGCGCTCGATGTTGATTTTGCAATTGATGCACAAGCTGTTTGCCTGCACAGAAACACTTGCCGCTGCACTTACGCACTAATTAGACGATGCGCTTTTATTCAGAAATGAAAAATCGCGAATGGGAACTTTTGATTTTTTCCGACAAAATGGCCCCCCCAAATTTTTGTGGTGTGTTCCTGGTGAGCAAAAATGTTGTCAGCAAGTGGTAACATCGGCATACATTGTTTGCAAGTTAAAGCTCACTGCGATTTTGATTGGTTCGTTAGATATGAGTTTGGAACATTGTATTAGCCGAAAAAGGGCTGTTTTGGAATCTGAACATTCATCCAATTAGTACACGTGCTGGATTTCACATTGGCCCACCCCTGGGGGCGAAAAAAACGTCCGTTTCTGAAATCGGCCTTGTTCGCATCAAAGTGGCCACTGCCAGATTTGCGATCACTTGCATGTTGACAACAACGCCACTGAGTGCTTCCACCACCACTTCCACCACTGTGTATCGTCTGCACCGCCAATCTGCTTTCAAACGGAGCGGCTCTCAGAAACAAAACCTTGGAAATTTGGTGCCATCAAGAATGCTGTATGTTTCCAACAGCGCACTAATGTTTTACTTTATATCATTCGACGCGCAATCATCGCACGTCGAACACGATGATATAACTTACAACCTTAACGCACGTATAGTTTTGAAGTTATTTCCAAAAAAGTCTGTCTCCAACGGCGCTGGATGTTGATTTTGCAATTGCTGCACAACCTGTTTTCCTGCACAGAAACACTTGCCGCTGAATATACACACTATTTGGACCATTCCCTTTCGTTCAGAAATGAACAAGATAGCGTTTGGAAAATTTTCCTTTCTTGGACAAAATGGCCTGCCCAAAAAATTTTCTTCGGCACCCGGTGAGCAAAAATGTTGTCAGCAAGTGGCAACATCGGCATACATCGTTTGCAAGCTACAGCACCCTTCGTTGTTCATTGGTTCGTTTGAAATGAGTTTGGAACATTTTACACGCCGAAAAACGGCTGTTTTGAATCTGAACATTCATCCAATTGGCACACGTGGTGGACTTCATACTGGCCCTCATATGGGTCGAAAAAACGTCCGTTTCCAAAATGGGCCGTTTCTCGCATCACAGTGGCCACTGCCAGTCTTGCGATTACTCGTATGTTGACAACAACGCCACTGAATGCTTGGTCCCACCACTGTGTATCTTCTGCACCGGCAATCTGCTTTCAAATGGAGGGGCTCAAAGAAACAAAATCATGGAAGTTTGCGGCCATCAAGAATGCTATATGTTCCAGGAACGCACTAGTGTTTTACTATATATCATTCAACGCGCAATCGCGCGGCGAACACGATGGTATAACTTGAAACAATTAACGCACGTATAGCTTTGAAGTTAATTCTAAAAAACTCTTCCGCACGTCGCTCGATGTTCATTTTGCAAACGTTGCACAAGCTGTTTCTCTGCACAAAAACACTTGCCGCTGCACTTCCACACTAATTGGACCATGACCCTTCGTTCAGAAATGAAAAATCGCGTAAGGATACTTTTCATTCTTTTCGACAAAAATGCCCCCCCCCCCCCAAAGTTTTCGGTCGGTACCCGGTGAGAAAAAACATTATCAACAAGTGGTACCATCGGCTTACATCGTTTGCAAGTTAAAGAACCCTTCGATTCTCATTGATTCGGTTAGATATTAGTTTGGAACATTTTACTAGCCAAAAAACGGCTGTTTTCAATCTGAACATGTATCCAATTTGCACGCGTGCTGGATTTCATATTGGCCCTCATATAGGTCGAAAAAACGTCCGTTTCTGAAATGGGCCGTTCTTTGCATTTAAGTGGCCGCGGACAGCCTTGCGATCACTTGCATGCTGATACCAACGCCACTGAATGTTTGCTCCACCACTGTGTATCGTCTGCACCGGCAATCTGCTTTCAAACGGAGCGCCTCTCAGAAACAAAACCTTGGAAAAGTGCGGCCATCAAGAATGCTGTATGTTTCGAGCAACGCACTAATGTTTCACTATATATCATTCGACGCGCAATGGCACGGCAAACACGATGGTATAGTTTTAAAAACATTAACACACGTAAAGTTTTGAAGTCATTTCCAAAAAACTCTCTCAAACGGCGCCTCGATGTTGATTTTGCAACTCCTGTACAGAAACACTTGCCGTTGCACTTACCACCTAATTGGACCATGACCTCTCATCCAGAAATGGGAAAAATCGCGTTCGGAAAATTTAATTTTCGACAAAGTGGGCCCCCCAAAATTTTCGGTCGGCACCTGGTCAGCAAAAATGTTGTGAACAAGTGGTATCATTGGTTTACATCGTTTGCATATTAAAGCACCCTTCGATTTTCATTGTTTCGTTAGATATGAGTTTGGAACATTTTACTAGACGAAAGCGGCTGTTTCAATCTGAACATGCATCCAATTTGTACGCGTGCTGGATTTCATATTGGCCCTCATATGGGTCGAAAAAACGTCCTTTTCTGAAAGGGGCCGTTTCACATCAAGTTGCCGTGCCAGATTTGCGATCACTTGCATGTTGACAACAACGCCACTGAATGCCTGTTCCACCACTGTGCATCGTCTGCACCGGCAACTCTGCTTTCAAAGCTGAGCGGCTCTCAGAAACAAAACCATGGAAATTTGCGGCCATCAAGAATGCTATATGTTTCCAGCAACGCACCAATCTTTACTATATGTCCTTTCAACGCGCAATCGCACGGCGAACACGATGGTATAAACCTAAAACATTACCACACGTATAGTTTTGAAGTTCTTTCCAAAAAACTCTCAACCGGCGCTCGATGGTTGACATTGCAATGCTGCACAAGCTGTTTGCCTACACAGAAACACTTGCCGCTGCACTAACACACTAATTGGGCCCTGCCTTTCATTCAGAACTGGAGAAATCGCGTTTGGAAATTTTCATTTTTTTGACATTATGGCCCCCGCCAATGTCCCGGTCGGCACCCAGTGAGCAATAATGCTTGTCAACAAGTGGTAACATCAGCTTACCCTCGCTTTCAAGTTAAAATCATCACCGTTGGATTTCATTGGTTCGTTAGATATGAGTTTGGAAAATTTTACTACCCCCGAAAAACGGCAGTTTTCCAAATTGAACATGCATCCAATTTGTAGGCGTGCTTGATTTCATATTGGCCCTCACATGGTTGAAAAAACGTCCGTTTCTGAAATGGGCCGTTTCAATCACGCATCAAAGTGGCCCCGGCCAGATTTGCGATCAACTTGCATGTTGTCAAGAACGCCAATGGATGCTTTTTCCACCACTGTGTATAATCTGCACCGGCAATCTGCTTTTCAAACGGAGGCGACTCTCAGAAACAAAACCATGGAAATTGCGGCCATCAAGACTGCCTATACATTTCCAGCAACGCACAATGTTTTACTAGATATCATTCGACGCGCATCGCACGGCCAACACGATGGTATAAATTAAAGCATTTACGTCACATCAAGTTTTTGAAGTCATTGTTCAAAAAACCCTCTACAACGGCACTGCCTCGAATGGCAGCAAATTTCCATGGTTTGCTTTCTGAGAGTGTTTGAAATCGGCATCGCCCGGTGCACAACGACGCACCAGTGGTGGGAACAGAACATCAGTGGCGTTGATGGTCTACATGCAAGTATCGTCAAGATCTAGCACGTGGCAAACTTTGATGTGGAAATACGGCCCGATTTCAGAAACGGACGTTTTTTCTTGACCCTACATATGAAGAGCCAACTATTGAAATTCCAGACACGCATACTACTCGGATACAATGTTCAAGATTAAAAACCGCCGTTTTTTCCAGCCCCTGTAAAGGGTTCCAACTCATGCCAACAAACCAAATGAAAATCAAAGGGTGCTTTACCTTGGCTAACGATCTGTAAGGCCGAAACTACCACTTGTTGACAACTATATTTTTGCTCACCAGGTGCTGCCGAAAAATTTTTGTTTGGGACCATTTTGTCGAAAAATGGAAAAATTCCAAAACGCAAGTTTTTCATTGCTGAATGAAAAGTGGCTTGGTCCAATTAGTGTGTCTGTTCGGCGGCAAGTGATTCTGTGCAGGCAAAACAGCTCGTGCAACAATGCAAAATCAACATCGAGCGCCCGTTTGAGGGAGTTTTTTTAGAAGAACTTCAAAACTATACGTGCGTTAATTTGTTTCAGTCATGCCATCGTGTTCGCCGATCGACTGCACGTCGAATGATATATAGCAAAAAATTTAGTGCGTTGCTGGAAAAATGTAGAATTCTCATGACCGTAAATTTTCATGGTTCGTTCTGAGACGCCGCACCGGTTGAAAGCAGATTGCCGGTGCAGACGATACACAGTGTTGGAGCAAGCATTCAGTGGTGGTTATCGTCAACATGCATGTCATCTGAAATCTGGCCGCGGCCAGTTTAATGCGAAAAACGGCACATTTGGGAGATGAACGTTTTTTCGACCCATATGAGGGCCAATATGAAATCCAGCACGCGTACAAATTGGGTGCCTGTTCAGATTGAAAACAGCCGTTTTTCGGCTAGTAAAAACTTCCAATCTCATTTCTAACGAACCAACAAAAATCGAACGGTGCATTAACTTGCAAAACAATGTAGTCCGATGCAACGACTTATCGACAGCATTTTTGCTCACCGGGTGCCGACCGAAAGTTATGGGAGGGCCATTTTTTCGAAAGAAATAAAACTTTTCCGACCGCGATTTTTTCATTTCTGAAGGCAAGGGCAATGGTCCAATTAATGTGTAAGTCAAGACGCAAGTGTTTCTGTGGAGGCAACAGCTTTTTACAGCAATTGCAAAATCAACATCGAGCGCCGGTTGAGAGGTTTTTTTAGAATTAAGTTCAAAACTACACGTGCGTTAACGTTTTAAATTATGCCATCGGGTTCGCCGTGCGAATGCGCGTCGAATGATATATAGTTACACATAAGTGCGTTGCTGGAAACATTAGCATTCTTGATGGCCGCAAATTTCCATGGTTTTGTTGCTGAGAGCCGCTCCGTTTGAAAGCAGATTGCCAGTGCACACGATACACAGTGGTGACGTGAGTATTCAGTGGCGATTGTCAAAATGCAATCTGACTGTTGACGGCCTGTTTTCAATCTGAACCCTGCATCCAATTGTTACACGTGCTGGATTTCATATTGGCCCTCACAGGGTCGAAAAAACGTCCGTTTCTAAAATGGGCCGTTTATCGCATTAAAGTGCCGCGGCAAGCATTTGCGATCACTTGCATGTTGACAACAGCCTACGGAATGCTTGTTCCATCACTGTGTATCGTCTGCACCGGCTATCTGCTTTCAAATGGAGCGGCTTTCAAAACAGAACCATGGAAATTTGCGGCCATCCAGAATGCTATATGTTTCCAGCAACGCACTAATGTTTTACTAACATCATTCGACGCGCAGTCGCGAGGCGAACCGATGTATAACTTAAACATTAACGCACGTACAGTTTGAAGTATTTCTAAAAAACTCTTCCGCACGGCGCTCGATGTTGATTTTTCAATTGCTGCACAAGCTGTTTGCCTGCACAGAGGCACTTCCCCTGCACTTACACCACTAATTGGACCATGCCCTTTCATTCAGAAATGAAAAATGGCATTTGGAAACTTTTCATTCCTTTCGACAAAATGGCCCCCCAAAAATTTTCGGTCAGTTCCCTGTGAGCAGAAGTGTTGTCAACAAGTGGTGACATCGGCTTAAATCGTTTGCATGTTTAAGCACCCCGCGATTATTATTGGTTCGTTAGATATGAGTTTGTAACATTTGATTAGCCGTAGTCTGCTGTTTTGAATTTGAACATTCATCCAAGTTGTACACGTGCTGGATTTCATATTGGTCCTCATGTGGGTCGAAAGAACGTCCGTTTCTTGGATGGGTTGTTTTTCGCATCAAAGTGGACCCGGCCACATTTGCGATCACTTGCATGTTGACAACAACGCCACTGAATGTTTACTCGCCTTCTGTGTATCGTCTGCACCGGAAATGTGCTTTCAAACGGAGCGGCTCTCAGAACCAAACCCATGAAAAATTGCGGCCATCAAGAATGCGATATATTTCCAAGAACGCACTAATGGTTTCCTATATATCATTCGACGTGCAATTGCACGGCAAACACGATGGTATGACTTAAAACGTTAACGTACGTATAGTTGGAAGTTTCTTCCAAAAAACTTCCCCACCGGCGCTTGATTTTGATTTTGCAATTGCTGCATAAGCTGTTTGCCTGCACAGACCCACTTCCCGCTGCACATACACACTAATTGGACCACGCCCTTTCATTCAGAAATAAAAAGACGCGTTTGGAAAATTTTCATGTTCTTCGACAAAATGGCCGCCCCAAATTTTTCGATCGGTACCCGGTGAGCAAATTATGTTGTCAAAAAGTTATAACATCGGCTTACATCGTTAGCATTATAAAGCACCCTGCGTATTTTATTGGTTCGCTAGATATGAGTTTGGAACATTTTACTTGCCGAAAATGGGCTGTTTTGAATCTGAACATGCATCCAATTTGTATGCGTGCTATATTTCATATCGGCCCTCATATGGGTCCAAGAAACGGCCGTTTCTGGAATGGGCCGTTTTTCGCATCAAAGCGGCCGCGGCCACATTTGCGATCACTTGGATGTTAGCAACAACGCCACTGAATGCTTGTTCCACCACTGTGCATCGTCTCCACCGACAATGTACTTTCAAACCGAGGGGCTCTCAGAAACAAAACCATGGAATCTTGCGGCCATCAAGAATGCTATATGTTTCCAGCAACGCACTAATGTTTTGCTATATATCATTCTACGCGCAATCGCAAGGCGAACACGATGGTATAATTTCAAACATAAACGCACGTATAGTTTTGAAGTTATTTCTAAAAATCTCTTCCGCACGGCGCTCGATGCTGATTTTGCAATTGCTGCACAAGCTGTTTGCCTGCACAGAGACACTTGACGCTGCACTCACACACTAATTGGACCATGCCCTTTTATTCAGAAATGAAAAATCGCGTTTGGAATTATGTCATTCTTTTCGACAAAGTGGCACCCCCCCCAAAGTTTTCGGTCGGTACCCGGTGAGCAACAATGTTGTCAACAAGTGGTAACATCGGCTTACATCGTTTGCAAGGTAAAGCACCCTGCAATTTTTATTGGTTCGTTAGATATGAGTTTGGGACATTTTACTAGCCGAAAAACGGCTGTTTTCGATCTGAACATGCATCCAATTTGTACGCGTGCTGGAATTCATATTGGCCCTCATATGGGTCGAAAAAACATCCGTTTCTGATTTGGGCCGTTTTTCGCATTAAAGTGGCCGCCGGCCCGATTTGCGATCACTTGCATCCTGACAACAACGCCACTAAATGCTTGTTCAACCACTGTGTATCGTCTGCATCGGTAATCTGCTTTCAAACGGAGCGGCTCTCAGAAACAAAACCTTAGAAATTTGCGGACATCAAGAATGCTGTAGGTTTCCAGCAACGCACTAATGTTTTACTATATATCATTCGACGCGCAATCGCACCGCGAACACGATGATATAACGTAAAGCATTAACGCACGTATAGTTTTGAAGTTAGTTCTAAAAAACTCTTCCAAACGGCGCTCGATGTTGATTTTGCATTTGCTGCACAAGCTGTTTGCCTGCACAGAAACAGTTGCCGCTGCACTTACACACTAATTGGACCATGCCCTTTCTTTCAGAAATGAGAAGTCTTTTTTGGAAAATTTTAATTTTTTTCGACAAAATGGCCCCACAAAAAATTTCGGTCTGTACCCGGTAAGCAAAAATGTTGTGAAGAAGTGGAAACATCGGCTTACATCGTTTGCAAGTTGAAGGACCTGCGATTTTTATTGGTTCGTCAGATATGAGTTTGGAACACTTTACTAGCCGAAAATTGGGCTGTTTTGGTTCTGAGCATGCATCCAATTTGTACGCGTGCTGGATTTCATATCGGCCCTCAAATCGGACGAAAAAACGTCCGTTTCTGAAATGGTCCGTTTTTCGGATCAAAGTGGCCGCGGCCACATTTGCGATCACTTGCATGTTAACATCAACGCCACTCAATGCTTGTTCCACCACTCGGTATCGTCTGCACCGGCAGTCTGCTTTCAAACGGAGCGGTTCCCAGAAACAAAACATTGGAAAAGTGAGGCCATCAAGAATGCTGTATGTTTCCAACAACGCACTATTGTTTTACTATATATGATTGGACGCGCAATCGCACGGCGAACACGATGGTATAACTTAAAACATTAACGCACGTACAGTTTGGAAGCTATTTCCGAAAAACTGTCTGCATCTGCGCTGGATGTTGATTTTGCAGTTGCTGCACAAGCTGTTTGCCTGCACTGAAACACTTGCCGCTGCACTTACACACTAATTGGTCCATGCCCTTTCCTTCCAAAACGAAAAAATCGGGTTTGTAAAATTTTCATTGTTTCGACAAAATGGCCCACCCCCTAAATTTTCATTCGGCACCCGGTGAGCAAAAATGTTGTCAACAAGTGGTAACATCGGCTTACATCGTTTGCAAGTTTAAGCACCCTTTGATTTTCAATTGGTTCTTTAGATATGAGTTTGGAACATTTTACTAGCCGAAAAAGGGCTGTTTTGAATGTGAACATGCATCCAATTTGTACGCGTGCTGGATTTCATATCGGCCCTCATATGGGTCGAAAAAATGTCCGTTTCTGAAATGGGCCGTTTTTCGCATCAAAGTGGTCCCGGCCACATTTGCGATCACTTGAATGTTGACTACAACGCCACTGAATGGTTGTTCCACCACCGTGTACCGTCTCCACCGACAATGTGATTTCAAACGGAGCGGCTCTCAGATACAAAACCTTAGAAATTTGCGGCCATCAAGAATTCTGTTTGTTTCCAGCAACGCACTCCCCGGCTGCAGACGCTTCGATGGCAAATTCCAGACCGCCTCTCCGCCAAACACAAGCCACCAATCACACGCATTCTCCGCCAATCAACAGCCAGAACTAGTACTGGGCCCGATGTAACCCGCAAATCACATCCCGCAAATTTGAGTCGCCGGCGAACTGGCACCTCCAATCCGCAGTGAGCAACGCTGCCATAGTTTTGCTTTGTATAGTTATCTCGACACTCGTATGCACGAGGGTGCGTGGCGTCGCGGCTTGTTGCCAGGTTCGTGACGGTAGGGTGGCGGGTTCGGTTCCCGTGGCGGCGGCAGACTTTTGCTTGGGCCCACCTTGCACGCTTGCGTCGGATTTTCTGGAGCAGTTCATAGGCATTTAAGTATAGTTGTGAGATGTTCATGCCGCGCAAAGCTCAGCCATGATTTATTTCCTTACACGGTCAGGTGCCGGTCATGATAAGAACTCACGCGGGCATCCGGCCTTTCCGTCAATATCGTCGGCTCTGGACATACGCTCCTGGTATTTAGCTGGGCCCGACGCCTAGCCGGTATCTACGAGTTGTCCGGATGTGATGTGAACCACGCCGCGTAGAACAGCCTACCTCGAAACAAAAATAAGCGGACTTCAACCACCTTGTTTCGGGTGGCTTGGTGTTCTTCGTTTTACCTGTATGTTCTTCCGCTATTTATATGATAGTGCATGCCACATATCTGCACCAATACAACTCAGCGGCATTGTTATCTCCGCCTGGTCCTCTAATTGTTGGCACGTGGCCGCTGTGACCTCCCCTCCCCCCGCACCAGCCTTCACCACAGATTGAGTCAGGGGCGGATCCAGAGAGAGTGGTCACGGGGCCCATAACCCATCGTGGTACCCCGAAGTGGCCCATAGGCTCCGAGGGGGCCCGTAGGTGACCAAACAGGTACAGTTTTTTTTAGCACAAAACAAAAAAAAATTATTTTGGATTTCCAGGCCGCCGAGAAGAGCTGCAAACGAGAGTGAATAACCTACGAGAAAAGATACAAATCTTCAATAATGGAAAAAGCTGTTTATTGGAAATTATAAGCCTTATCACGCTGTCCAGAGTCCTATCCTGTTTCCGGGGACCTATATGCCCACTTGCAAAGTCATTTCGATCGTTGAGGAGCCTTCCACGTTAGCCCTGACTGCTTTGCGTTTGCTCGGAGGGACCTGCACGGCTTCTGTGCTCTTCCTGCTAGCGTGCCGGGGCGCTCTTGTCAGTCAGAGGCCTTCCACGGATTCTTTCCAGTCGCCAGAAAGGCTCTGTGGGCTATAGCAGGGGACCCCCATGTTAACTTGCTCGGGTATTCTCGGTGGCTCGGGGGCCCTTTACGTTGGTTTCGGTTCACCTACCGACGCACTTGCGATATGCTCGTGGGCCCTTTGCATTGGTCTAGGGCGCTTCCAATTTTATGTCACTTGCTTAGGGTCGTATGCTTTTGTCGGGGGCTCATCTGTTAACCTGCTTATGCACACTCTGTCGGTCGGGGCCTTCGAAACTGGGTCCAGGGTGCTTTCCATTTGAATGGAGGGCCTTGCACACCTGTCGGGGTCCCATCTGTTAACCTGCTCCGGCACACTGAAATGCTTAGGGGCCCGGCACATTGGGTATTTTAATGTAGGGACCTACGCTCTTGTCAATGCCATCTGATAGCCCGCTCGGATACACTCGATCTTTCGGGGGCCCTCTACATTGGGCCTTGGGGAAGCCCTATTTGAATGGAGGCCCTACGCACTTGTCTGGGGTCCCCTCTGTTAACTTCTTTGGCCAAAGTGGATTGTCCGGGAGCCCTGCACATTGAGTCTTAGCGTTTGAATTTAGGGCCTGCGCTCATATCGGGGCCATCTGATTACCTGCTCGGGTACACTCCATCTTTCGGGGGCCCTCCGCACTGGGTTTTGGGCACTTGTTACTTCAATGGAGGGACCTGCGCTCTATGCTCTTGTTGCGGCCCCTTCTGATAAGCTGCTCCGGTGCATCCAATTGTTGGGTGACCTCTACGTCGGGTCTTGGGTACTTGCTTTTTGAGTGAAGGTCTTCACGGGGCCTTATCTGTTAACATTCTCGGGCACCCTCGATCATTCGGAGCCCTCTACATTGTGCCGTGGGTATTTCACATTTGAGTGGATGGCCCTACACTCTTGTCGGCGGCCCCATCTGTTCACCACCTTTGAATTTGGGGCGCTGCACTCCTGTCCGGGGCCGTCTGGTAATCTGCTAGGGTACACTCCATATTTCGGGAGCCCTCTGCACAGGCTCTGGATACTTCTTTTTTGAATGGAGGGCCTAACGCTCTTTTCGGGCCTCTTCTGATAAGCTGTTGAGATGCATTTTATCGTTCGGGGACCATCTGCATTGGGTATTGAGTGGTTCCTATTTGAATGGATGGCCCTACGCTCTTGTTAGAAGCCCTATCTGTTGAGACGCTCGGACACACTTTATCTTTCGGGGCCGCTCTTTATTGGGTCTTGAGGACTTTCTTTTTGAATGGAGGTCCCTGGGCTCTTGACGGGGGCCCGATGTAATAACCTGCTCGGAAACTGGCCACGCGCTCATGTCCCCCCCCCCCCCCCCATCTGTTGCCTCCTCGGGCACACTCGATAAGGAGCAAAATAACTATCTAGTTAAATATATTGTCTCGAAGCATAAGTGCCCGGGGTGCGATGGGTGTCATATATGCATGCCTGGGTTTTAAGGGGTTTGCACATGAAAAAATATGGTTTACGAATTCAAGCGTAAACTGCGCGAAAAACGTGGGAAGTACATGGGCTATGTTGAGAAGTCCATGCGTCTTACTCGTTTCATTTGTGATGAACACCTGCGAGATGCTCAATATGAAACAGATAATAAAAAGAACTCTTCGGAGACCATTTTTTTGACAGAACACGCTAAAGTTAAAATCCAAGGAAGTACGGACCATTTCCCTTTAGAGCTCAAAGGTATCTTCAAAGTACGGCACCATCCAGACAGGAAAAATGGTGGATCTATTTTTATAAGAAGTTGGCGACCAGACTTCAGTGTACAGGACTCGTCATGAACGATTATTTGAATGTGACTAGGGTCTTGATGTGTTATGCATGCTGGCTTAAAATCGCCCTCATGTATCAGTGTTGTCTGACGCTTGATACACGATGTCTGTTTAATCGAAATCGTTGCGTGTAAAAGTGATGCGTGATGCGACGTGCGTGTTAACTTGAAATCGCTTGCAGAAGTAAGTGATGTGTTACGCGTGAAGACTGTTAACTTGAATTCATTTGCATATACAGGTATTTTTCGCGCATTTTAATTCTCAGTTATATGTCCACTGAATCGCAGAAATGACTGGCAATGGCTCCTTGTTTAATGTCCTGCATGTTGGTGGTCTGCAAAAACTGTGGCTAGCTATTTTTTTAGGAAAAAACTGAAACGTCGAGTAAAATCGGCAGAGAAATTTGAATTTGTTATTCTTTTCGATAAACGCATGTAGCCGAAATATCACATTTATCTTTCCATTTTCCTCTTTCTTCTTTGAGAAATTAAGTGATTAATGTTGTTTTATCTATACGCCTAATGTTCTTCACAAATGCACTTTACAATTTGCGAAGCGCTGCCGTCATGTCGATAATGATGGCGGCGTGCCTTCTACATAACAGTTTAAACGTGATACCAAGATTATGTCCGGTCACTAAGGTCAGCCTAGACCAAAGTCATGCCATAACGCCAGGTCGACTTCAGTTACAACTGCGTTGGGAGTTGTGGCTAAGTGCCTATTCTGTAAATGAATCGTGTGCAGGGTTGATGTGTGGTCGTATATGCAACTCCTGCAACGGGAAGAGCGTTCATTGCAATTGTCGAAGGGCGGGACGGCCAGCATCGTCTCGCATAGGATTGTGTCGCCGAAGACTCGCCCTGCGGTAGAGTTTCTCTGCTGCCAGCGCAGTATCACATGCCTGCCGCCGTCAGCAACTACAAAGCCCGCCCCTACAAACTCAAATTCAGTTAGTAGCCTGTGCCGGGGAACTCAGTTGAAATCGCCGGGCGCGATAGGGTCCGATACCTCCCAGTCAAACATGCGATTTCAAACAGCAAAACCAAGGTGATGCAGATGACTTCGTGGACTGGAACATATATCAATTTGGTGTTTGGGAGTTGCCCTGTCGCCCACGCCACCTTTTGTCTTTCTCCTCTCCTTCTTCTTACCTTTCCGCCCACTTCCCCTAATCCTTGAGTTCCCCCCCGCCGAACTCGCCGGATGTGCACCAGCCTAATGTTTTTACTATATGTCATTCGACGCGCAATCGCACGGCGAACACCATGGTATAACTTAAAACCTTAACCCACGTATATTTTGGAAGTTACTTCCAAAAAACTCTCTTAATCGGCGCTCGAAGTTGATTTTGCAATTCCTGTACAAGCTGTTTGCCTGAACAGAAACACTTGCCGCTGCACTTACGCACTAATTGGACCATGCCCTTTCACTCAGCACTTAAAAATCGCGTTTGAAAATTTTTAATATTTTTCGACATAATGGCCCCTCCAAAATATTCCGTCGGCACCCTGTGAGCAAAAATGTTGTGAACAAGTGGTAAACACTGCATACATCGTTTGCAAGTTAAAGCTCCCTGAAATTTTTATTGGTTCGTTAGACATGAGCTTGGAACATTTTACTAGCCGAAAAACGGCTGTTTTGAATCTGAATCTTCATCCAATTTGTACGCGGGCTGGATTTCATATTGGTCCTCATATGGGTCGAAAAAACGTCCGTTTCTGAAATGGGCCGTTTTTCGCATCAAAGTGGCCGCGGCCACATATACGATCACTTGCATGTTGACAACAACGCCACTGAATGGCTGCTCCACCACTGTGTATCGTCTGCACCGGCAATGTGCTTTGAAACGGAGCGGCTCTCAGGAACAAAACCATGGAAATTTGCAGCCATCTAGAATGCTGTATGTTTCCATCAACGCACTAATGTTTTACTGTATATCATTCGACGCGCAATCGCACGGCGAACACGATGGCATGCTTTAAAACATTAACGTGCGCATAGTTTTGAAGTTATTTTCAAAAAACTGTCCCAAACGGCGCTCGATGCTGATTTTGCAATTGCTGCACAACCTATTTGCCAGAATAGAAACACATGCCGCTGCACTTACACACTAAGTGGACCATGCCCTTTCATTCCAAAATGAAAAAATCGCGTTTGAAAATTTTTCGTTTTTTCGACAAAGCTGCCACCAAAAATTTTCGACCGGCACCCGGTGAACAAAAAATGTTGTCAACAAGTGAAAGCATCGGCTTACATCGTTTGCAATTTAAAGCACCGTTCGATTTTCGTTAGTTCCTTAGACATGAGTTTGGAACATTTCACTAGCTGAAAAACGGCTGTTTTCAATATAAACATGCATCCACTTTGTACGCGTGCTGTACTTCATATTGGCCCTCAAATGGGTCGAAAAAAGACCGTTTCTGAAATGGGCCGTTTTTCACATTAAAGTGGCCGCGGCCAGATTTGCAATCACTTGCATGTTGACAATAACGTCACTGAATACTTGTTCCACCCCTGTGTATTGTGTGCAAAGGCACTCTGCTTTCGAACGGAGCGGCTCTCCAAAACAAAACCTTGCAAATTTGCAACCATCCAGAATCCTGTATGTCTCCAACAGCGCACTAATGTTTCACTATGTCTCATCCGACGCGCAATCGCACGGCGAACACGATCCTATAACTAAAAACATTAACGCACGCATAGCTTTAAAGTTATTTCCAAAAACCTGTCTGAAACGGGGAACGATGTTGATTTTGGAATTGCTGCACAAGCTGTTTGCCTCCACAGAATCACTGACCGGTGCACTTACACTTTAACTGGACCATGCACTTTCATTCAGAAATCAAAAAAATCGCGTTTGGAAAACTTCCACTTTGTTTGCAAAATGGCACACCCAAAACTTTAGGTCGGCACCCGGTGAGGAAAAATGTTGTCCAAAAGAGGCAAAATCGGCTTACATCGTTTGCAATTCAAGGCACACTTCGATTTCCATTTGTTCGTAAGATATGTGTTTGAATCATTTTACTAGCCGAAAACCGGCTGTTTTCAATCTGAACATGCATCCAATTTGTACGCGTGCTGGATTTTATCTTGGCCATCATATGGGTCGAAAAAACGTCCGTTTCTGAATTGGGCTGTTTTTCGCATCATAGTTGCCGCGGCCAGATTTGCAATCACTTGCATGTTGACAACAACGCCTCTGAATGCTTGTTCCACCACTGTGCATCGTCTGCACCGGCAATCTGCTTTTAAACGGAGCGGCTCTCAGAAACAAAACCATGGAAATTTGTTGCCATCAAGAATGCTATTTGTTTCCAGGAACGCACTAATGTTTTACTATATCATTCAACGCGCAATCGCGCGGCGAAGACGATGGAATAACTTAAAACATTAGCGCACGTATAGTTTGGAAGTTATTTCCAAAAAACTGTCTGCATCGGCGCTCGATGTTGATTTTGGAATTGCTGCACGAGCTGTTTGCCTGCACAGAAACACTTGCCGCTGCACTTACACACTAATTGGACACTGCCCTTTCATTCCAAAATGAAAAAAATTGCGTTGGAAAAGTTTTATTTTTTCGACAAAATGGCCCTCCCAAAATTTTCGGTCGGCACCTGGTGAGCAAAATTGTTGTCAACCAGTGGAAACATCAACTTACATCGTTTGCAAGTTAAGGCACCATTCGATTTTCATTGGTTCGTTAGATATGACTTTGGAACATTTTGCTAACCGAAAAACGCCTTTTTCCATATGAACATGCATCCAATTTGTACGTGTGCTGGATTTCATAAAGGCCCTCATATGGGTCGAAAAAAGTCCGTTTCTGAAATGGGCCGCTGTCGCATGAAACTGGCCGCGGCCACATTTGCGATCTCTTGCATGTTGACAACAGCGCCACTGAATGCTTGTTCCACCACTGTGTATCGGCTCCACCGGCAATCTGCAAACGGAACGACTATCAGAAACAAAACCATGGAAATTTGCGGCCATCAAGAATGCTATATGTTTCCAGCTACACACCACTGTTTTACTATATATCATTCGACGCGCAATCGCACGGCATTCACGATCGTATGACTTAAAACCTTAGCGCACGTATATTTTGGAAGTTAATTCCAAAAAACTCTCTCAATCGGCGCTCGATGTTAATTTTCCAACTGCTCCACAAGCTGTTTGCCTGCCCAGAAACACTTCCCGCTGAACATACACACTAATTAGACCATACCCTTTATTCAGAAATGTAAAAAACAGCGTTTGGAAATATTTCATTTTTTTGGACAAAAAGGCTCCCCAATAAATTTTCTTCGGCACCCGGTGAGCAAAAATGTTATCAACAACTGGAAACATCGGCGTACATCGTCTGCAAGTTAAGGCACCTTTCGGTGTTCATTGGTTCGTTAGATATGAGTTTGGAAAATTTTACTAGACGAAAAACGGGTGTTTTTAATCTGAACATGCATCCAATTCTCACGCGTCCTGGATTTAATAATGGCCCTCATGTGGGTCGAAAAAACGTCCGTTTCTGAAATGGGCCGATTTTTGCATTAAAGTGGCCGCGGCAAGATTTCCGATCGCTTGCATGTTGACAACAACGCCACTGAATGCTTGTTCCACCACTGTGTATCGTCTGCACCGGCAATCTGCTTTCAAATTTAGCGGCTCTTAGAAACAAAACCATGGAAAACTGCGGCCGTCAAGAATGCTATATGTTTCCAGCAACGCACTAATGTTTTACTATATATCATTCGACGCGCAATCCAGCGGCGAACACGGTGGTATAACTTGAAACATCAACGCACGTATAGTTTTGAAGTTATTTCCAAAAAGCTCTCTGAAACCGGGAACTATGTTGATTTTTGAATTCCTGTACAAGCTGTGTGCCTGCACAGAAACACTTGCCGCTTCACTTACACATAAGTTGAACCATGCGCTTTCAATCAGAAACGAAAAAGTCGCGTGTGGAAAATTTTCATTTCTTTTGACAAAATACCCCCAAAAACTGAGGTCGGCTTGCGGGGGGGGGGGGCAAAAATGTTGTCAATAAGTGGCAACATCGGCTTACACCGTAAACAAGTTAAGGCACCCTTCGATTCTCGCTGGTTCGATAGATGTGGGTATGGAACATTTCCCTAGCCGAAAAACGACTTTTCAATCTGCACATGCATCCAATTTGTACGCGTGCTGGATTTCATATTGGACCTCATATGGGTCGAAAAAACGACCGTTTCTGAAATGGACCGTTTTTCGCTTTAAAGTGGCCGCGGCAGATTTGCGATCACTTGCATCCTGACAACAACGCCGCTGAATGCTTGTTCCACAACTGTGTATCGTCTGCATCGGCAATCTGCTTTCAAACGGAGCGGCTCTCAGAAACAAACCCATGCAAACTTCGGGCCATCAAGAATGCTATGTGTTTCCAGCCACGCACTAATGTTTTACTATTTATCATTCGACGCGCAGTCGCACGGCAAACACGATGGTATAACTTAATACGTTAACGCACGTATAGTTTTGAAGTTATTTCCACAGAACTCTGTCAAACGGCGCGCGATGTTGATTTTGCAATTGCTCCACAAGCTGTTTGCCAGCACAGAAACACTTGCCGCTGCACTTACACACTGAATGGACCATGCTCTTTCATTCAGAACATAAAAACCTCCTTTGAAAAATTTTCAATTTTCGACAAAGCGGCCTCCCCAAAAAATCGGTCAGCACCCGGTGAGCAAAAATGTTGTCAACAAGTGGTATCAACGGCTTACATCGTTTGCAAGTTAAAGCATCGCTCGAATTTCATTGGTTCGTTATATATGAGTTTGGAACATTTTACTATCCGAAGAACGCCTGTTTTCGATCTCAACATGCATCCAATTTGTACGCGTGCTGGACTTCATATTGGGCCTCATTTTGGTAAAAAAACGTGCGTTTCTGAAAAAGCCCGTTTTTCGCATCAAAGTGGCCGCAGCCAGATTTGCGATCACTTGAATGTTGACAACAACGCCACTTAATGCTTGTTCTACCACTGTGTGTCGCCTGCACCGGCAGTTTTCTTTCAAGCGGAGCGGTTCTCAGAAACAAAACCATGGAAATTTGCGGCCATCAAGAAAGCTGTATGTTTCCAGCAACGCACTAATGTTTCACTATATGCCATTCGACGCTCAATCGCACGGCAAACACGAAGGTATAACTTAAAACATTAACGCACGTATAGTTTTGGTGTCTTTTCCAAAAAACACTCTCCATCGGCGCTCGATGATGATTTTCCAATTGTTGCACAGAAACACTTGCCGCTCCACTTGCACACTAAATGGACCATGCCCCTTCAGTCAGAAGTGAAAATATCGCGTTTGGAAAGTGTTCATTTTTTTCGACAAAATGGCCCCCCCAAAAAAAATTTCAGTCGGCACCTGGTGAGCAAAAATGTTCTCAACAAGTGTTAACAGCGGCTTGCATCGTTTGCACGATAAAGCACCCTTCGATTTTCATTAGTTCGTTAGACATGATTTTGGAACATTTTACTAGCCGAAAAACGTTTTTTTTCCATCTGAACATGCATCTAATTTGTACGCGTGCTGGATTCCATATTGGCCCGCATATGGGTCGAAAAAACGTCCGTTTCTAAAATTGGCCGTTTTCCGCATCAAAGTGGCCGCGGCCAGATTTGCTATCACTTGCAGGTTGACAACAACGCCACTGAATGGTTGTTCCACCACTGTGTATCGTCTGCACCAGCAATGTGCTTTCAAACGGAGCGGCTCTCAGAAACAAAACCATGGAAACTTGCGGCCATCAAGAATGCAGTATGTTTTCAGCAACGCACTAATGTTTTGCTATAGATCATTCGACGCGCAATCGCACGGCGAGCACGACGGTGTAAGTTAAAACATTAACGCACGCATTATTCTGAAGTTATTTCTAAAAAAAACAGTCTCAAACGGCGCTCAATGTTGATTATGCAATTGCTGCACAAACTGTTTGCCTGCACAAGAACACTTGCCGCTGAGCTTACACACTAATTGGGCCATGCTCTTTCGTTCAGAAATGAAAAATTAGCGCTTGGAAATTTTTCATTTCGTTTGACAAAACTGCCCCCCCCAAAACAATTTTTGTTCGGCATCCGGTGAGCAAATATGTTTTCAGCAAGTGGCAACATCGGCTTACGTCGTTTGCAAGTTAAAGCACCGTTCGATTTTCATTGGTTCGGTAGATATGAGTTTGAAACATTTTACTAGCCGATAAACTGCTGTTCTCAATCTGAACATGCACCCCGGTAGTACGCGTGCTGGGTTTTATATTGGCCCTCACAACGGTCGAAAAAACGTACGCTTCTGAAATGGGCCGTTTTTCGCAACAAAGTGGACGCGGCCAGATTGGCGATCACTTGCATGTTGACAACAACTCCACTGAATGCTTGTTCAACCACTGTGTATCGTCTGCACCTGGAATGTGCTTTCAAGCGGAGCGGCTCTCAGAAATAAAACCGTGAAAAATAGCGGACATCAAGAATACTATATGTTTCCAGCAACGCACTAATGTTTTAGTCTATGTCATTCGACGTGCAATCGCGCGGCGAGCACGATGGTGTAACTTGAAACATTGACGCACGTATAGTTTTGATGTCATTTCCAAAAAACACTCCCCATCGGCGCTCTATGATGATTTTGCGATTGTTGCACAGAAACACTTGCCGCTCCACTTACACACTAAATGGACCATGCCCCTTCAGTAAGAATTGAAAATATCGCGTTTGGAAAGTGTTCCTTTTTTCAACAAAGTGGCCCCCCAAAATTTTCAGTCGGCACCTGATGAGCAAAAATGTTCTCAACAAGTGGTAACAGCGGCTTGCATCGTTTGCACGTTGAGGCACCCTTCAATTTTCATTACATCGTTAGATATGAGCTTGGAACATTTTACTCGCCGAAAAACGCCTTTTTTCCATCTGAACATGCATCCAATTTGTACGCGTGCTGGATTCCATTTTGGCCCTCTATGGTTCGAAAAAACGTCCGTTTCTGAAAAGGGACGTTTTTCGCATCTAAGTGGCCGCGTCCAGGTTTGCTATCACTTGGACGTTTACAGCAACGCCACTGAATGCTTGTTCCACCACTGTGTATCGTGTGCACCGCCAATCTGCTTTCAAACGGAGCGGCTCCCAGAAACAAAACCTTGGAAATTTGCGGCCATCAAGAATACTGTATGTTTCCAGCAACGCACTAATGTTTTACTACATATCATTCGACGTGCAATCGCACTGCGAACACGATGGTATGACTTAAAACATTAACGCATGTACAGTTTGGAAGTTATTTCCAAAAAACTCGTTGCATCGGCGCTCGAGTTTGATTTTGCAATTGCTGGACAAGCTGGTTGCCTGCACAGAAGCATTTGCCGCTGCACTTACACACTAATTAGACCATGCCCTTTCACTCCAAAATGGAACAATGGCGTTTGGAAAAAATTCACTTCTTCGACAAAATGGCCCCCCCAAAATTTTCCTTTCGCACCCGGTGAGCAAAAATATTGTCAACAAATGGCAACATCGGCATACATCGTTTGCAAGTTAAAGACCTTCCGATTTCCAATTGGTTCGTTAGATATTAGATTGAAAGTTTTTACTAGCCGAAAAACGGCTGTTTTCAATCTGATCATGCATCCTATTTTTACGTGTGCTGGATTTCAGATTGGCCCTCAAATGGGTCGAAAAAGCGTCCGTTTCTGAATTGACTTGTTTTTTGCATCATAGTTGCCGCGGCCAGATTTGCCATCACTTGTATGTTGACAACACCGCCTCTGAATTCTTCTTCCACCACTGTGTATCGTCTGCACCAGCAATCTGCTTTCAAACGGAGCGGCTCTCAGAAACAAAACCATCGAAATTTGCTGCCATCAAGAATGCTATATGCTTCCAGCAACGCACTAATGTTTTACTATATCATTCGACGCGCAATCGCGCGGCAAACAGGATGGTGTAACTTAAAACATTGACGCACGTATAGTTTTGAAGTTAGTACCAAAAAAAGGCTTCAAACGGCGCTCGATGTTGACTTTGTGGTTGCTGCACAAACTGGTTGCCTGCACAGAAACACTTGCCCCTGCACTTACACACTAACTGGACCATGCCCTTTCATTCAGAAATGAAATGTCGCATTTGGAAACTATTCATTCTTTTCGACAAAATGGCCCCCCAACAGTTTTTGGTCGGCACCCGGTGAGCAAAAATGTTGTCATCATGTGGTAACATCGGTTTACATCTTTTGCAACTTAGAGCACCCTGCGATTTTTGTTGTTCGTTAGATGAGAGTTTGGAACATTTGACTAGCCGAAAAAGGGCTGTTTTGAATCAGAACATGCATCCAATTTGTACGCGTGCTGGATTTCATATTGCCCTCACATGGGTCGAAAAAACGTCCCTGAACTTTCTGAAATGGACCGTTTTTCGCATCAAAGTGGCCGCGGCCAGATTTGCGATCACTTGGATGTTGACAACAACGCCACTGAATGGTTGTTCCACCACTGTGTGTCGTCTCCACCGATAATGTGCTTTCAAACCGAGCGGCTCTCAGCAACAAAACCATGGAAACTTGAGACCATCAAGACTGCTAGATGTTTCGAGCAACGCACTAATGTTTTGCTACACATCATTCGACGCGCAATCGCGCGGCGAACACGATGGTGCAACTTAAAACATTAACGCCCGTATAGTTTCGAACTTATTTCCAAAAAAAAACGTCTCAAACGGCGCTTGATGTTGATTTTGCTACTGCTGCACAAGCTGTTTTCCTGCACAGAAACACTTGGTGCTGCACTTAGAAACTAATTGGACCATGCCCTTTCGTTCAGAAATGAAAAACTGCGTATGGAAAACTTTCATTCTTTTCGACAAAATGTTTCCCCCAAAATTTGTGGTCAGCACTCGGTGAGCAAACGTGTTGTCAACAAGCGGAAACATCGGCTTTCATCATTTGCAAGTTAAAGCACCCTTCAATTTTCATTGGTTGTTTAGATATGAGTTTGAAACATTTTACTAGCCGAACAACGGCTGTTTTTAATCTGAACATGCATCCAATTTCTACGCGTGCTGGAATTCAAATTGGCCCTCAAAGGGGTCAAAAAACGTCCGTTTCTCAATTAGGCCGTTTTTCGCATTAAAGTGGCCGCGGCCAGATTTGCGGTCACTTGCATCCTGACAACAACGCCACTAAATGCTTGTTGAACCACTTTGTATCGTCTGCACCGGTAATCTGCATTCAAACGGAGCGGCTCTCAGAAACAAAACCTTAGAAAATTGCGGCCATCAAGAATGCTGTATGTTTCCAGCAACGCACTAGTGTTTTACTATATGTCATTCGTCGTGCAATCGCGCGGCGAACACGATGATATAACTTAAAACATTAACGCACGTATAGCTTTGAAGTTAGTTCCAAAAAACTGTCCCAAACGGTGCTCGATGTTGAATTTGCAGTTGCTGCACAAGCTGTTTGCCTGCACAGAAACACTTGTCGCTGCACATACAAAGTAATTAGACCATGCCCTTTCATTCAGAACTGAAAAATTTGCGTTTGAAAACTTTTCATTTTTTTCGACAAAATGGCCCCCAAAAATATTCGGTCGGCATCCGGTGAGCAAAAATGTTATCAACAAGTGGCAACATCGGCTTACATCTTTTGCATGGTAATGCGCCCTTCGATTCTCATTGGTTGGTGAGAGATGAGTTTTGAATGTTTTCCTATCCGAAAATCGGCTGTTTTCAACCTGAACATCCATCCAATTTTTACGTTTGCTGGATTTCAGATTGGCCTTGAAAGTGGTCGAAAAATCATCCGTTTCAAAAATGGGCTGTTTTTCGCAATGAAGTGGCCGCGGCCAGATTCGCGATCACTTCCATGTTGACAACAACGCCTCTGAATGCTTGTTCCACCACTGTGTTTCGTCTGCACCGCCAATCTGCTTTCGAACGGAGCGGCTCTCAGAAATAAAACCTTGGAAATTTGCGGCCGTCAAGAATGCTGTAGGTTTCCAGCAACGCACTAATGTTTTACTATATATCATTCGACGTGCAATCGCACGGCAAACACGATGGTATAACTTATAACATTCACGCACGTATAGTGCTGAAGTTACTTCTAAAAAACATTTCCAATCGGCGCTCGCTGATGATTTTGCACTTACTGCACGAGCTGTTTGCGTGCACAGAAGCACTTGCCGCTGCTTTTAAATACTAATTGGACCATGCCCTTTCATTCAGAAATAAAAAAACCGTTTGGAAAGTATTCATTTATTTCGACAAAATGCCCCCCCCCCGAAGAAAAATTTTTGTTCGGCTCCCAGAGAGCAAATATGATTTCAACAAGTGGCAACATCGGCTTACATTATTTGCAAGTCAAAGCACCCTTCGATTTTTATTGGTTCGTTAGATATGAGTTTGGAACATTTTACTAGCCGAAAAACTGCTGTTCTCAATGTGAACATGCATCCCAGTTGCACGCATGCTGGGTTTCATATTGGCCTTCACATCGGTCGAAAAAAACGTCCGTTTCTGAAGTGGGCCGTTTTTCGCATCAAACTGGCCACGGCCAGATTTGCGATCACTTGCATGTTGACAACGACACCACTGAATGCTTGTTCCACCACTGTGTATCGTCTGCACCTGGAATGTGCTTTCAAGCAGAGCGGCTCTCAGAAACAAAACCATGAAAAGTAGCGGCCATCATGGATACTATATGTTTCCAGCAACGCACTAATGTTTTACTCTATGTCATTCGACGTGCAATCGCGCGGCGAACACGATGGTGTAACTGAAAACATTAACGCACGTATAGTTTTGATGTCATTTCCAAAAAAACCCTCTCCATCGGCGCTCTATGATGATTTTGCGATTGTTGCACAGAAACACTTGCCGCTCCACTTACACACTAAATGGACCATGCCCCTTCAGTCAGAAATGAAAATATCGCGTTTGGAGAGTGTTCATTTTTTCGACAAAGTGGCCCCCCAAAATTTTCAGTCGGCACTTGGTGAGCAAAAATGTTCTCAACAAGTGGCAACAGCGGCTTGCATCGTTTGCACGTTAAAGCGCCCTTCGATTTTCATAACATCGTTAGACATAAGTTTGGAACATTTTACTAGCCGAAAAACGCCTTTTTTCCGTCTGAACAGGCATCCAAATTGTGCGCGTGCTGGATTCCATATTGCCCCTCATGTGGGTCGGAAAAAGTCCGTTTCTGAAAAGGGGCGTTTTTTCGCATCAAAGTGGCCGCGTCCAGATTTCCTATCACTTGCATGTTGACAACAACGCCACTGAATGCTTGTTCCACCACTGTGTATCGTCTGCACCGCCAATCTGCTTTCAAACGGAGCGGTTCCAGAAGCAAAAACTTGGATATTTGCGGCCATCAAGATTGCTGTATGTTTACAGCAACGCAGTAATGTTTTACTATATATCATTCAACGTGCAATCGCACGGCGAACACGATGGTATAACTTAAAACATTAGCGTACGCACAGCTTGGAAGTTATTTGCAAAAAACGCTCTGCATCGACGCTCGAGTTTGATTTTGCAAATTCTGCACAAGCTGGTTGCCTGCACAGAAGCACTTGCCGCTACACTTACACACTAATTGGACCATGCCCTTTTATTCCAAAATGAAAAAATCGCATTTGGAAAAAAAATCATTTTTTCGACAAAGTGGCCACCCCAAAAAAAAAAAATTTCGTTGGGCACCCGGTGACCAAAATGTTGTCAACAAGTGGCAACATTGGCATACATCGTTTGTATGTTAAAGCACCCTTCGATTTCCAATTGGTTTGATATGAGACTGGAACATTTTACTAGCCGAAAAACGGCTGCTTTCAATCTGAACATGCATCCTATTTTTAGGTGTGGTGGATTTAAGATTGGGCCTCAAATGGGTCGAAAAAACGTCCGTTTCTGAATTGACTTGTTTTTCGCATCATAGTTGCCGCGGCCAGATTTTCAATCACTTGCATGTTGACAACAACGCCACTGAATGCTTGTTCAACCACTGTGCATCGTCTGCACCGGCAATCTGCTTTCAAACGGAGCGGCTCTCAGAAACAAACCATGGAAATTTGTTGCCTTCAAGAATGCTATATGTTTCCAGGAACACACTAATGTTTTACTATATCATTCGACGCGCAATCGCGCGGCGAACACGATGGTATAACTTAAAACATTAACGCACGTATAGTTTTGAAGTTATTTCCAAAAAACTGTCTCAAACGGTGCTCGATGTTGATTTTGCAGTTGCTGCACAAGCTGATTGCCTGCACAGAAACACTTCTCGCTGAACTTACACACTAATTGGACCATGCGCTTTTAATCAGAACTGAAAAATTCGCGTTTGGAAAAGTTTCATTTTTTTCACAAAATGGCCCTCCCAAAATGTTCGGTCGGCATCCGGTGAGCAAAAATGTTGTCAACAATTGGCAACATCGGCTTACATCGTGTGCAATATAAAGCACCCTTCGATTCTCATTGGTCGGTTAGAGATGACTTTTGAATATTTTCCAGCCGAAAATCGGCTCTTATAAATCTGAACATGCGTCCAATTTTTACGTGTGCTGGATTTCAGATTGGCCCTCAAATAGGTCGAAGAAAATGTCCGGTTCTTAAATGGCTGTTTTTCGCATTAAAGTGTCCGCGGCCAGATTTGCGATCACTTCCATGTCGACAACAACGCCTCTGAATGCTTGTTCCACCACTGTGTATCGTCTGCACCGGCAATCTGCTTTCAAACGGAGCGGCTCTCAGAAAAAAAACCTTGGAAATTTGCGGCCATTAAGAATGCTGTAGGTTTCCAGCAACGCACTAATGTTTCACTATATATCTTTCGACGCGCAATCGCACGGAAAACACGATGGTATAACTTAAAACATTAACGCACGTATAGTGTTGAAGTTACTTCTAAAAAACATTTCCAATCGGCGCTCGACGATGATTTTGCATTCGCTGCTCAAGCTGTTTGCGTGCACAGATGGACTTGCCGCTGCTTTTACGTACTAATTGGACCATGCCCTTTCATTCAGAAATAAGAAAACCGTTTGGAAAGTTTTCATTTCTTTCGACAAAATGCCCCCCTCCAAATTTTTGGTCGGCACTCGGCGAGCAAATATGTTGTCAACAACAGGTGGCATCGGCATACATCGTTTGGTAGTTAAAGCACCCTTCGCTTTTCATTGGTTCTTTCGAGATGAGTTTGGAACATTTTACTAGCCAAAAAACGGCTGTTTTCAGTATGAACAGGCATCCAATTTGCACGCGTTCTGGATTTCATATTGGCCGTCATATGGATCGAAAAATCGTCCGGTTCTGATATGGGCCGTTCTTCGCATCAAAGTGGCCGCAGCAAGATTTGCGATCACATGGATGTTGACATCAACGCCACTGAATGCTTGTTCCACCACTGTGTATCGTCTGCACCGGCAATCTGCTTTCAAACGGAGAGGCTCTCAGAGACAAAACCATGGAAATTTGTGGTCATCATGAATGCTATATGTTTCTAGCAGGGCACTAAGGTTTTACTATATATCATTCGACGCGTAATCGCACGGCGACCACGATGGTACAACTTAAAACATTAATGCACGTATAGTTTGCAAGTTACTTCCAAAACACTGTCTCAAACGGCGCTCCATGTCGATTTTGCCATTGCTGCACAAGCTGTTTGCCTGTACAGAAACACTTGCCGCTGCACTTACACGCTAATTGGACCATGCCCTTTCATTCAGAACTGAAAATATCGCAATTGGAAAATTTTCATTTTTTTCGACAAAATGGCACCTCCCCCAAAATTTTCCGTCGGCACCCGGTGAGCAAAAATGTTGTCAAGGAGTGGTAATATTGGCTTACATCGTTTGTAAGTTAAAGCACCCTTCGATTTTCAATTGGTTCGTTAGATATGAGTTTGGAACATTTTACTAGCCGAAAAACGGCTGTTTTCAATCTCAACATGCATCCAATTTGTAAACGTGCTGGATTTCATATTGGTCCTCATATGAGTCGAAAAAAACGTCCGTTTCTGAAATGGGCCGTTTTTCGCATCAAAGTGGCCGCGGCCAGATCTGCGATTACTTGCATGTTGACAACAACGCCACTGAATGGTTGTCCCACCACTGTGTATCGTCTGCACCGGCAATCTGCTTTCAAACGCAGCGACTCTAAGAAACAAAACCATGAAAATTTGCGGCCATCAGGAATGCTATATGTTTCCAGCAACGTACTAATGATTTACTATATATCATTCGACGCCCAATCGCCCGGCGAACACGATGGCCTCACTTAAAACATTAGCGCGCGTACAATTTTGAAGCTATTTCCAAAACACTGTCTCAAACGGTGCTCGATGTTAATTTTGCAGTTGCTGCACAAGCTGTTTGCCTGCACAGAAACACTCGTCGCTGCACTTACACACTAATTTGGCCATGTCCTTTCACTCAGAACTGAAAAATTCGCGTTTGGAAAATTTTCATTTCTTTCGACAAAGTGGCCCTCCCAAAGTTTTCTGTAGGCACCCGGTGAGCAAAAATGTTGTCAACAAGTGGCAACATCGGCTTTCATCAATTTCAAGTAAAAGCACCGTTCGGTTCTTATTGGTTCGTTAGATATGAGTTTAGAACATTTAACTAGCACTACACCGGCTGTTTTCAATCTGAATATGCATCTAATTTGTAGGCGTCCTGGATTAGATATTGGTCTTCATATGGGTCGAAAAAACGTCCGTTTCTGAAACGTGCCGTTTTTTGCATCAAAGTGGTCACGTCCAGATTTGCAATCACTTGTATGTTGACAACATCGCCACTGAATGCTTGTTCCACCACTGTGTATCGTCTGCACCGGCAATCTGCTTTCAAACGGAGCGGCTCTCAGAAACAAAACTATGGAAATTTTCGGCTATCAAGAATGCTTTATGTTTCCAGCAACGTACTAATGTTTTGCTAGATGTCATTCGAGGCGCAGTCGCGCGACAAACACGATGGTATGACATGAAACTTGAACGCACGTATAGTTTTGAAGTTATTTCTAAAAAACTCTTCCGCACAGCGCTCGATGTTGATTTTGCAAATGCTGCAGAAGCTGTTGCCTGCACAGAAACACTTGCCGCTGTACTTACACAATAATTGGACCATGCCCTTTCACTCAGAAATGAAAAAACCGTTTGGAAAATTTTTCTTTCATTCGACAAAATGGCCTCCCAAAATTTTCGGTCCGCACCCGGTGAGCGAAAATGTTGTCAACAAGTGGCAACATCGGCATACATCGTTTGCAAGTTAAGGCACCCTTCGATTTTCATTGGTTCGTTAAAGAAAATTTTCCAAACGCGATTTTTTCATTTCTAAATGAAAGAGCATGGTCCAATTTGTGTGTAAGTGCAGCGGCAAGTGTTTCTGTGCAGTCAAACAGCTTATGGAGCAATTTCAAAATCAACATCGAGCGCCGTTTGAGAGTTTTTTTAGAAATAACTTCAAAACTATACGTGCGTTAATGTTTTAAGCTATACAATCGGTTTCGCCGTGTGATTGCGCGTCGGATGAAATATAGTAAACCTTAGTGCGTTGCTGGAAACATATAGCATTCTTGATGGCCGCAAGCTTCCATGTTTTTTTCCTGACAGCCGCTCCGTTTGAAAGCAGATTGCCGGTGCAGACGATACACAGTGGTGGAACAAGCATTCAGTGGCGTTGCTGTCAACATGCAAGTGATTGCAAATCTGGCCGCGGCCATTTTGATCCTAGAAACGGCCAATTTTAGAAGCGGTCGTTTTTTCGACCCATATGAGGGCCAATATAAAATCCAGGACGCGTACAAATTGGATGCATGTTCAGATTGAAAACAGCCGTTTTTTGACTAGTAATTTGTTTCAAACTCATATCTAACGAACCAATGAAAATCGAACTGTGCTTTAACTTGCAAGCGATGTGAGCCCATGCTACTACTTGTTGACAACATTTTTTCTCACCAGGTACCGACCGAAAATTTTGGGGAGGCCATTTTTTCGAAAAAGTGAAAATTTTCCAAACGCGATTTTCTTCTATTCTGATTGAAAGGGCATAGTCCAATTAGTGTGTAAGTGCAGCGGCAAGTGTTTCTGTGCAGGCAAACAGCTTGTGCAGCAATGGCAAAATCAACATGGAGCGCCGTTTGAGACAGTTTTTTGGAAGTAACTTCCAAACTATGCGTGCGTTAATGTTTTAAGTTATACCATCGTGGTTGCCGTGCGATTGCGCGTCGAATGATACCTAGTAAAACATTAGTGCGTTGCTGGAAACCTGTAGCATTCTTGATGGCCGCAAATTTTCATGCTTTTGTTTCTGAGAGCCGCTCCGTTTGAAAGCAGATTGCCGGTGCAGACGGTACGCAGTGGTAGAACAAGCATTCAGCGGCGTTTTTGTCAATATGCAAGTGATCGCAAATCTGTCTGTGGCCACTTTGATGCGAAAAACGGCCCATTTCAGAAACGGACGTTTTTTCGACCGATGTGACGGGCAACATGAAGTCCAGCACGCGTACAACTAGGATGCATGTTCAGATTGAAAAGAGTCGTTTTTCGGGTAGTAATATGTTTCAAACTCATTTCTAACGAACCATTGAAAATCAAACGATACTTTAACTTGGAAACGATGTGAGCCGATGTTTCCATTTGTTGACAGCATTTTGGCTCACCGGCTGCTGACCGAATGTTTTTGGGGGTCATTTTTTGGAAAATATGAAAATTTTTCAAGCGTGATTTTTCAATTCTAAATGAAAGGGCATGGTGCAATTAGTGTGTAAGTGCAGGGGCAAGTGCTTCTGTGCACGCAAACAGCTTGTGCAGTAGTTTGCAATTTCAACATCGAGCGTCGTTTGAGAGAGTTTTTTTTGGAAATAACTTTAAGTCTATACGTGCATTGATGTTTTGAGTTATACCATCGTGTTTGCCGTGCGATCGCGCGTCGAATGATATATAGTAATACATTAGTGCGTTTCTGGAAACATATAGCATTATTGATGGCCGCAAATTTCCATGGTTTTGTTTCTGAGAGCCGCTCCGTTTGAAAGCAGATTGCCTGTGCAGACGATACACAGTGGTATAAAAGCATTCAGTGGCGTTGTTGTCAACATGGAAGTGATAGCAATTCTGGCCGCGGCCGCTTTGATGCGAAAAACGGCCCATTTTGGAAACATACGTTTTTTCGACCCATATGAGGGCCAATATGTAATCCAGCACGCGTACAAATTGGATGCACGTTCAGATTGAAAACAGCCGTTTTTTGACTAGTAATTTGTTTCAAACTCATACCTAACGAACCAATGAAAAGCGAACTTTGCTTTAACTTGCAAACAATGTAAGCCCATCCTACTACTTGTTGACAACATTTTTTCTCACCGGGTATCGACGGAAAATTTTGGGAGGCCATTTCTTCGAAAAAGTGAAAAATTTCCCAAACGCGATTTTCTTCTATTCTGAATGAAAGGGCATGGTCCAATTAGTGTGCAAGTGCAGCGGCAAGTGTTTCTGTGCAGGCAAACAGCTTGTGCAGCAATGGCAAAATCAACATCGAGCGCCGTTTGAGACAGTTTTTTGGAAATTACTTCCGAACTATACGTCCATTAATGTTTTAAGTTGTATCATCGTGGTCGCCGTGCGATAGCGCGTTGAATGATACATAGTAAAACACTAGTGTGTTGTTGGAAACATGTAGCATTCTTGATGGCCGCAAATTTCCATGGCTTTGTTTCTGGAGCCGCTCCGTTTGAAAGCAGATACCGGTGCAGACGATACACAGTGGTGGAACAAGCATTCAGTGGCGTTGTTGTCAATATGCAAGTGATCGCAAATCTAGTCTGTGGCCACTTTGATGCGAAAAACGGCCCATTTCAGAAACGACGTTTTTCGACCGATGTGATGGCCAATATCAAATCCAGCACGCGTACAAATTGGATGCATGTTCAGATTGAAAACAGCCGTTTTTCGGCTAGTAAAATGTGCCGAACTCATGTCTAACGAACCAATGAAAATCAAACGGTGCTTTTACTTGCGTACGATGTAAGCCGATGTTACCACTTGTTGACAACATTTTTGCTGACCGGGTGCCGACGGAAAATGTTGGGGGGGGGCCATTTTGTGGAAAAATATGAAGTTTTTCCAAACGCGATTTGGTTATTTCTGAATGAATGGGCATGGCCCAATTAATCTTGAAGTGCAGGGGCAAGTTTTTCTGTGCAGGCAAACAGCTTGTGCGGCATTTGCAAAATCAACATCGAGCACCGTTTCAGAGAGTTTTTTGGAAATAACTTTAAAACAATACGTGTGTTAAAGTTTTAAGTTATGCCATTGTGTTCGCCATGCGATTGCGCGTCGAATGATATATAGGAAGACATTAGTGCGTTGCTGGAAACATATGGCATTCTTGATGGCCGCAAATTTCCATGGTTTTGTTTCTGAGAGCCGCTCCGTTTGAAAGCAGATTGCCGGTGGAGACGATACACAGTGGTATAAAAAGCATTCAGTGGCGTTGTTGTCAACATGGAAGTGATAGCAATTCTGGCCGCGGCCGCTTTGATGCGAAAAACGGCCCATTTTGGAAACATACGTTTTTTCGACCCATATGAGGGCGAATATGTAATCCTGCACCCGTACAAATTGGATGCACGTTCAGATTGAAAACAGCCGTTTTTTGACTAGTAATTTGTTTCAAACTCATATCTACCGAACCAATGAAAATCGAACTGTGCTTTAACTTGCAAACAATGTAAGCCCATGCTACTACTTGTTGACAACATTTTTTCTCACCGGGTACCGACCGAAAATTTCGGGGAGGCCTTTTCTTCGAAAAAGTGAAAATCTTCCAAACGCGATTTTCTTCTATTCTGAATGAAAGGGCATGGTCCAATTAGTGTGCAAGTGCAGCGGCAAGTGTTTCTGTGCAGGCAAACAGCTTGTGCAGCAATGGCAAAATCAACATCGAGCGCCGTTTGAGACAGTTTTTTGGAAATTACTTCCGAACTATACGTCCATTAATGTTTTAAGTTGTATCATCGTGGTCGCCGTGCGATAGCGCGTTGAATGATACATAGTAAAGCATTAGTGCGTTGTTGGAAACATATAGCATTCTTGATGGCCGCAAATTTCCATGGTTTTGTTTCTGAGAGCCGCTCCGTTTGAAAGCAGATTGCTGGTGCAGACGGTACGCAGTGGTAGAACAAGCATTCAGCGGCGTTTTTGTCAATATGCAAGTGGTCGCAAATCTGTCTGTGGCCACTTTGATGCGAAAAACGGCCCATTTCAGAAACGGACGTTTTTCGACCGATATGATGGTCAATATGAAATCCAGCACGCGTACAACTGGGATGCATGTTCAGATTGAGAACAGCCGTTTTTCGGGTAGTAAAATGTTCCAAACTCATTTCTAACGAACCAATGAAAATCAAACGGTGCTTTTACTTGCATACGATGCACGCCGATGTTACCACTTGTTGACAACATTTTTGCTCACCGGGTGCCGACGGAAAATGTTGGAGGGACCATTTTGTCGAAAAATATGAAGTTTTTCCAAACGCGATTTTGTTATTTCTGAATGAATGGGCATGGTCCAATTAGTGTTGGAGCGCAGCGGCAAGCTTTTCTGTGCAGGCAAACAGCTTGTGCAGCATTGGCAAAATCAACATCGAGCACCGTTTCAGAGAGTTTTTTGGAAATTACTTCAAAACAATACGCGTGTTAAAGTTTTAAGTTATGCCATTGTGTTCGCCGTGCAATTCCGCGTCGAATGACATATAGGAAGACATTAGTGCGTTGCTGGAAACATATGGCATTCTTGATGGCCGCAAATTTCCATGGTTTTGTTTCTGAGAGCCGCTCCGTTTGAAAGCAGATTGCCGGTGGAGACGATACACAGTGGTGGAACAAGCATTCAGTGGCGTTGCTGTCAACATGCAAGTGATCGCGAATCTGGCTGCGGCCACCCTTTTGCGAAAGACGGCCCATTTTAGAAACGGACGTTTTTTCGACCCATATGAGGTCCATTATGAGATCCAGCACGCGTGCAAATTGGATGCATGTTCAGATTGAAAATAGCCGTTTTTCGGCTGGTGAAATGTTCCAAACTCATGTCTAACGAACCAATGAAAATCGAGGGGTGCTTTACCTTGCAAACGATGTAAGCCGATGTTGCCACTTGTTGACAACATGTTTGCTCACCGGGTGCTGCCGGAAATTTTGGGGGGGCCATTTTGTCAAAAAATGAATATTTTCCAAACTTTTTTTTCGCTTCTGAATGAAAGTGAATGGTCCAATTGGCGTGTAAGTGCAGCGGGACGTGGTTCTGTGCAGGCAAACAGCTTGTGCAGCAATTGCAAAATCAACATCGAGCGCCATTTGAGAGTTTTTTGGAAATAACTTCAAAGCTATACGTGTGTTAATGTTTTAAGTTATACCATCGTGTTCGCCGTGCGATTGCACGTCGAATGATATATAGAAGCTGATTTGAAGGTTTTTCGTTTTTCGTCACTCTTTGTCAAAAGAGACGCATCATTCTGACAATAAGAGCGCTGCTCTGCTATAGAAAACGTCATCCAGCTGTGGTGTGATTTGTTCTGCTGTGCTGTGTTCGGACATTACGACGCCGTGTTGTGACGCGTCTCCAGCGTATGCCGATGGAGACGCGTGGTTTTGCTGTGCACTGAGTGAATCTGCTAAGATGCGTCGTCCTGTCGCATTATGCAGATGATCTATTCTGGGGTGCTACGTAATGATTACACACATTTGTGTTGTTGCACTGATCTGAATGTCTTTGTTTTTGTCTGTGGTGGGCTTCGATGGAGATGGAGCAATATATTGCATGGTTGTGTATTGCAAGTTTGTCAACACGATGAAAAAAGGGTTGAAACTCTCGAGAGTGTTCAGAGGCCAACCAGACGTATGCTTCGTCTGGGAACTTTTTTTGCAAGATTCTCTGCGTCGTAGGTTATCTCGCTCCAGGATGTTCGACTGTATCCATAATCCAATTGGCTGGACACGGAGACAGTCAGGCATTCTCAGGTGAGTTAATTTGCGTTGACGCTGAGAACCTAGCCAAAGAAGAGCGGCACGAGAAGAAAAGCCTCCGCCGAACTTCCAGTAAAGCGACCTCTCGGTAGGCTTTGAAAACTCTCGATAGGCTTACCTGCTTTCAATGTACATGCGTTGTCCTAGTCTGTGCAAAGAGCGACATTCTGTGAGAACCTTGGAGAGGTCTTTTGGTCTCGAGACGTTCTTGTTTGCAAGGCCCCTGGCGTCAGCGCAAGTTATCTCGCGTGAGTAATATTGTTCAGTTCCGTCCATGTTCCAATCCGTTGATCACAGACATAATCAAACATTCTAATGCGGGACAATTTGTGATAACGCTAAGCACCTCGCAAAAAAAGAACGGCCAGGGACAAGAATAATTTTTCGTAAAATGTGCGTCTCTGCGGAGAGAAGATGGACCACTCTACACACTCTGTGAACTCTTGATAGGCTTGCATGTTTCCTAAAGCGGAGCCGCACTGGACACAGCGATCAGAAAAATCGAACTGGAATGATAGGCATGAAGAACATAGAACTTCATCCATATAGGCATGAAGAACGTGGCGCTTAGGCGCCTACCTCGTAAGTTTGTCGTTTTTCATCTCCTTATTCAGCTTTTTGTGATTTTGGCACCTCGCCATTTTCCCATGCAACCATTGTTTAAACACGATCACTGAGTGCTCCACCATTTAGCCGTCCGCCAATTTGACACCCACATTTTTTTACAAGCCACCATTCTGCTGGTCGCCGTTTGGTGTTCACCATTACGGCATGCCGACATTTCGATGTTCATATTTTGCAATTCTCCATTCAGCAGCTTGCCATTTTGGCGTGTCCATTCCTCCATGTCCCCGTTTTATGGTTCGCCATAAAGTCGAATCGATTATCTGGCACGCCGATTTGTTTGCATCTCGCTAATATGGAAGTCGTCATATAGTGGCCAACAAAAGGCATTTAGCATACTGTGAGTGGACTTGAAAACGCTGCATGTGGTTGTGACACTTTTGTTGTCAATGTTTTCAAAGATTTGGATCGCATTCTGAATACAAGTGTTGTTTTTTTGTCGTTGCTTAACCTTGGTCAACACTGAAACCATGAGTAGAGGCTCGAAGCGTCGAGTATTGTCAATCTAGCGAATGTTTTTTTATGGCGTCGTTAAACAAGGCACCTGTTAAATATATATATATATATATATATATATATATATATATATGTATATATATACACATATATATATACATAATATAACGGATATATATATATATATATATATATATATATATATATATATATATACCTGTTCAATTTTGCTCCTAGTGTACTGAACAGGGGCGAAGCCAAGAGGGAGCGTCGGTGCCCCTCCTCCCCCCCCCCCGGCGACACCAATTTGTTCTCTTGTCTTTCTCTTTGGATGGCTCCCGACAGAAAGTTCAAAATCGGCTTGCTGCGTATTTATCAAATCCCTCCGTGTCGAGTTACGGCTGGTTGCATAACGGTTGCGTGGTCGTGGTTGAGCCCCTGATACTGAAGGTGCAGTATTATCAGAACAAGATCTCCCAACTCATAATGCCAAAAACTGGAGCTCGAGACCTTTCTGGCTTCTCGTAATCGCACTAGCTCATTCTGCACGCTCCCAGAATACCATTCCTTTCAGTGGCATCACTGTTGCGTTTATTTCTCAGTAGATGTGATTGTTCTGGCACGCGATGGTCGACTGCATTAGACGCATCGCATGTTTGCGTATGTGATCGCCAAGATCAAGTGTTTTCGACAACGTGTATATCACGGCACACGCCACCTATGTCTGATCTGCACATGGGGGTGCATACCAGCCGCCTGCATACCAGCCTGCCGATGCTGGCACCGTTGCCAGGTGACCACGTCTCTGTTGTCATGCTCATGGCCCGGCCGTCAACCGCGAAAAAACGCACTGGCATCATTTCATTATAATGGAGGTAATGTAACATGGCATCAGCTCAATACATACAGACGTGCGCAGATATACAGACATCACTATGACATGGCGCACGCATTAAAGCAACATCTGGGTATACAACGCCTCAGCATCAGGGGGGTGGGGGAGGGGGAGGCACGCCGAATGGGCGAATGTTGCCGAGATGTATCTAGCTGTCGGCAGTGTCGCACCTGGCTCCGCCCGCAGGGTCGCTGACCAATCGCAGCCGATCGCCAGTCCCTGCAGGCGATCAGACAACACCTCGTTATTTGGGCACTAGGAAAAGATCATGCGACGTGTTTGACAAGATGTAAGCACATTAGTTTGAAAAGTTATATCTTTGCGACACCCATCTCAGATAAAGCGGGCCATTCCGCAGTGCATCATGAGGTGATCGAAATTGATCATGAGCGAAGGCAGTACACGCTACCTATTATTCTGCCCATGGCATGAGCACCGATAAATGTCACGGGTTTTTACACAAACGCATTGATGATGGATAGGCTCGACAAACTCCGCTGTAAAACCAGGGCTAAATTTGTTAAACTTCCAGCCAAAGGCAAGGACATATTTGCCAACCAGCTGACACTGCAAATTAGAGCAAGCCAAGAAGTGCCAATAATTTTTTCAGTGGCGGGTGCAACGCTATCTCGGATGCTGGGACAGTGTTTTACACCGCAACTATCACAGCCTGGTTGTATGTTCGCAGAAGTGCGGCATAAAACATATAACATAAGCCAGAAAGACCTAGAGCTCCCTCTTTTTCGACTTGTGAGATGGGAGACCTTATTCTGACGGATAGGCTTAAAGCGTAAATGCGTAAGTAGGTTTTAGGCACGTGCTGTTGTAATGTCTGGTTTTATCCAGTTTGTCATACAACATGGCATATGTAGGAAAAAGTACGCAAATGGGTTCTGCTTACCTATTCCCAGGCATTAATAGCAACTTGATGTTGTGCACATACGTAACGGTATAGCGGCGAGCTCGCACCAGCTCAAGAGTCCCGCTCTGCGGCTCACCTTATTCGTCATACAGGGGCGTCTTGCAGACGTGCGCATGGGCGCAAACGTCGTAGCAGCATTTGTTGTTGAGAGGGCACTGGCCATCGTGGCCGCAGTAGCGCAGTTCTGAGCTGAGTGCAAAGAACTCCGGGCACTCGTCTCTCGGAGGAGGACACGTGCCGGGGTGGGCGGACGCGGCGCCGACAGCGGCCGCCGCGCAGACGACCAGCAGCATGAGCAGCACGAGACGCATGGCGAGATCGGGACGGATGCTATGCAGGCCGGTGTCGAGTGCCGTGGTGCTGCCGATGGCCGGCGCCAGCCGCCTTTATACCGAGCCGTGGCGCCACCAGACCGGTCGGCCCCTGGACCTAGCCGACAGCACCGGGCGGCCCGCTCCTGCTGCGTTGGGACGGCCCAAGTCGCACCACTACCGAGAAGCAGCGACCCAGTTTGGCAGGAGTGAAGGGAAAAGGCAGGGATGTCCC
>NW_023596136.1:11269698-11279975 GCF_011947565.3 Pollicipes pollicipes | reverse complement strand
AGGTGCCTTGTTTAACGACGCCATAAAAAAACATTCGCTAGATTGACAATACTCGACGCTTCGAGCCTCTACTCATGGTTTCAGTGTTGACCAAGGTTAAGCAACGACAAAAAAACAACACTTGTATTCAGAATGCGATCCAAATCTTTGAAAACATTGACAACAAAAGTGTCACACAACACATGCAGCGTTTTCAAGTCCACTCACAGTATGCTAAATGCCTTTTGTTGGCCACTATATGACGACTTCCATATTAGCGAGATGCAAACAAATCGGCGTGCCAGATAATCGATTCGACTTTATGGCGAACCATAAAACGGGGACATGGAGGAATGGACACGCCAAAATGGCAAGCTGCTGAATGGAGAATTGCAAAATATGAACATCGAAATGTCGGCATGCCGTAATGGTGAACACCAAACGGCGACCAGCAGAATGGTGGCTTGTAAAAAAATGTGGGTGTCAAATTGGCAGACGGCTAAATGGTGGAGCACTCAGTGATCGTGTTTAAACAATGGTTGCATGGGAAAATGGCGAGGTGCCAAAATCACAAAAAGCTGAATAAGGAGATGAAAAACGACAAACTTACGAGGTAGGCGCCTAAGCGCCACGTTCTTCATGCCTATGTGGATGAAGTTCTATGTTCTTCATGCCTATCATTCCAGTTCGATTTTTCTGATCGCTGTGTCCAGTGCGGCTCCGCTTTAGGAAACATGCAAGCCTATCAAGAGTTCACAGAGTGTGTAGAGTGGTCCATCTTCTCTCCGCAGAGAGGCACATTTTACGAAAAATTATTCTTGTCCCTGGCCGTTTTTTTTTGCGAGGTGCTTAGCGTTATCACAAATTGTCCCGCATTAGAATGTTTGATTATGTCTGTGATCAACGGATTGGAACATGGACGGAACTGAACAATATTACTCACGCGAGATAACTTGCGCTGACGCCAGGGGCCTTGCAAACAAGAACGTCTCGAGACCAAAAGACCTCTCCAAGGTTCTCACAGAATGTCGCTCTTTGCACAGACTAGGACAACGCATGTACATTGAAAGCAGGCAAGCCTATCGAGAGTTTTCAAAGCCTACCGAGAGGTCGCTTTACTGGAAGTTCGGCGGAGGCTTTTCTTCTCGTGCCGCTCTTCTTTGGCTAGCTTCTCAGCGTCAACGCAAATTAACTCACATGACAATGCCTGATTGCCTCCGTGTCCAGCCAATTGGATTATGGCTACAGTTGAACATCCTGGAGCGAGATAACCTACGATGCAGAGAACATTGCAAAAAAGATCCCAGACGAAGCAGACCTCTGGGTGGCCTCTGAACACTCTCGAGAGTTTCAACCCTTTTTTCATCGTGTTGACAAACTTGCAATACACGACCATGCAATATATTGCTCCATCTCCATCGAAGCCCACCAGAGACAAAAACAAAAACATTCAGATCAGAGTGACAACACAAATGTGTGTAATCATTACGTAGCACCCCACAAAAGATCATCTGCATAAGAGCGACAGGACGACGCATATTAGCAGATTCACTCAGTGCACAGCAAAACCACGCGTCTCCATCGGCATACGCTGGAGACGCGTCACAACACGGCGTCGTGTTGTCCGAACACAGCACAGCAGAAAAAATCACACCACGGTTGGATGACGTATTCTATAGCAGAGCAACGCTCTTATTGGCAGAACGACGCGTCTCTTTTGACAGACGGTGACGGAAAACGAAAAATCTTTAAATCAGCTTCTATATATCATTCGACGTGCAATCGCACGGCAAACACGATGGTATAACTTAAAACATTAACACACGTATAGTTTTGAAGTTATTTCCAAAAAACTCTCTCAAACGGCGCTCGATGTTGATTTTGCAACTGCTGCACAAGCTGTTTGCCTGCACAGAACCACTTGCCGCTGCACTTACACGCTAATTGGACCATTCACTTTCATTCAGAAGTGAAAAAATCGCGTTTGGAAAAATTCATTTTTTCGACAAAATGGCCCCCCCTCAAAATTTCCGGCAGCACCCGGTGAGGAAACATGCTGTCAGCAAGTGGCAACATCGGCATACATCGTTTGCAAGGTAAAGCACCCCTCCATTTTCATTGGTTTGTTAGACATGAGTTTGGAACATTTCACTAGCCGAAAAACGGCTATTTTCAATCTGAACATGCATCCAATTTGTAAGCGTGCTGGATTTCATATTGGCTCACAGAAGGGTCGAAAAAACGGCCGTTTCTAAAATGGGCCGTTTTTCGCAAAAGGGTGGCCGCAGCCAAACTCGCGATTACTTGCATGTTGACAGCAACGCCACTGAATGCTTGTTACACCACTGTGTATCGTCTCCACCGGCAATCTGCTTTCAAACGGAGCAGCTCTCAGAAACAAAACCATGGAAATTTGCGGCCATCAAGAATGCCATATGTTTCCAGCAACGCACTAATGTCTTCCTATATGTCATTCGACGCGGAATTGCACGGCGAACACAATGGCATAACTTAAAACTTTAACACGCGTATTGTTTTGAAGTAATTTCCAAAAAACTCTCTGAAACGGTGCTCGATGTTGATTTTGCCAATGCTGCACAAGCTGTTTGCCTGCACAGAAAAGCTTGCCGCTGCGCTCCAACACTAATTGGACCATGCCCATTCATTCAGAAATAACAAAATCGCGTTTGGAAAAACTTCATATTTTTCGACAAAATGGTCCCTCCAACATTTTCCGTCGGCACCCGGTGAGCAAAAATGTTGTCAACAAGTGGTAACATCGGCGTGCATCGTATGCAAGTAAAAGCACCGTTTGATTTTCATTGGTTCGTTGGACATGAGTTCGGAACATTTTACTAGCCGAAAAACGGCTGTTTTCAATCTGAACATGCGTCCCAGTTGTACGCGTGCTGGATTTCATATTGGCCATCACATCGGTCGAAAACACGTCCGTTTCTGAAATGGGCCGTTTTTCGCATCAAAGTGGCCACAGACAGATTTGCGATCACTTGCATATTGACAAAAACGCCGCTGAATGCTTGTTCTACCACTGCGTACCGTCTGCACCGGCAATCTGCTTTCAAACGGAGCGGCTCTCAGAAACAAAAGCATGAAAATTTGCGGCCATCAAGAATGCTACAGGTTTCCAGCAACGCACTAATGTTTTACTAGGTATCATTCGACGCGCAATCGCACGGCAACCACGATGGTATAACTTAAAACATTAACGCACGCATAGTTTGGAAGTTACTTCCAAAAAACTGTCTCAAACGGCGCTCCATGTTGATTTTGCCATTGCTGCACAAGCTGTTTGCCTGCACAGAAACACTTGCCGCTGCACTTGCACACTAATTGGACCATGCCCTTTCATTCAGAATAGAAGAAAATCGCGTTTGGGAAATTTTTCACTTTTTCGAAGAAATGGCCTCCCAAAATTTTCCGTCGATACCCGGTGAGAAAAAATGTTGTCAACAAGTAGTAGGATGGGCTTACATTGTTTGCAAGTTAAAGCAAAGTTCGCTTTTCATTGGTTCGTTAGGTATGAGTTTGAAACAAATTACTAGTCAAAAAACGGCTGTTTTCAATCTGAACGTGCATCCAATTTGTACGGGTGCAGGATTACATATTCGCCCTCATATGGGTCGAAAAAACGTATGTTTCCAAAATGGGCCGTTTTTCGCATCAAAGCGGCCGCGGCCAGAATTGCTATCACTTCCATGTTGACAACAACGCCACTGAATGCTTTTTATACCACTGTGTATCGTCTGCACAGGCAATCTGCTTTCAAACGGAGCGGCTCTCAGAAACAAAACCATGGAAATTTGCGGCCATCAATAATGCTATATGTTTCCAGAAACGCACTAATGTATTACTATATATCATTCGACGCGCGATCGCACGGCAAACACGATGGTATAACTCAAAACATCAATGCACGTATAGACTTAAAGTTATTTCCAAAAAAAACTCTCTCAAACGACGCTCGATGTTGAAATTGCAAACTACTGCACAAGCTGTTTGCGTGCACAGAAGCACTTGCCCCTGCACTTACACACTAATTGCACCATGCCCTTTCATTTAGAATTGAAAAATCACGCTTGAAAAATTTTCATATTTTCCAAAAAATGACCCCCAAAAACATTCGGTCAGCAGCCGGTGAGCCAAAATGCTGTCAACAAATGGAAACATCGGCTCACATCGTTTCCAAGTTAAAGTATCGTTTGATTTTCAATGGTTCGTTAGAAATGAGTTTGAAACATATTACTACCCGAAAAACGACTCTTTTCAATCTGAACATGCATCCTAGTTGTACGCGTGCTGGACTTCATGTTGCCCGTCACATCGGTCGAAAAAACGTCCGTTTCTGAAATGGGCCGTTTTTCGCATCAAAGTGGCCACAGACAGATTTGCGATCACTTGCATATTGACAACAACGCCACTGAATGCTTGTTCCACCACTGTGTATCGTCTGCACCGGTATCTGCTTTCAAACGGAGCGGCTCCCAGAAACAAAGCCATGGAAATTTGCGGCCATCAAGAATGCTACATGTTTCCAACAACACACTAGTGTTTTACTATGTATCATTCGACGCGTAATCGCACGGCGACCACGATGGTACAACTTAAAACATTAATGCACGTATAGTTTGCAAGTTACTTCCAAAACACTGTCTCAAGCGGCGCTCGATGTTGATTTTGCCATTGCTGCACAAGCTGTTTGCCTGTACAGAAACACTTGCCGCTGCACTTACACACTAATTGGACCATGCCCTTTCATTCAGAATAGAAGAAAATCGCGTTTGGAAGATTTTCACTTTTTCGAAGAAAAGGCCTCCCCGAAATTTTCGGTCGGTACCCGGTGAGAAAAAATGTTGTCAACAAGTAGTAGCATGGGCTTACATTGTTTGCAAGTTAAAGCACAGTTCGATTTTCATTGGTTCGGTAGATATGAGTTTGAAACAAATTACTAGTCAAAAAACGGCTGTTTTCAATCTGAACGTGCATCCAATTTGTACGGGTGCAGGATTACATATTCGCCCTCATATGGGTCGAAAAAACGTATGTTTCCAAAATGGGCCGTTTTTCGCATCAAAGCGGCCGCGGCCAGAATTGCTATCACTTCCATGTTGACAACAACGCCACTGAATGCTTTTTATACCACTGTGTATCGTCTGCACAGGCAATCTGCTTTCAAACGGAGCGGCTCTCAGAAACAAAACCATGGAAATTTGCGGCCATCAATAATGCTATATGTTTCCAGAAACGCACTAATGTATTACTATATATCATTCGACGCGCGATCGCACGGCAAACACGATGGTATAACTCAAAACATCAATGCACGTATAGACTTAAAGTTATTTCCAAAAAAAACTCTCTCAAACGACGCTCGATGTTGAAATTGCAAACTACTGCACAAGCTGTTTGCGTGCACAGAAGCACTTGCCCCTGCACTTACATACACACTATTGGCAACATGGCCCTTTTCATTTTAGATTGAAAAATCACGCTTGAAAATTTTCATATTTCCAAAAAATAAATGACCGCCCAAAAACATTCGGGCACATCCCGGTGAGCCAAAGATGCTGTCAACAGAATGAAACATCGCTCACAAAAAGGTCGTTTCCAAGTTAAAAGTATCGTTTGATTTTCATGGTTCTGTTAGAAATGAGTTTGAAACATAGTCTACCCGAAGAAACGACTCTTTTCAATCTGAACATGCATCCTAGTTGTACGCGTGCCTGGACTTCCATGTGCCCGTCAACATCGGTCGGAAAAACGTCCGTTTCTGAAATGGGCCGTTTTTCGCATCAGAATGGCCACCAGACAGATTTGCCGATCACTTGCATATTGACAAAAACGCCGCTGAATGCTTGTTCTAACCACTAGCGTACCGTCTGCACCGGCAATCTGCTTTTTCAAACGGAGCGGCTCTCAGAACAAAAGCATGAAAATTTGCGGCCATCAAGAATGCTACAGGTTTCCAGCAACGCACTAATGTTTTACTAGGTATCATTCGACGCGCAATCGCACGGCAACCACGATGGTATAACTTAAAACATTAACGCACGCATAGTTTGGAAGTTACTTCCAAAAAACTGTCTCAAACGGCGCTCCATGTTGATTTTGCCATTGCTGCACAAGCTGTTTGCCTGCACAGAAACACTTGCCGCTGCACTTACACACTAATTGGACTATGCCCTTTCAATCAGAATAGAAGAAAATCGCGTTTGGAAAATTTTCACTTTTTCGAAAAAATGGCCTCCCCAAAATTTTCGGTCGGTACCTGGTGAGAAAAAATGTTGTCAACAAGTAGTAGCATGGGCTCACATCGCTTGCAAGTTAAAGCACAGTTCGATTTTCATTGGTTCGTTAGATATGAGTTTGAAACAAATTACTAGTCAAAAAACGGCTGTTTTCAATCTGAACATGCATCCAATTTGTACGCGTCCTGGATTTTATATTGGCCCTCATATGGGTCGAAAAAACGACCGCTTCTAAAATTGGCCGTTTCTAGGATCAAAATGGCCGCGGCCAGATTTGCAATCACTTGCATGTTGACAGCAACGCCACTGAATGCTTGTTCCACCACTGTGTATCGTCTGCACCGGCAATCTGCTTTCAAACGGAGCGGCTGTCAGGAAAAAAACATGGAAGCTTGCGGCCATCAAGAATGCTATATGTTTCCAGCAACGCACTAAGGTTTACTATATTCATCCGACGCGCAATCACACGGCGAAACCGATTGTATAGCTTAAACATTAACGCACGTATAGTTTTGAAGTTATTTCTAAAAAAACTCTCAAACGGCGCTCGATGTTGATTTTGAAATTGCTCCATAAGCTGTTTGACTGCACAGAAACACTTGCCGCTGCACTTACACACAAATTGGACCATGCTCTTTCATTTAGAAATGAAAAAATCGCGTTTGGAAAATTTTCTTTAACGAACCAATGAAAATCGAAGGGTGCCTTAACTTGCAAACGATGTATGCCGATGTTGCCACTTGTTGACAACATTTTCGCTCACCGGGTGCGGACCGAAAATTTTGGGAGGCCATTTTGTCGAATGAAAGAAAAATTTTCCAAACGGTTTTTTCATTTCTGAGTGAAAGGGCATGGTCCAATTATTGTGTAAGTACAGCGGCAAGTGTTTCTGTGCAGGCAACAGCTTCTGCAGCATTTGCAAAATCAACATCGAGCGCTGTGCGGAAGAGTTTTTTAGAAATAACTTCAAAACTATACGTGCGTTCAAGTTTCATGTCATACCATCGTGTTTGTCGCGCGACTGCGCCTCGAATGACATCTAGCAAAACATTAGTACGTTGCTGGAAACATAAAGCATTCTTGATAGCCGAAAATTTCCATAGTTTTGTTTCTGAGAGCCGCTCCGTTTGAAAGCAGATTGCCGGTGCAGACGATACACAGTGGTGGAACAAGCATTCAGTGGCGATGTTGTCAACATACAAGTGATTGCAAATCTGGACGTGACCACTTTGATGCAAAAACGGCACGTTTCAGAAACGGACGTTTTTTCGACCCATATGAAGACCAATATCTAATCCAGGACGCCTACAAATTAGATGCATATTCAGATTGAAAACAGCCGGTGTAGTGCTAGTTAAATGTTCTAAACTCATATCTAACGAACCAATAAGAACCGAACGGTGCTTTTACTTGAAATTGATGAAAGCCGATGTTGCCACTTGTTGACAACATTTTTGCTCACCGGGTGCCTACAGAAAACTTTGGGAGGGCCACTTTGTCGAAAGAAATGAAAATTTTCCAAACGCGAATTTTTCAGTTCTGAGTGAAAGGACATGGCCAAATTAGTGTGTAAGTGCAGCGACGAGTGTTTCTGTGCAGGCAAACAGCTTGTGCAGCAACTGCAAAATTAACATCGAGCACCGTTTGAGACAGTGTTTTGGAAATAGCTTCAAAATTGTACGCGCGCTAATGTTTTAAGTGAGGCCATCGTGTTCGCCGGGCGATTGGGCGTCGAATGATATATAGTAAATCATTAGTACGTTGCTGGAAACATATAGCATTCCTGATGGCCGCAAATTTTCATGGTTTTGTTTCTTAGAGTCGCTGCGTTTGAAAGCAGATTGCCGGTGCAGACGATACACAGTGGTGGGACAACCATTCAGTGGCGTTGTTGTCAACATGCAAGTAATCGCAGATCTGGCCGCGGCCACTTTGATGCGAAAAACGGCCCATTTCAGAAACGGACGTTTTTTTCGACTCATATGAGGACCAATATGAAATCCAGCACGTTTACAAATTGGATGCATGTTGAGATTGAAAACAGCCGTTTTTCGGCTAGTAAAATGTTCCAAACTCATATCTAACGAACCAATTGAAAATCGAAGGGTGCTTTAACTTACAAACGATGTAAGCCAATATTACCACTCCTTGACAACATTTTTGCTCACCGGGTGCCGACGGAAAATTTTGGGGGAGGTGCCATTTTGTCGAAAAAAATGAAAATTTTCCAATTGCGATATTTTCAGTTCTGAATGAAAGGGCATGGTCCAATTAGCGTGTAAGTGCAGCGGCAAGTGTTTCTGTACAGGCAAACAGCTTGTGCAGCAATGGCAAAATCGACATGGAGCGCCGTTTGAGACAGTGTTTTGGAAGTAACTTGCAAACTATACGTGCATTAATGTTTTAAGTTGTACCATCGTGGTCGCCGTGCGATTACGCGTCGAATGATATATAGTAAAACCTTAGTGCCCTGCTAGAAACATATAGCATTCATGATGACCACAAATTTCCATGGTTTTGTCTCTGAGAGCCTCTCCGTTTGAAAGCAGATTGCCGGTGCAGACGATACACATGGTGGAACAAGCATTCAGTGGCGTTGATGTCAACATCCATGTGATCGCAAATCTTGCTGCGGCCACTTTGATGCGAAGAACGGCCCATATCAGAACCGGACGATTTTTCGATCCATATGACGGCCAATATGAAATCCAGAACGCGTGCAAATTGGATGCCTGTTCATACTGAAAACAGCCGTTTTTTGGCTAGTAAAATGTTCCAAACTCATCTCGAAAGAACCAATGAAAAGCGAAGGGTGCTTTAACTACCAAACGATGTATGCCGATGCCACCTGTTGTTGACAACATATTTGCTCGCCGAGTGCCGACCAAAAATTTGGAGGGGGGCATTTTGTCGAAAGAAATGAAAACTTTCCAAACGGTTTTCTTATTTCTGAATGAAAGGGCATGGTCCAATTAGTACGTAAAAGCAGCGGCAAGTCCATCTGTGCACGCAAACAGCTTGAGCAGCGAATGCAAATCATCGTCGAGCGCCGATTGGAAATGTTTTTTAGAAGTAACTTCAACACTATACGTGCATTAATGTTTTAGGTTACACCATCGTGTTTTCCGTGCCAATGCGCGTCGAAAGATATATAGTGAAACATTAGTGCGTTGCTGGAAACCTACAGCATTCTTAATGGCCGCAAATTTCCAAGGTTTTTTTTCTGAGAGCGCTCCGTTTGAAAGCAGATTGCCGGTGCAGACGATACACAGTGGTGGAACAAGCATTCAGAGGCGTTGTTGTCGACATGGAAGTGATCGCAAATCTGGCCGCGGACACTTTAATGCGAAAAACAGCCATTAAGAACCGGACATTTTCTTCGACCTATTTGAGGGCCAATCTGAAATCCAGCACACGTAAAAATTGGACGCATGTTCAGATTTATAAGAGCCGATTTTCGGCTGGAAAATATTCAAAAGTCATCTCTACCGACCAATGAGAATCGAAGGGTGCTTTATATTGCACACGATGTAAGCCGATGTTGCCAATTGTTGACAACATTTTGCTCACCGGATGCCGACCGAACATTTGGGAGGGCCATTTTGTGAAAAAATGAAACTTTTCCAAACGCGAATTTTTCAGTTCTGATTAAAAGCGCATGGTCCAATTAGTGTGTAAGTTCAGCGAGAAGTGTTCTGTGCAGGCAATCAGCTTGTGCAGCAACTGCAAAATCAATCGAGCACCGTTTGAGACAGTTTTTTGGAAATAACTTCAAAACTATCGTGCGTTATGTTTTAAGTTATACCATCGTGTTCGCGCGCGCGATTGCGCGTCGATGATATAGTAACATTAGTGTGTTCCTGGAAACATATAGCATTCTTGAAGGCAACAAATTTCCATGGTTTGTTTCTGAGAGCCGCTCCGTTTTGAAAGCAGATTGCCGGTGCAGACGATGCACAGTGGTTGAACAAGCATTCAGTGGCGTGTTGTCCATGCAAGTGATTGAAAATCTGGCCGCGGCAACTATGATGC
>NW_023596136.1:11251870-11268698 GCF_011947565.3 Pollicipes pollicipes | reverse complement strand
CACCTGCTACGAGAATGGTCTGCGTCAAGTTATTTATCGCCGTGTCTATTTCATGATCAACTACTCTGTCCAAGTCTGTCTTTACCAGAAGTTGTGAGAGTTTGTCTGCGTCCATGATTGCGTAATCCTATACTTGTTTGGCTGATGCATTTGGGGGGGGGGGGGGCGATGCAACCTTGGTAGTGACAAAGATAGGAACGTGATCTATTAGTGAAAGGGGAAGGGGGAGAACCCACTGCCTGCAATGATGTTTGTGTTCGATGTCAGTATTAAGTCTCGTAAGTTGGCTCTGTCTTGTGTAATGCGTGTTGGCTGATCAATGAGTTGTGTCGGATTGAGTGATTCAACTGTTTTTCAGACTGACTCCAAATGGAAATATATCACTGTGTTTAGTAAAGTGAGCTTTGGTTAGACAGTTATTACCGGCATTAAAATCCCCCAATATCAATATCGATGCGGGGTTATGTGTTTGTGCCATGCCAACCCGTCTGACAAGATATAAAAACTCTGTCACTTGACTGCTAGAGAGATTGGGTGGGACATAGACACAGCAAACCACAATAACTTCTGATTTGATTTTGGTTTTGGTACCCTTTCAACTCCTTCCAGTTCGAGATCAGGTAGTCTATTTGCTGGAAGTGTTGATTTAAAGTATGCTGCTACGAGCCCTGTGCTTTGTCAATGGGTTGTGGTAGTTGTGTAAATTGTACAAGCTAAGATGGGCCTGTGAGTCAAGTTTGGTTTCAGTCAGAAGCAAAATGTCAAGGTCGTTATATGTGGTGAAGAGAGCAAGCTCGTCCAGGCGTCCTGGAGATGTGGTTATGTTTATGTTGACATGTGATATTGTGACATTCTTGGTTGCTAGGGGTCCTGGGCTTATTTCCAGCCCACTGATTATTAAGCACATTTCAATGTCAGGATGTAGTCTAAGTAACATTTTGAGCCTTTGTGTGCAAGGGCAAGAGCGGCCACCGTATTATGCACAGCTATCAGATTTCGGCAGAGGTGTAAGCAAATTGCATTTCGTACTGGCATATGAGGTACCTCTGCCGTTCGTATTACCTCTATTATTTATCTTTCCCCGGCAGTCGCAACGCCTGCGTATGTTGCAGCACTCGCGGCGTCTGCGTTGTCCGGTCCGCGGTCCTCAATGGGGGCGGCTGCCCCGAATGCCGCACAACGACGAGTCGCCTCAGCTGCCCCGACAATCCTGTGTAGGTCCTCTTCTGTTTTAATTTTATGTATGCTGCTTCCTTCCGCTGTTTTTATTTTCATTACGCAGTCATCGCTCCAAGCTGCCCAGATTTTGTTGTCTCGTCTGAGCTGGTGAGCGACATACATTAAATTCTGGTTCTTTTTAGTCAGGTTCTCAGTGACATACGCCCTTGTGATGGAGTCTGGAGCTAGACAGAACTGTCTAGGTGGGCGACGTGTCCGCAGCTGCTTACGGGCGCTCCATACCTCTTTCCTCTTTGTGTAGGACACAAACTTGGCGATTAGCGGTCGGGTGCGGCTGCGCCGCCCGGGGTGGGCTGACGTCTACTGACCCGATGAGTGCGGTCGATGTCGCCTGGCTGAAGCTGGAAGCCCATAATTCTGGCTAGATCAATGGCCAGATGACCGGCTTTTCGTTTGCGGTTTTAGCCACGCCGTTGATATTGAGACAGTTCCGTCTGGAGTTCTTCTCATATCGTCGATTGCCTGTGACTGGGTTCGGATGATTCCTTGTTCCTCACTTACTTGCTTATTGAGGTCCTTGATTTCTTTATCGCGAGATTCGAACTTCTCCTTGAATATATCTCGCAGTGTTGCGCACTTCATTGTCGTTGAAGCAGGCAAGAAGGGCTCGCTTCAGTGACTCTTTAGTCAGAGCACTCATTTTCTAACGTGCCCTTTCCTTTGTTCCTCCCCACGCCACCCTTAAACCAAGTGTCGCTCGCCTGTCACTCGTGCGACCCGCTATTACCCACGAGCGGTCACACTTACGGCTTCGAAACGGACAGGCGCTCGGCCTGACACGGCTGTCTACGGCCCCGGTCGGCGAGGGGAGCGAGAGTCGCGAGCTCTGACCTGGGCGGCGGTCAAGGACGAACTGTTGTAGACGACCGAACCGATGCGATAAACAGAGCTCGCTCGGCACCGCCACCAAAGTGCTGTACGCGCAGACCGTGGATATCAACAGGACGTCTCGGCACCTGCACGACCTGCGTGTCGTCAGGGTGGAGCGAGATGACACGAGTGAGGAAAGGGGGCGGCGGAGGCTCTGATGTAGATGAGCTGAGCGTGTTCCAAAAAGCGGCTCCGCGTGTAGGTCAGGACGCAGAACGCGAGGTCAGGGAAGCCGGGGCGCCGGAGGCAATGCCAGGAACGGGAGGGAACATTGAGGGCCTGGCAGTTGACGGTCATGATGTGAACCGAGAGCCGCAGCCGCCGAGGAGTTGTGCTGTGCGGCGGCGCGCGCTGTACCATGTGCCAATGAAACGCGTTATATTATGTGTATGACCCTGTGCTCTACGTGTGATGTGTCGTGATCTAAGATCAGGGGGGAGTGTGCTGTGAATACGCCGAGTCGGCCGGCCGATGCATGTGGGGTCGTCTCCTCAGCCGTGTCTGGCTGCTATGTCAGCTGACTGCCGCCCGGACCGGCCGGCGCGGCGGCAGTGAGAGAGAGGAGAGCGCGGGGGGGGGGGGGGGGGGGGGGTGCAGGGGGGAGGTAGTAACGTTTTAAATGCAGTCAGCCGCGCTCTTCTTTGCTTCGTTACCTTACAATATCCTAAGAATCTCTGGCAGCCTGCCCCTGTCCCAACCTCTGACGCCAGCGCGGATGGCGGTGGAGACACGGCGACCAGGGGCTGGTGCGTTGCGATTGTGAAGCGCTGGAGCGCTGAAAAGTGGATGGATATGACCTATCAGGTCTTCTTTTCTTCCCAATGAATGACAAAACTGTGCGAAATCCTGAACATGGTTCCCAGGTGACGTCTTCCGGACAGGCATTGCATCAACTAACGAGGACGTCTATTTCTCCGTCCACCTCCACTCATTCAGAGCGGAGCCGATATGCTATCGCTGGATAATGCAGTCGTTGCTGATAAAGACGTCTGAAGACGCATGAATTCTGTGTGGCAGTCGCTGTCGGCCGGCCTGGGCGACCTTTTGTTGTAATCTTAGCGGACGTGAAGTGAGTGATGGGGTTTTGGTGTCATTGGGAAACTGATGCGTCTGTCTTAGCAACATTCCGGTCCAGTGCTGACTCTGGCTATATGATCACGCTAGTCAGCTCCAGTGAAGCGCCAAAGCAGTGTTGCGGCGAAAGATGAGGCGGTATTGATGAGGTACTTTGCTGACCTCCATGGATCTTCAGAGCCAAACAGGTTGGGTCCGGAGGGGGCATGTAGATCAGGTGTTGGTATCATACACTTTGTCCGAATTTCGCGGGCGACGAAGGCCGCCATGGCTAGCAACACAACAATGTCCGAGATAGCGTGCACTGTGGTCAGCATGTAGCTTGGAGGGGTTGTACGATTTTGAGAATACGCATGCTGTCGAGAAACTCGGCTAATGCGGCTATGTTGCATAGCAATTGGGGAAGTGTTACACATTCTCCTAATAAGATGTTGTTTCGACTCTGGTCGGCCGGTAAGTGGCGCCAGACATTGATAGATGCTAGAGAGGCTACCTGGGCATCGACGTGGTACATAAACATGGCAGGAAGGCGTGTCACGGAGTTGCCAAACATTGGCATCTGCGGCTTTAGCCGACACCTGCCCGGACGGTCTCCGGACTGGTGATTTCCACAGGCAAGGTAGCTGCACGACTTGTTGCAGTCGAAACGCCCAAGAGGTCCAGTTCGTTACAGGTGAGGTAAGTTGCCTTCCAACATTCTTCGGGGAGTGTAAGTTGTTCAAGGCGTAGGCCTAGAGCTAACCATTATTCAGTGTCTATCACCGAGGTAACAAGCCATTGGCTTCCTTGTTTGCTAATATGAAGGAGCTTTTCATCGAATTTGGAACTTGATTTTCACATTTGGCAAGAAGTGTCCAACATTGTTCAGCTTCTATTACATTCATAGCTGGTTTTCAAAAGGGGCGGAAAGGAATTTCGTTTCCAAATGAGTCGACTGACAGTCAAGTCTTCATTTACGTTAAGTCTTCATCCAACTCAGCTCTTCATTTAAGTCAAGTGTTCAGTCAAATAAAGTCTTGATTCAAGTTATTTTCTGCATGTCAAATCTCCATGTCTTCTCTAGATGTCACATTTTCTTCCTTGTTAACCCACGCCCAACCGGCGGCGATGAACTTCCTCCCACGGTTTTTCGAGCCCAGTTCAAAAACAAACGCTCACAGCGACACTAAATTTTCGTACCTGTTTATCATCAATTTGATATCACTTTGCAAATTTTAAGGTAGAACCTATGGAGATCAATGACCCAGGTCAGGTAAAAGAGGTCAACCTCTAAGAAAAGCTTTGACCGTACATAACTTTTTGTGGGTCATTTGCAATGTTCAAACTTGCTTTAGTAATACAACACGACATATCAGTATGCGTTTCGTGCGAAAACACAGCACCATGTGTTGGATGATCCGGGAGTTGCGCCAGTTTGTTAGCGCACCGTAAGCCTAACAACTTTTTTTTCGGATCCCTAGCGGTGGTTTATTGGCTTCAACGAGCAAACTAGTTGCTGGAGGCGTCTGAAAAGTACCAGTGACGACTCTGAGCGCGGTGTGATGTACCGTATTTAAGGTATTCTGAACTGAATTTGAAGCATCTTCATATACAAAACAGGCATAATCAGGCCGGGAGCCCATCAGAGAGCGGTACAAAAATAAAGGCGTTTTTCTGTCAGCCCGTAAGACGCCCGCGCGACGCATCTTAGAATGGTCAGATATTTCAAGCACCTTTCCCTGAGAGTTTTGGCATGCTGACGGTACGTCAGATAGTTATCGAACTGAATTCCGAGAAAACGCGCATTTGCTTCGGACGGTATCAGCTACTCATATAGCTGAACTTGCGCATTAGAAAACTTCCGACGTCGGCAAAAGTGGACACCTTTTGTCTTTGCCGTCGAGAACTGGAGTGCGCTGAGTGTTACTCAGTTCTCCGGGCGCCTGACGGCCATCTGCAGCTGTCGCTGCACACTCGTTGTCCTTGATGCGCATGACCAGGTAGCAAAATAGTCGACAAAGAGGGATCGGCCGATGAAATGCGTAGTGTCGTGTCAATATCATTGATCATGACAGCAAATAATGCGACGCTTAAAACACGTCCTTCGAGTATTCCGTCCACCTGTAAGAACGAGTCTGGATGGTGATGGCCCACTCTTACGCGAAAAGACGTTGCGCAGAAGGCTTTGCAAAAAGATGCCCATAGAGCCACGGATGCCGTATTTGAAAGTTTGACTAGAAGTCCATGACGCCAGGTGACCCGGCCGTCTGAACTTCAAAGAAGATGGCACCTAATGGCGACACTGTTTAAAAGCAGCACGCACAGCGGTGTCAAGTGTAAAAAGGTGGTCCACTGCGCAGCGGTTTTTCCTAAAACCGCATCGAATGTTGTTCAAGATGCGTTTGGCTTCAAAGTACCACAACAATATCAGGTTTCATCTTTCCCATCAACTTACATGGCGATAGGTAGGGAGAAATGGACCTGTAATCCCGCGAATGTAAGCCCGTCTTACCAGGTTTGAAAAAGGCTCTACCGTACCATTTCGCCAATCTGCGGGAACTTAACTCTCTTACATAACGAGTTAAAACTACACAACAGGGACTCCAACGAACGACAAGAAAGAGGCTTTAACATCCCGCGGATGTGAGCGGGACCTTCTGCCACACTCCGCCAAGTTGAAATGACCGCTTGGAGTCCGGTCATAGTGAATGGCAAATTGTAACCAAGCTCCTCGGACGTTAAAAACATTCAGGAATTGACTCGGCGCGAGCTCTATGACGTAAAAACTGTATGCTATCGCTCCCTGCTCGGCTGCGATCTGCTGGTGTCTGGGCAATCGCACTGGCCACATCAGTGGGTTGCACATCTTCGCCACGTGTACGCAACACTGGTACTGGGGTGGAAGAAAATGACCTGAGACTCGCTTGATCTGGGACCACACCTGTGATGTCGGGGTGAGCCTGCCTAGTTTGCTAATGTATTCCCTCCAGGAGACACGCTTGGCCTCGCGAATGGTGCGTCTTGCTGCCGCTCTAGCTTTGCGGAATGCGGTCAGATTTGGCAAAGTGATTGCGATCCAATGCCCTGAAGGCGCGTCGGCGTGCACGAATAACAGTTCGACACCCCTCTGTCCACCATGGGACTGGGGTGCGACGCGGTGCCCCAGCGGTTTGGGGAATGCATTCGTGAGCGACATTTAGCAGCAGGGACGTGAAGACGTCAGCAGATGCAGGTTGTCCATGTGGGCCTGGTACCTCAGCCACGCAGAAAGCTGGTCACGGGCCACAGGATCGTCGGCGACATGCCAAGTAAGACATGGCATGAGCTGTGGGATCAAAGACTTAGGTCAATAGCAGACATCCGGCCCGAGGGCAGCGTAGCGTGTGTCCGAGTCCCAGTATTTATAAGGCACAATGATTCCTGGCGGATGAAGTGTTCACACAGGCGTCCACGCGTGTTGCTGTGGTCGCAGCCCTAAACAGTGTGATGCGTGTTAAAATTACTTAAAACCATGACGGGTGGAAGGAGACTAAACACCAAGCTGCTGAGTTCTGCCGTGGGAAACGCCACACCAGATGGTAAATACCGCGGAGGCACCGTGATAAGTTGATTATTAAAATTGACTCGAGCTGCCACGGCCTGAAGGGTTGTGTCGAGTACCAGGTGATGTCCAGACACGCTATGGTGAACTTCTGTTAAAAGAAAACCACCCGACACGTGCTTCTTCCCTTCCGCATCCCGAACACAGTACACAAACCTATCCGAAATCATGGCCCGTTTCGCCTGCTCTCCGTTCTGAAAATCGGCCTCGATCCCACCGTCCTTGAGCTTGTCGCATCGGAGCACGCTTCCAAACTGATCACACCCATTTCGCCTTTGAAAGGGCAAAAGGGACGACAACGCCTTCTCGGCGCTTCGGAACATCAGGATTCGATGGTAGGCGCTGACCCAATGCCACCTGTAGCCTCAGTCCGCCCCCCCCCCCTTTCAGGGTGCGGGTGTTTAGGGGGATTGAAGTTGTCATGCATGTATGGTGTAAGCATTCGGCACCGAGGCTCCCCACCCACCTCGGAGCCCAACTGGGGACGACCCATTCACCCAGGGGGTGCTAGCGCCACCAGGGCTACCCCGGTGCACACGGGGCGAACGGCGCCTCCCAAACGGCCAGGTGTAACCGGGGAGACCCCTCCCCGTCCTGAACGTGGTTCAGCGCCGCCGCCCCCTGACCCTTAAGCCGCTGCGCGCCGCCAGGCGTCCCAAGCGGAGAACAGCACGCAGCCACCCAGCCTGCCAGCGCGGGACGACAGGCCGCTAGACCCGTGTGGGGCCCCACGGGCCCCCCGCGCCCCGGATATCCTGGCCGAAGTGGAGTGTTGGGGCGCGCCGCGACTGACCCGCACGACGCGTCCCTCAGCCACCAGGATCCGATCAGCCCGGGGACGCGGGCGAGGGAGCGCGGCGACCTCGGTAAAGCGAGGATTGGAGAATGATGAGTGGGCCGAATTCAGGAGAGCGGGTAATAGGAAGGGAGCGGGTGGGACAAGGAGCAGGAGCTCACGTACAGGCAGGGTTGCTACGCCCCAAAAGGAACAGCTTGCGCTGTCCACCCGTTACCGGAGCTGGGACTGGAGGGGACGCTAGTGCCCTAATCTGGCCGAAACCGGTGCCACTGTGGGGTGTAGGCCTCTCACATTGCCCACTCCACCTCAGGCTCAGCGCACCAATCGGTGGATAGGTGTGAGATAAAATGCTTGTAATTGTCATCATCGTACATATAGAACTAAATGAAGGTGCTAGAGGTTTTCAAAACTGTCGTTTGTACCTGCTGCTACTAATATTGCATGGGAATTGCTCTAAATAACTGGAATCATGTTAGGAAGTGCGGGTTCTGCACCGGCAATGATTATGCGAAGGTATGCGAAGGCCGCCAACGCTTTCAGCTGATTGTACGCAGTCTTCATGGTTTTGACGAGACTCTTCACAAGTATATCTTTTTTCCTCACACGGTGTCTGGAAGTCGGGATCGCAAGGGCAGATCGATTTTCCTCGGCTCGAAGCGGCTGCCTTAGACGCGACGGGCCCCAGGTAAGGCATCTGATTCCATCCCACTTATAGGCATCCCCGGCGTGGATTTAAGCCCCACCTTACATGCTAATGGGGTCTGCTGGCGGAGCAGGATTCCACCCAGATGGGAAGAAGATTGGGGCAAAAGGGACCCTCTTCAGCCAAGTACGCCACATTTTATCGCCATTGCTTTCGCTTCATCTCTTATGTTTTTCGACTCTGGGAAACTTTTTAAGGTCGGGATCTCACTGCAATGCATCCTATAACCAGAGTGTATGTTACGAAGTCCCAGGGCGTCTAAAACCTCACACAACACCGGGAACTTTGTCCCCGGGGCCCTCCCACTTCCTGGGGGTCATGGCTTCAAAAGTACCTTCCCTTGGCTGCGCCAAAGACGGGTCTCTTTCGTGTCTTGGATGTCTTTATATCTGGTAAAACACAAGCCCGATCTGTTCGACAGCTCTTGAGATCTGGACCCCACCGACCCCCACAGGTGGTTACGCCCACGCTTAGAACTAGCGATAAACTTGGTTGTCTCAGAAAAATAGATGAAAATAGTTAAAAAAGTAAAAACAATTAAAAAATAAAGCATTTTCAGATGGGCAGGGCCTAACAAACATCAGAACTACGGAACACACGTAAACAGGTGAACAAGATGGGACTTTATACGCATTGCAGTCACCCAGGAAAGCCCTGTCATGTGAAATCACATGATATCACTGACGTAATCGTAATAGCTTTTCAAGGCTAAACCAGGACTAACTGTGCAGAATGTCTTGAAGTGCTAGCGAGTGTTGACGCCAACGACCTGGACGACTCACCAAAATTTGTGTGCTTGTGGCGCCTCTTATGAGCAAAAAGGTGCATCACCTTACCCGTGGTGCTGCTGGGGTACTACCGGTACTACTGCTAGTACTAGAGTACTTTAAACTACCTTAACCTTTTGTTATTTGACCTGAGGTGAGAATGCATCATTATCCATGTACGTTTTTGGCATATAAACGTGTTAGTGCAGAAGCATATAACCTTTTGTAGTGCATTAGCCCTTTAATATCCGTTTTCACTGCGTTTCCATCGTCACGGAGACAAGCGTTATGCAATACGGGTATTAAGTAAATGCCCACTGCAAATAGTGATATATATATAATATAATATAATATATTATATATATATATAATATTATGTATATATATATATATATATATATATGTATATGATATGTAATGGTGCTATATATACAAGGTAACTATATATACAGGTATATATATATTATATAGTATATATATATATATATATATATATATATTATATATATTATATATATATAGCACCAGAACAAACGCCGGCGGCTAGCGATGCAGCCTCCGTGAGCCAGACAGCGTCTGCATCGCGACTAGCTCCAGCCGGTGACTAACGAGCGGGAGAGAACGGCCGCGTGTGAGAAATGTGTCCTTTTTGAATGTGGGTGTCTCGTTCGTGTATATGGAATGTAGTCCGGACCGTAGATGTGACCTGTGCAACTTAAGGTTGCGACTTGGAGCGGATCGTGGTTGTTTTTATTTGCAGACCATCATAAACCCTTGACGTCACGGCCGAAGGGATATTGGTCGTGTCACACTAGTGCAAATCCGTTTAGAGGACGAATCGCAAATTTTCACAGGCAGCTACACGGCACAGTCGTACCTTGGAACGGTACAAGTTGGTTTTCAAGGTTTAGAAAAACATTTTTCGTAACATTATGGCCGTTGTCCCCGTCCGACCGTCCGCGCCAGTATTAGGTGCGGCGGTCAACACTTTTTGTTTGACAGACTGCAATGTCAGGCATGACGTTGCTGCTACGTTAGGCGCATGATGCCAGTTATACGAGCTCGCATGCTTAAACATATTCTCTATTTGTCACCAATTAAATCTGCAACACGGTGGACGATGCGACGATACGATGACGTGACGGACGAGAGGATGGATGTTTTTGACCCTATTCCGATCCACCCATTGCAAACACCAAGGAGTCCCCTTGCCTTTTAGGCAGGATCCTGTAGTTAGAAGGCTAGGGGCCGCATCACCTTTCGCGGTCAGGGCCTGAAGAGCCCTTCCATTCCAGCTCGGGTGCTAACCGGCTAACGTTTTGCCGATACGGGGTCGGGGCCCTGGTTCATCTGTTGGAGCACCGCAGAGGCCTACATCATGCATTGTTGCCATCTGACGCGCGAGGCCACAACAGTCGGCTCTGCCCCTCTGAGCCCTTGAGACTCCCTTTCCAGGCAGTAACGAGGCCTGGAAGGGGAGTGGCAATATTTGGGGTTGCTGACATAATGAGGGCTCTTGTGTCGGTTAGCGGCAACAGTGCCTAAACAGGGGTCGTGTGGCGGCAAATGGCTCGAGTCGGCCGGGAGCGGTGTTCGAGAGGTCCAGAAAGGGACCGAAGTTCTATTGAAACCAAAGATCAGCGCCGAATTGGAAGGCTGAACGGCCCAGGGGGCTGGCTGTAGATCGCATTAAGGCCCCCCCCAACCCCGCCAGTAGGGCCGTGATCTCAAATGTCAGAAGAGGCCTCTGCACTGACTGGCACTCTGGCACTGACCTAGGAGAGAGAGCGTCCTCCGTTTCGGCCAGAAGATTACTAACACCGAGCAGTCGGCTTCGTGTCGGTTTTAGCTCTGGGGGCCCATTTCCCAAGCAGGGAAACGACCGGGCCTGGGATTCACACTGGTTGGGCCCTTTGCAACAATACAGAGCCCCAATGCCGAAGAAGGCATTCTGTGTCAACAAGGAGCCTCGAGTCGATCAGAGAAAAATGTGTTCAACAGGGACGGGGACGGGACCCGGATGGCAGAAGGCCTCTTGCGTTGGTCGGGCTCCCTGGCAATGAATGGAAACATGACATATTATGATGGTGGTTCACATTGAGGCAAGTAAAGGGCCCTGTGGCAGTCAGGGCCATCAGTGCCGAAAGGTGGGCCTCTCCATCCCAACACCATCATGTGCTCGTTAAGTCGAACTGAGGGCTATGTGCCAATTGCTGGACCACCTGCGGTGAGCAGGAATGTTGTTGCGTCAATGAAGACTCCGCGTCGATCCGGGGTCAACTGCGGTGCGCGCGGGTCAGAAAGCCTCCCGCGTCAGGGAGGGGACCAATGTGATACGATGCATCCCTCTAAGGGCCTCCGGCCTTTAGAGGGAGAGATCTCGGCCAGGAGATCTTGCCCCGTATCGCCAGAATGTCAGCCGGAAGGCACACCGCGGGGGAGCAGAATGGTCTTTCAGCCCTTGACCGGGGACAATAACGTGCCCCGTTGTGTTCTACTCAAGGAGGCTCTGTCCCGGAAACAAATGAGTCCTCATTAGTGTTCATAACTAGAGTGGGTCGAAACGAGTTCAGAAAACACTCAAACGATCCCCATCTTTCCATGAGAACGTCTATTCTCCTTCTGAATCGACTAGTGAAACAAATTATTGAAAGGTTTGAGCCCGCGCGCCCGCAATCTCGGAAGCAAGGCAGCCAAAGCCTCGGTTGCACTTTTCGTAAAATCGAGCGGCGTTGGCCGCTGCAAGTAACACGAGATGGCGGGTGTTGAGCGCGGGAGAGCGACAGTCAGAATAGTACTTCCGAATGTCTTAGAAAATCAATTTGCAACGTTCAAAGATTAGGCTAGGTGCCTTTAAAAAACCTTTCAAGATGTCCTCTGGACGGATTAACCGCTGCATCAACATGAAGAGTAGAAATTGTACTATTGACACGCGCTCGGCTTGGCCCCCTCGAAGGTTTTTTCCAGAATGGTTCTCAATCGGCGGGGCGTAGCCCCGCCAAATTTTGCATGACTGTAGACAATTGAATAGCAGATCGGTTGGTATCACAAACTTGGATGTACCTTGTACGGTCGCTAGCCTATGGCAGGTCAAAGCCAGGCCATGGTTTCATCGAAGTGAATTTCCACGGAATCGTTCAATCTGATGCAACAACGGAGTGATACACGGAGCCATACATCTCTGAGATGCTTTCTTAGGCAACACAAATATTCAATGAGCAAATTACATTGACCCAAGGTCGGGTATGAACGTCAGACTAAGATCAACACCAGCCTGTTTCATTACTCTATGGCTTGTTGTTTGGGATAGTTTCTGGTGCTCAATTCGGAATTTATTGATAGCAGGAACCGCATTATACATCTTCCTTGGACTTCTTAGAGGTCACAACAGGTCATTGACCTAAAATAACCCAGGTTAGCATTTTGTTTCGGAAACATGCTGCCTAGCGTAATCTTTGTCGCCTATCCAATGCACAATTCACAGAAGTTTGTATGATTTTGGTCTCAACATGGCCTTCAAAAGGTTCAAACAGGGTCACTGACCTCAATTGAGCATGTGGCCTTTTGCTTAGAAACAGCTATTTAGCTCCTTGGGACACTTTGGAGACCAACCTGGAATTTGACGTTGCTTGACTTTATTTGACCCGAGGGTCATGACCTAAGAACCTATGCTTTGACCTAAGTGAGTTCACGTATAGGCCTAAACATCATGTAAATTCGTGTCTCTAGCTTTCTTAGTTCTCGAGACCTTATGGGGGGGGGAGGTTAAATTGACCCCCACCCGAGCGAAGGGTAGCCAGCCGGTCACCCGGGCGCGTGTTAATCCTCCAGTTCGACCACCAAATTCCAGCTCCATGTAGTGGTGCTGTAAGGGCCAGTCAGCCCAACTGATCAAGCTAAGAATCGCGCTGGTGGAAAATACGCCCGAATACATTCGAAACTTGGAGTTTGAAATTCCAAAGCGTTGGAAGGTACTCCCTTCAAATCTGTCATCATTTTCGTCCACCCATTGGCCACGACTTAGTGTTAGCAACCAGGTCGACTGCTCGCAGTCCGCGGAGACTGCAACGCCGGGTGTCGAGGCTTTGTTCTAAGATTTGCGGGCGCGCGTGTTCAAAACTGCGCTAGATAATTTGTAACACTTATCAAATCTGACTGAATCTTGAACATCTCCAGACAAATATGGCTTGGTCATGCTAATGCAAATTGTCTGCTCATTTCGATCTAAATTCGCGGGGTCCTGAAAACCTCTATACAGCCGAGGTAGGATTTCGAGAAAGCTGATGAGTTTCGTCGGCTTAGAAAATTTCACTGGACCATCACAAAGCGGAGATCACCGGTGATTTATTTCGTGCAGTCGTTGAACGCATATTTTCTTCAGTTGGTTGACTACAGAATTCAGAAAGAATTGTTCTCGCGGTAGCTTATGCCCTTTGTCCCGATATGAAAGGTAAAAATGAACGATGTAAAAAACATACCCTCATACCCTCTGCAGTCGTGATGTTTGATTAACATTACATGTTTCGTACACACAGATGCAGTAACGGATAAGTGAGATTACTAGACTCTGGACCAGAATGATGAGTGTGGCCTGAGACATACTGTGCCGGCTGTGGCTGAGGCCGATAAGAACGCCAGTGCATCGCCGCACGGCGTCATCAGTGTGCGCAGGGAACGTCATGCACTGGTCAAATACCACACCCGGGTTTCGAACGGAAGGAAAGCTGGCTACAGAGGCGCCCATAAATTTGATGCTAGTCGGCGGCAGGTTCCGAAGATGTTGACGCGTGCCGAGGACTATGAGCTGTTTTTTTTTTTGCTTTCATTTTCATTCCGTCTTTGCCAAACCATTTGGACAGGTGTGTAAGATGTTTCTTCATGGATGTGATCAGCGCACCAATGTCACCGGGCTTCCCACTCACTAAAACCTGCGTGTCGTCCGCTTACTGCACAATACATGCGTCATGAGCATACAGCGGCATATCATTAGCATAAATGATGTACAGCAGTGGGCCGAGCGCTGAGCCCTGGTAGGTTCTCATCGGGTTGTGCAGTGCCACGGACAAAGAGAAAGCGCCACCTGGGTTCTGGACGAGAACCTGCTGAAAGTAGTTTTGGAGGTAACTCGCAAACCAACGTGCATCAACATTGTACAGCTGGAGCTTTCTAAGGAGTGCATCATGTGGGATAACATCAAAGCACTTGGATAGGTCAAGTAGGCATAACAAGGTGATTTCCCTTTGATCCATGGCCTCAAAAACTTTGTCGGTTACCGTGAGAAGCGCCGTGCCAGTGGAGTGATATGATCTAAAGCCATGTTGACCAGACGAGAACAGGTGATGAGAGGAAAACATGCAAACAGCTGCTCGTAAGCTACATGTTCGGCAACCTTAGCGATGGTCGGTAAAATTGAGATGGGCCTGTAATTAGAAACATCAGTGGATTTTGGCGTCTTTTGGATAGGATGTACTGTTGTCAGCTTCCACGAGTCGGGAACTACATGGGCTGTCAGGCTGGAATTGACAATATGGGCGATCACTGGACGAATAGCGTCTATACACAGCTTGAAAAACCAAATACTCAATATGTCTGCACCGCACGATGTACTGTTACGCATGCGGGCTATGACGCGTCGCAGTTGCTCGGTGTAATGGGCGATACCTGGAACCGGCCGGTGGCCACGCGCGGCAGGCGTACCGCCAGCTCCGGCCCCGAGGAGTCCACCTGGCGGGCGGTCGCGGTACCAATGCTGGCGAAGTACCGGTTGATGCCGTCCGCGTCCGCACCAGGTGTGGACCTGGTTGGCTGCTTAGATGAGATGACAGGCTGCACACTGCGCCACATCAAGCTCGGTCCACCCTCCCGTACACGCCTGTCAACCTCCTCCCGTGTGTCACGACGCACTGCCGACCTGACATGCCGGTTTAGGTCCCTATACATTTCGCGATCATAATCACGGCGTGCGGCACGCCGCCGGGCCATCAGGTCTTAAGAAGCTTACGTGACAGGTGGTGCTGTAGGATTGCGCACTTTTAAACGTATCATCGGTGCTAAAGCATCAGCGATAGGACGAGTCGTTGTAAGGAAATAGTCCCACTGCTCTCCGGGATCGACACTGCCGTACACTGGGCCCCAGTCCACATTTTGGAGACGTCGATTCGCCTCCGTCAAGTTCAGCTTGCGTCAGCATCTAGCCGTCAGTACGCACTGTGCAGGTCGGTAGTCCGGTAGCGGCACTAGAGCACGTGGCCAGTATGGGGACTATGTTTACAGTGCAGCGTGCCGGCGCGCTCACCACCGTTTGTACAAATAAAATCGATGGTGGAGTCAGATGAACGGAACGTGGGCCCGCTGATATGCTGCCGCAGAGAGTATGCTGTGAGGAACTCTCTGGACCTGCTGGCCGCGGTGTTCTCGTTGCTGCTGCAGGTGTTGATGTCGATGTCCCCGGGTATGATGACGGGTCCACTGTGACGGATGGGGATGTTCTGGAGTTGCTGCTCCAGTTCACCGAGGTCCGCAGCGACTCGGGCTTCAGTCTGCGTCGGGGGCCGGCACAGTGAGCACACCATCACTTCTCGAGAGTCAGCGCGGGTCTGGACCCACAGCGACTCCGGTTTAAAGCCTGCTGTGACCTGATCAGGTCCGTCCATCACAGTCGCCTCCAGTGGATCTCCCAAAAGTACGGGCACTCCAACAAACCCTTTGTTATCAGGTCTGTCTCCCCGGAACAGCTGGTAGCCGGCCACAGGTATTAATCTGTTATGCGTAGATGGCTTGAACCATGTCTCACTAAATATGATCACGTTATAGCCATGCTGCGCGATGTCGTGTCGCAGTTCAAGCAGCTTGGGTTTCACCGATTGTACATTGAGTTGGGCAATGTACAGCTGGCCAGGTCGCGCTTGAACACTCCAGATGCGTCCGCCCCTGGATCCTCGCCGTCGGCCGCGCACCCCTCCCCGGGCGGGCCTGGGCGCGCCTCTGGTCGCGGCGGTCGGCCGGCCAGGCTGGGGCGCGGCCTCAGGCGGGGTCACCGGCCGCGTGTGGGACGGCCGCCCGGCGACAGCGCGGCGGGGTCGGGCAGGACGGGTGGCCGCTACTCGCTCGGTCAGCTGATCGTGCTCCGGTAAGCCCGCACCGCCTGCGGCTGCGGTGGGTCGGGTACGTGTCGGGGCCGGGGCCGGCGTAGCGGCGGCCAGCAGAACAACCGCCTGCACTATCAGGCAGCGCAACAGTTCAGGATGCATGCTGACTGCAGCGGCACGTCTTCACGCGAAGTCTGGATGACTGTCGAGCATCGCACACACGGACAATAAGGGCCGCGGCACGCCTTCAGCTCGGGACGATGAGCTCACCGCCCCGCCGACCACTGCCGGCCAGCGCCGCCACGCACCCGTCGCCGGTCACGTCCCCGTGGAGATGGCTCAAGTGTCACTCTCACCCAGTGTCCTAAAATTGCCGACTTTGGATGTAAAGCAACACCCTATGAGGGGGAACTTTTCACTCCTCACCATATTTTTGTGAAGTTATCCATCATTCCTAACCAGGTCTGCCACACCGTGACGGGAGTAAAAAAATCATTAACAAAAATGGAACTAATGAGCTCGTGACTGATGCTTCAGCAAATAAAGACATCTATTTCAAGATGGCACTGGCCGTAATATCAGAAACCTGGACAAATAATATCGTTTTAAAATCTTAGGCAATTTAAAGGTGAAGAAGAATACATTAAACACACGCTCGGGGGGCAAACCCCCTCCGGGGGTTTTTCCGAATGGTTTCTGAACGGCCGG